>NC_133395.1:126570817-126876733 GCF_047511655.1 Castor canadensis | reverse complement strand
CACACGCACACACACGTAAATTCCTCACAAAAAGAAACAAATTTTTAAAAAAGAAAAAAATCTTTCATGTTTTTGTTTCCGACAGTAGGAAACTGGAAACTGCCTAAATACATTTCAGTACGAATTAAACAAATTACACATCATTCATATGGTATCGTATTGTTCAGCTACTATAAAGAGTATAACAGGGAAACATTTCTCAATTATGGTGTTAAATTTAAAACTAATCGATTTACAGAACAGTATGGTGGGGTATTTACTTCTGTATACAAAATGCATACACAGGAAAAAATAACAAAGTACATAGTTTATTACAAATTTTTATTATCTCTGAGAGTGAGATTTGAAAGAGCTTTTGCTTTTTAAATAATGCTTTTCCAATTTGTGTTGGGAGGGGTGGTGTTTGAGCTGCTGGAGATTAAACCTAGAGATCTACGCAAGCACTCTACCACTAAGCTACACCCCCAGCCTACTGTTCTAATTTTTAAACAGGACATTTGAGTTATTTCTTAATCAGAAAGAATAAATACAAAAATGATCAGGATATTCATTAAACTTACCTCTTCAAAGGTGTATTAAGAGAGTAAAAACATTTTGCTGGTTGTTTTCTCCCAAAAAAAAAAAAAATTTAGTCATCTCTATCACTAGACAAAGCTCAGTGGAAAATGGAAATTTCTGTTTGCTTTATCTAGAAAAGCAAAAGATCCACTACTAAAAGACAACTGGCACACAGTTTTATTCCTTTTTTTTTTTTTTGATGGGACTGGGGTTTGAACTCAGGTCTTAAAGCTTGCAAAGCAGGCGCTCTACTGCTTGAGTCACTCCTTCAGTTCTGTTATTCCTATCAGAATATTACAACTTGTTGGGATTTTTATCTTCTACATCCTGAGGTGGTTGCTTTGGGTCCTGCATCAGGAGATTCTCTTCAAGTTAGCTTCAGTTCACCTCGTTGTTGCCATGACTCAGTTCGGGTGCAGTACAGCAAACCCCTTCAGGAGTACTGTAGTCTCACTTAGTTTCAAGACAACCTTACATAGCTGGGCACTGATGGCTCACATCTGTAATTCTCGCTACTCAGGAGATAGAGATCAGGAGGATCCAGGTTTGAAGCCAGCCCAGGCAAATAGTTTGTGAGACCCTATCTCAAAAAAAAAAAAAAAAAAAATCACAAAAAAGGGCTGGTGGAAGACTCAAGGTGTAGGCCCTGAGTTTAACCCCAGAACCACAAAAAAAAAAAAAAAAGACAACCTTACAGCACTGACAGAGATCAATATTTGCTTGCTTGATGAGTGTTTCTGGCGTTTGGATGTCCTGTACCAATATGTGGCAGGATATTTAAACATTTTTGTACCCAATGGCTGTGGCAATGAATCGTGGGTTTTAAAAGAGGAGATTATTGTTACTTCACTAACATTTATCTAAAACAAAAAGGCAAGGATGGCTGCCTGTCTCCAGCACTGTTGAGCAAGCTGAATCTTTGTCACAGCTTATTTATCCATCCAAGGCAGTCCAAAGGATTGGACTGCTACCTAAGCCACTTCAAATGTGTGTAGTTGTGTCTCTATATCATCCTGCTTACATACTGTCCTTCTTTCTCCATCAAGATTGATGAAGTCAAGGACATTCCTAACATTAGATCATTGCCCCTCCTATGTCTCATCTTTTCTTCAGTGGGAAATGGAAGTGTGTTACATAACTGCAGCTGCCTGAGAGCTGAAAAACAGCCTAGGCTAGCAACCTTCTGAAGATGGAAAAGCTCTTATTGATACCATCTGTTTTTATTAATCTGCAATGTTAATAAAATAGACATTTCTCTCATGACTCCTTTTGAGAAAAGTTTTTTTAATTATACTAGAATCAAATTCAAAAAATAAATACTTTTTCTTCTAAAAATCAATATTACCTGAGCTAAAGTTCAGCTCAGTGGTAGAGTCCATGCTTATGCCTAAGACGCTAGGCTTGGTCCCCAGCAACAGCACACATACACACTCACGCACATATGCACACACACACTCTTACTTGTTAATTGTAGAAAAGTACAACAAATCCAAAAAAGGATCCATAATCGGACCAGAAATTGTTTTGCTATAACATATGCTTTCATGCATATTTTTTCTTGGTTGACATCAGTTTAACTTTTTGTGCATTTCAACTACTTTGGTCTCATCTTGTCCACTTTTCTCCCTAGGCCCTAGATGTTCTTGTTCTTGTGTTTTCAGAATGAGCACGGGATGCCTTCAAAAGTCTCATTTCTATGTCTTTAAATATAAAAACAGCACATTGAGGATAGGGATCAGGTTTTGTGTATGTTGGAATCTCTAGGACCTAGATGTTAGGTAAAAGGTTGTTGAATGAGTGAATAAGTGAAGGAATAAAGAATGGACAAATTAATGGCAGACTTGAGGCATTTTAGAATGTAAAATCACAATATACCCCCACCCAGAACAACAATTAAAAAAAAAAGTAAAATCAGCAAAACTGGTGCTGGGAGACAGGTATTGGAGAGGGGGCAGGGCTCAATTGTAGAGCACTTCCCTAGCATACATGAGGCTGTGGGTTCAATTCCCAGCACCAGGAAGAAAAGAAAGAAGGAAAGAAGGAAGGAAGGAAGGAAGGAAGGAAGGAAGGAAGGGGGGGAGGGAGGGAAAAGAAAGAAGGAAAAAATTAAACAAGCAAAACGTAATACCTCCACCTCCCCTTGTGTATCATTGAGCTCAGGACTCAGGCAGCCTGGGTTCAACAACTTGGCCTTGACACTGACCTGTGCTGGACAAAGGGATAACTCATGTCCCAGGCAAGATAGGGCAGGACTGTAAGAATGCATTATGCAATCTTGCATAATTTAAAACTGATGAGTTATTTCTGGAATTTTCCATTTAAGATTTTCAGACTATGACAGGTGCCAGTGGCTCACACCTGTAATCCTAGCTACTCAGGAGATAGAGATCAGGAGGATAGTAGTTTGAAGACAGCCCAGTTCATGAGACTTTATCTCCAAAAAAATCACAAAAAGGGGCTGGGGGAGTGGCTCAAGCAGTGAGAGTGCCTTCCTATCATGCATGAACCCCTGAGTTCAAACCCTAGTACCGCCAAAAAATTCAGACTGTAATTGATCATGGGTACCCAAAACCATAGAAAGTGAACTCTTAGATAAGAGGGGACTCCTGTACTACTGTTCCATATATTAAGCCCCTTTGCAGAATGTGCAAGCCCTGGCTTATCCTCTGCCACCCCCACCCTGAAGTCATACTGAAATAGCTGCTCATCCCCCAAAAACACAGCTGAGACTTGCTCCCTGCTTTCTTACATGCTGCTCTGATGAATGTCCTGCTCACTTTTCTATATTTGTTCTTCTGCTGAATACCTTCCCGCACCTTCATTTCTCTCTCACATATTTTCGCTCATCCTTCAGAACTCAGCTCTAGAGTCCTGCCCCGGAAGTAATTCTGTCCTTGCCTTGTCTACTACCACCATTTCCTACAAGGGTTCCAGTTCCTCAAACTTCCAGAACATCCTCTAAATACTTCTGACTCCTCCTACTGTGTTGACTGATGCCTTTATACTTCTATCACTCCCCCAGTTGCACTAACTTTTGTTTTGTCTTGTTGTTAATGTTTAATTGGCACGTGTTAATTGCACCTATTTATGGGGTACAGTAAGACATTTCAGTACATATATGCCATATGCATGATCAGATCAGGGTAAGTGCCTTGCCTGTCACGTCCAATATTTATCCTTTATTCTGGAAACATTCAAAGTCCTCTCTAACTGAGGATTTTCAATTAATATTCAAAGAATTGTTCTCAGCCACAGTCATCCTACTGTGGGTGTTCTTCTTATCCAACTCTACCCCTGTACCCAGAACCCATCCTTTCTCCAGGCCTAGTAATAAAATGGTACAATTGTGAAATATGCGTGATAAAAAGCCATATGAATGCAGTGTGTGTGTCCTTCTCTCTCAATCTGATAACTGAAACAGCTACTAAGCGACCAGTGACTGCAGGGGTCACTCTTCTATCTCTGCTTCTTGATTAACTTTTGAGACCAGAGTTCATCTTTATCTCCCCCTTGCCGGCATAGAGACTGACATACTTGGGAAATATTTGAAAAGTAAGCACAATAAATGCAGTTTACACTAGCAACTATATTGATCGAATTTTGCAAAATGGGCTTTTGAAAAGATCAAACCAAACTGAAAATCAATTCTGAGTGGCAATCATAAAATTAGTCATTTTCAGCTTTCAACTTTGCTTTGTTTTCACAACCTAAAATTGAGCTACTATCCCTAAATTCAATTTTCCAGAGTTGGCATTTTACTTGTAACCTTGAAATTTCATACACTGAACCTATCGGAATACAATTTCTGCGTTGCATGATTGGATTGTAAGGTGCAGGAGTCTCAACCTATCTGTCATACCCTTTGCTGATGGACTCTCTCTGTGTATCTTCCTTCAGAGACATTTAGGAGAATTGCTATGAAATCAGCTGTACAAATAGGTTAACACACTTCTCTGCTCTTAAATTCAAACAATTTTTTCTTAGAGTGCCAAGGAAATAAGTCATCAGTTTTTGATTGGCTTCAGGACACAGGGCCATTAAACATATGCACAAAACTATTTCTAGTTAATCCTGAAACCTCCTTTTAGTCAAGTCTTGTGAAATATTCTCCCACTCGGACCATTCTGCCCAGCTGCCCTGTCTGCAATTGACTTTCCTAGGCAGCAGCAAAGCAGTGATTAGGGGCAGATTAGGGGCAAGCTCCTGAATACTCAAAATGTGATTGTGTTTGGGCAGGGGGAAAAAAAATAGATGGATAATTTCGTACAGTTCCAGCTACCTGTTCATGGCACAAAGACTTTTTAAAAGCACACATTCATGCAAAGACCAGTTACTATCCATATTTACAGTACATTAAGAAGGAGGACTCACATGTGAATAAATGAATAAGAAGAAAAAAAAAAAAAAGAGGACTTAGGCCGGGTGCTGGTGGCTCACACCTCTAATCATAGTGACTCAGGAGGCAGAGATCAGAAGGATCGAAGTTCAAAGCCAGCCCTGGACAAATAGTTCTTGAGACCCTATCTCAAAGAAACCCATCACAAAAAAAGGACTGGAGGAGTGGTTCAAGCAATAAGAGTGCCTTCCTAGCAAGCATGAGCCCCTAAGTTCAAACCCCAGTACTGCCAAAAAAGAAAGAGGACTTGACCTCCACTCAATTTAACCAGACAGAGCATGAGGCATATTCCTCTGTAACCAACTCATGACTGTCAGCAGCACATTTGTGAGTCTTAACCTGGAATTATTCCCCATAGCTCAACACCAACAATTTGAGTAGTTCCCAAGAGCTAAAATATATTCATCATGTCTGCTAATCTGACTGAGTTTTAGCATTTGAGACTTGAGTGAGTTTGCAAATATGAATTTATGTGTGGGCATGCATGTGTGTGTATGTATTGTAGTCCTCAACTCATTTAAAGACTCAGAATTAATTTAAAGGATCAGTAACAGAAATTGAATTTGGCAGGCTGTAAGTTTGGTCTACAGATTGGTGAACGTACCTTCTCATATTAACTAGTCATCTGAAGACCAACATTTATCAAGTGAAGTCACTAAACTAAACATCAGAACTGGTTTGAAGACTAGCCAGTCCACGAGGAACAAAGAAATCTAATACCGTATTTTAAAGGGCTGTTGAAAGTTTTGTAATAAATATCTCACCTTTCACTGTTTCATGTGGTTTTCCCTTTATGTTTTCCTAACGTTGAAACTGTGTCTTAAACAATGAGCATTCAGATATACACAACCTTGTGTACTTGTGGGAATCAAGGTTTTCCTAATAACAGTTTATGACACAGGCAATCCTTAACCCCATCTCCTCAGGGCCTTATCTTCTGTGCTGTGCCATTTGCCTGCTCCACCTCCCTGAGCAGGGTGAAAGGAAACAGAATTGTCCCTTCTTTTCATAGATTAAAAACCCAAAGCCCAACAATGTAAAAGGACATGCTCAGAAAGCAGAAGACATGGGAATTGCCCTCCAGCTGTCACTAGCCAGGGTAAATTTACAAAGGCTGAATTATTTGTTCACTGGTATATCGCCAGCAGAAGAAGGCGCTCAAATATTTGTTGACTGCGTAGAGAAGAGTTTCTAAAAATTCAATTGGAAGGCCTGTATTTCATAGTAGTATGATATAATATGGGTTATTCTGAAACATTTAAACCCAGCACTTACATTTTGGGGACACCATCATTTCAGAAATAGGCTGTAAGAGTTGAGTTACAGCTAAATCATGGCTCAGATATAAAGTCATATAAAAATACTGTGATAAATATATGAGAGAGAAGGAGAAGAATGGTTTATTCAGCTGAAAACACAAAATCTTTAAATCTATGAATTTAAACAGCAATGGATATAGCAATGGACTATAAGGTATTTCTTACTATTTAATAAATTAAATTCCTTTGTACACCTCCTGCTTTTGAAATTACTAAATTGGCATCCTAAGAACACATTTTGTATGTGGTAACCAGTAACACTACCAACTCTTTTCTCCAGATCCATATCCATCTGTGTAGCTGTCCACCTATCATCTCTGTCAGATTGTTGGTTTATTCATTTGTTTGTTTTTTGAAAGGTCTCACTATGTATCTCAGTCTGGCCTCGGATTCACAATCCTCCTGCCTCCATCTCCCAAGTGATAGGATTACAGGCAAGGGCCATCATGCCTGGTTCTGTCATCTGTTTTTTTTTTTAACCCGTACTAGAAGGAAATGGCATTTGCCTTTCTGTATCCTTCACATGATTAACAGCCCTAAGGACAAAGTTGGAAGGGCTGACAGTCTATTGTTCAGAAAGAGAAAATTGAATCAAAGACTTCCATTTCATAATTAAGTAACCCTAAAGTGAATGCTATTTGGGGATACCTTTTCAATGTGGATTCAGTAAGAAATAAACTAAGGTATTCATGACATTTATGAATTTCATTTCATGATTTTCATGAATATGATATTCATGATTATCCTATCGAATTGGCTACAAATAGTACAATTTTAAATTTAAGCAGAACATGTGTAATACATACCTTAGAAAAGTACAGTTTACTCTTGACTAAAAATGAAGTCTGTAGACACCAACCAAGATTGTTTTTTCAGTCCTTGGAGAGACAGACTATAGCTTGGTTTGAGTCATGACACAAAGGAAGCAGTCCAGTGAGGGGTTCAGAGTGTCTAATTTTGAACCCCTGCTACACTACTAACAGTGGGGTGACTTTAAGCAGCAACCCACTTTCTTGTCCTAGGCTTGTGTATGAAGGGGAGTGAGAACCTTACCTCCTCACTATGGAGTCAGTGAATGCAAATGTATGAAAAACTCTGGGAACAGGTAATAAGCACTGAAGAAATGTTTCTTATTTCTGTTGTTAATGACAACATTTTTCCAAAATTCCCAAGAGGACACAGTTATAAAATGTCCTCATCACTTAGAAGTCCTGAAGCATTCATAACCACAATTATGACATGAAAGGAGGATACTGGTGAAAATAATTTAGTATGGTGTACACTATTTGGGAAAAAAAAGTCAATAAATGGGAGGCCCAGTAGTCCTGAAAACAAAAGTATCCTCACCTGGTCACTCATGTAAAGTATTCAGATACCGTACCTACTGTACCAGGACTTACCTTTACTCAAAGGCTTCATTTTAATGTCGTGGCCCCAACTTTCTTTCTCCTGATTCATCCTTTTCTCCCTCTAATCATCCCTGATTATCTTGTAAGCTCCTCGCACTTTTTCTTTTTTTTTTTAAATGACTAGTTTTCCATCAGAACATTCTGCTGCTACAAATTCAAATTGTTGTCGTAAATTGGTGCCGGGATGTGTTTAAGCAATTAAAATGCTGTAATTAAAGTCTGCTGTGTGTGTAATCTTCTAATATAGGGGTGAGTACAGAGCTGAGAGCTTGGCAATGAGTGTTTAATAGTGGTTATCCGTCTGCTCTGCACTTGTCTCCTGCCTGGGTATCAGATGTGGGTGCCTTGGACCCGCCATGCTTATTAGCAGAGCCTGACCTATTTAGGCTCCCCACCCTTCTTGAATCTCATAACAATTTGGTTGTAGATTGCCACGCCTCTAACTTCCAGGGCAGGCTGTAAACATTCACTCCCTTGCTTTGAAAATGTGTTGGTGAGAGTTTCCAAAGATGTTTCAGGTACTGGCAGAATGGTGGAGCCAGTCTCTGACATTTGACCTTGTGACCGTTTTCTCTTCCTGGGAATAGAGTGAAGCCTCAAGACCTTGGAATGGGGAGGAAGTAAGATGAGAATTGGGGAGCAGATGACTTGAGGGCCTGCTTGGCGGGGGGAGGAGGGGTTATTGCATCATCTGACAGGACCTTTTCATCAAAAGGTCTAGGGTTTTTTTTATGTAAGTATAGATCAATTCATTTTCAAATACTCGTTTCTTGAATGTCTCTTAGGTGCTAGGCATTTCACAGGTGCTGGATCTACAGTGGTGAGTTAAGCAAACATCTCTTACATCTGCAGCTCAGTGTTTTATGAGACTAATACTATAATTCACAACCTGTGTATCTACTATCTGACAGTCCTTATTCAAATCTCTCCGAGACCACTTTTTTTTTTCCCTTTCCCTTTCTGACCCAGGATTCAATCCAAGATCCCACGTTGTATTTCATTGTCATGACTTTCTAATCTCCTTCGTAATCAGGTACAGGGTCCAGTCTTCTGGCTTTTATTACACTGGTCTATGTGAAGGGAATGAGCCAATTGCCTTGCAAAATGTCTGTCAATTTGCAAATTCCTGGTTTGTCTAATTCTAGGGTTCTAAACGCATACCACATTGGCCATGTCTCAGATCATCTGGGAACCTGGCAAAAATAGTGGCCCACATCCTGTCCTTTGTCACCATGAGCCTAGCCTCCGTGACTTTTTTTTAGTTCTCCAGGTACTTCTGCTTCATATCAAAGTTTGAGAACCACTAGCCTAATAATGTCCTCGTTTTGGGGATTGTGTCCACTCACTGTCTCAGGAGAGGGCTTATGGTGACAGTGTGTCTGACATCCACCAGCTTTCTCTATTGTAAAACCACTTTGTCCCTTTGTAATTAACAAGTTGTCTGGAGCTGATCCTTTGAGGTTGTTTGACCACTCTCTTTCCACACAGTGTTTGGTCCAATCATCTTCGTTTCCAGTGGTGATCTTGCCTGTGAAGTAATTGTGAAAGTTGACTTTCCAATTCTGTCACCTTCAACATTTTTTGGCACTTATCTGAAACAAATAATTTCCCTTTCTTCTCCATCCCCACACTTTTTCCAGTGATCAACATCAACTCATGGATTCCTTTTTATTCACTCTCTTGTCATCTCTTCCTGTCATTCACTTTGGTACTCAAATTGCTTCTACCTTGGCCAACGGAACCCCTTTTGTATTGGATTCTGTGTCCCTTGGGCTTGTCCCCATCACTTCTGAAAACAATTTTTTTTTTGCAGTACTGGGGTTTGAACTCAGAGCCCACACCTTGAGCCACTGCACCAACCCTTTTTCATGAAGGGTTTTTTCAAGATAGGGTCTTGAGAACTATTTGCCTGGACTGGCTTCAACTGTGATCCTCTCTGATCTCTGCCTCCTGAGTAGCAGGATAACAGGTGTGAGCCACAGTGCCCAGCTACACTTCTTTATTTTATGACACAAAAGGACAAATCCAGGATCTCTTTGTACTTTTGTTGCCACACTTTTGACATCAGCCATTTTTCTTTTTGGTGAATAGTCGCTAGAAACTAAGATCTGTTTATTGGGGTTTTTTTGGTTTTTTTACAATAGTTGGAAGTGCATCCCCAAAACAAAACTCCATGCTTTCTATCTGCCTAAAAATAAAAATACATTGCACAAGCCATGCCAGGGCTGAATCTGGGCAGAGCATGGTCTGGCTGGTTTTCCCTTCTCTTTCATTCCCATATCCATATATCCATCTGTATTATTCATCCACAGCCAAGCACTAATCCAAATGGGACCAACTCTCTCCCTCCTCTCTCTCTTTCCTTCTTTTCCTGTCTTCATTATGATCAAGTTTCTGAGAAGCAGTCTGCCCAGATATGTTGGTCATATTGCTTATGTCTTTGAAACTGTGGGTACACACCCACAAAATTACTTGTACCTGTTGGCTTCCCTTGTAATGCTTTTCAAATGCCAGTAGTTCTGGGGTTTGAACTCAGGACCTTGCACTTGCTAATCCTTGGACTGTGATCCTTCTACCTATGCCTCCCACATAGCTGGGATAATAAGCATAAACTACCATGCTCATCCACTTTTCATTTTTCCAAAGCATCTTTATGTCTGTCTCCTTTCATTTTTTTTGTCCTCAAAAGTTCATGAAGTATGAAGGACAGATTTTATTATGTTCCTGTTACATATGTAGCAAGTGAAGCCAGAAGAGTGAATGACTTTTGGCATCTAATACTTCCTTATGTATAGGGTTTCCAATTTGCAGCACTAGAATTGCTGTTCAGGTACTAAGCTTATGTTCTCATAGATGGTAAAGCCTATATCCTCATAGTTCAAAAAACTGGAATATCAGAGGTGTAGCTCAAGAGGTAGAGCTCCTGCTTTGCAAGTGTGAAACCCTGAGTTTAAACCCCAATCCCACTGAAAAAAAAAAAAAAAAAAGGCAATTTCTGCAGGATCAGGCTATCTATTGCCAGATGTGAGGAAGATCACAGTCTGAGGGCAGCCCAGGCAAATAGTTCACAACAAGAACTTGTCTCAAAAAAAAAAAAAAAAAAAAACCCATCCCAAAAAAGGGCTGGTAGAGTGGTTCAAGGTGTAGGCCCTGAGTTTAAACCTCAGTACCGCAAAGAAAAAAAAAAACTGAAATATCTTATTCTGAGTTGAAAATCAAGGCAAATTATCAATCTAGTGAAACAGGAAGCATTCTTTTTTAAAAGAAAGATATAAATACCCTCTCATATTACTGGGTACCCTTCATATGTCAGGCAATATTGTAGGTCCAGAAGACTCAGTAGTGGCCCAAAAAGCTACAAATCCATGCCCTTAAAGATCTTACCAGGTAGACAGGGGTGACAGCAGGTGGGACAGCTGACAATAAAGAAAAAATACATAGGGTAGATAATGTATTAAAAGATGTAAATAGAGCCACCAAATTCAGTTGTGCAGGTTGCTCACTGCCCAGCTCTATGCCTGGTAGTTGCCATTAAGAAAGATGGAAAAAGGCTTTGGGAAGATTAGGAGTTATATTTTTTTCATAACTTTATATTGGAGTATTATATACATATAGAACTTAAACGTGCACTTGGTGATCCTTCAAAATGGGACTCATCAAAGTAGCCAACATCAATGTCAAGGTAAAAGAATATTCCTGGCATCTGATGAGCACCTTGAGTTCTAGTCCTGTCATGGACCCCTACTGTCATGACTTTTAACAGCAGTTATTAGTCTTACCTGAGTATATCCTTTACACAATGGCATCATACAGAATGTACTCTTCAATGTCTGGCTACTGGATCAACCTATGTTCCTGAGATTCACCCCTAGCATGTGTGTGGGTGCTGCTAGCTTACCCACTTCAACTGCTGAATAGCAATCCACAGTTTGAATATGCCACAGTTCTTTTACCATCGGTGGGCAGTTGGGCAGCTTGTACAAATTAACTTTTATAAATAGCCCTTCCATGAAGGTCCTTGTGCCTGTCTTTTAGCGGGCATATGCACACATCTGTTAGGTGTACACCTGGGAGCAGAATTGCTGCCAGTGTATACGGTGTATGTTAAGTTTTAGTAAATGCTGCCAAAAAGTTGGCCCAAAACTGAGCTCTAGCCCACTAGCAATTTAAGAGAGGAATGGAGTTAGTGTGTTAAGTAAAATGTCTACTTCATACAGCACAAATAGGTATGCCCTGTGGTGTACAAAGAGCTTGCCAAAATATTATTTAGAGATAATTTTACTGTGTGTCTGGAAAATGAAAATAAGTTGGCTAAGATTTATTATCATTTTTATCTTTGGTGAAGAATTAAATGTAATTTAATACACACAATTAATAATAGTTCTACATAATGATAACAAGCAAATAATAAAGAAGAGGCCTATTTGTAAATGAAAATATAAAATAGTGGACATTAATCCTAACACAGGTTTTGTGTGATCTTTATAGATTGATCACAGAAATCTGTTTGTGATCACTATTAAGCAATCTCAATAGATATGTGCTGTGGTTCCAGAGAGGAAGAAAATTATGATATCCTTCTTAAAAACTTGACAAGATAGTTTTAAAATTTCTTTGAAAATAAGTGGGAAAGAATATCAAAGATTAATATGGGAAATTAAGGCACTTATTCTATTAGATATTAAGACATAGTATAATGAACATTGATTAAATGTTATGGAACTACATAGAATTTGAACAATGTCCCAGAACAAAGTAGATCTTCAATAATAGATACGATTATAAGTGAGAATATAAGATGTGACACTGTAAGCATTAGTGCAGAGAATAACATTTAGAGTAACTGGGTGCTAGGCTTTTTATTTTGAGATACTGGAGTTTGAACTCAGGGCCTTACACCTTGCTAGACAGGTGCTCTACCCCTGGAAGGATGCCCGTAGCCCTTTTTGTTTTATGTTTCAAATAAGGTTTCCTATTTATGCCCCAGACATCCTGGACTACCATTCTCCTTTTTATACTTCCTACATAACTGGGATGATAGATAAGTGTCACAGAACCGGAACTCAAAAGCATTTTACCTGGTTGGGCCTCGAACCACAATCTTCCTGATCTCATCCTCCTGACTAGCTGTGATTATATGTATGAGCCACAACACCCAGGGGAGGCTTTTTGAGTATGCTTTGTATTGTACTTCACTTGATGATCTAAACAACTATGTAAGGTTAATATTATGACCTCCTATTTTATAGATGAGGAATTGAGTTTTAGTAAAAAGAAGTCACCTAAGGCTTAACAGGTTCTTTCAGAGGGAACAGTAGGCCCAATCTAACTTTACAGGACAGAAGAAGGATATGTCAAAGGAGATGAAATTGAAGGACATAATTTGTACCCAGTAATTAAGATAGAGGATTAATATTGGTAGATAGAGGATTAATATGGGTACATAACTCAAATCAAATGTAGGTTCTCAAATAGGTAAGTGAAACAAAGGATCAGATCCACATGTGCATAAAAGCAGATATGCATTTGCAAAAGAATTGCTCAAATTGACTGGAAATTACATTGAAATGATTTTGCAGTGTTATTTATACTTTTCTAATTAGTGGGCTAGGGGTGTAGCGTGGTGGTAGAATGCCTGCCTAGCATACATAAGGTCCTGGGTTCAATCCCAGCACACACACACATGCACACACACACACAAAATGATTGATAAGCAAAATAATTTTACTAATTTGATGTGGCTTATAAAAACACATACATTTCCTTAAGAAGAAAAGATTGGTGAGGAGCCAAGTGCTGGTTAGTCCACACCTGTAATCCTAGCTATTCAAGAGGCAGAGATCAGGAGAATTGAGGTTCGAAGCCAGCCTGGGCAAACAGTTCACAGCAAATAGTTTTCTCAAGACCCTATCTTCAAAATACCCAACACAAAAGACGGCTGGTGGAGTGGCTCAAATAATACAGCGCCTGCCTAGGAAACATGCCCTGAGTTCAAACCCCAGTACCACCAAAAAAAATTTTTTAGTGAGGATGTTTGATATCTGATCTGATCTGGGTGATCATTACTTAACTGACACATATGTCAGCTATACACTGAGATCTGCTCATTTTACTATCCTACCTCATTTTTTTCTACACTGGGGATTGAACTCAGGGTCTCACTCTTGCTAGGCAGGTGCTCTACCACTAAGAAAAAAAAAATTTTAACCCACAAATAGCCAGGCACAGTGTCTCACTTTTGTAATCCCAGCTGTTCAGGAGCTAGAGATGGGAGGATCTAGTTTGAAAGGCCACCTGGGCGAAAAAGTTAGTGAGAGACCACCTCAATAGACAAGGTTAGTCTGACTGCACATTCCTGTCATCCCAGCTATGCAGTAGACATAGGTAGGAGGATCACCATCTGAGGCCAGCCCCAGGCAAAATCACAAGACCTTATCTGAAAAATAACTAAGGCAAAAAAGGATTGGGGGTGTGGCTCAAGTGGTAGAGCACCTACCTAGCAAGCTTGAGGCCCTAAGTACAAAATCCAATACCACCACTAATGTAGTAAAATACAGTATATGGCAAAATCAGGGTTGTTTTTTAAGTAAGAAAATAAAGTTGAAACAATTACACATGGCAAGATTAAGGGTGGTATAAAACCTTTAGCATGGTTAGTAGAGAGCATTCAGCTCACAAATTTGAAGTTCAACTTCTCTTTAAAGTCAAAGCAAAGAGTTCTGACCACTTACACAACTCACAGTGGTTATTAAGGTAAAAACAAAGTAGTGCTCAGAAACAACACAGTCGACACTGATGCTACAACCAGAAACTTCTCCTGTGGTCTTCACAAAGAGCTGTCACATGATGTAATGAACAATGTCCTCAGTAACTCACCTAGCATTATTAAAATAATGACTTCTGATGGTTGTCACTTACATTATTTCTCAATATTAACTAGTGGAGCAATACTGAAACACAGTTCCAAAAAAGCTGTTACCTGGGGCATAATTTATGGTTTAATTTATGTAGGTTTTTGATGATTCCAGCTTATTCCAAGAACACAACTTAGAACCACCACAGAGCAGTGGTTCTTAAGTTAGGACAGTTTTGTCCCCAGGGACATTGAGCAATCATCTAGAAACATATTTGGTTATCACACAGGGAGGGACTGCTATTGTCCTCTTTTTTGAGGGGGATGGGGCAGCACTGGGGCTTGAACTCAGGGCCTCAAGACTGCTAGGCAGGCACTCTACCACTTGAGCCACTCCACCAGCACTGCTTTGTGATAGATTTTTTTCAAAATAGAGTCTCCTGAACTATTTGCCTGCGGCTGGCTTCCAACCATGATCCTCCTGATCCTCTGCCTCCTGAGTAGCTAGGATTCCACATGTGAGCCCCCCCCTCCCCCCAAGCCCAGCGACTATTGGCATCTTAGAAGTAGACCTGCATCCTATAATGCACAGGACAGTCCCACATAGCAAAGAATGATCTAAATCAAAATGTTTATTATTCTAAGGTTGCAAAAGCCTGATCTGGAGAGTGAATGGGTGATACATCATTGAGATCCCTCCCCTCACCCATAAATATTACTTCTGACAGGTAACTAGGCCAAAAGGAAAAACGTACTGGCTCATGCATATATCCACAGGATATGGGCAGATGTGGTAGCTATGACTTGACCTTCTAGCGAGGCATAGCAATCCCTAAAAGCAAGAAGCAACACAGGAAAGATTGTTTAAACTGCATAGGAAGAATTGCCCTACAAGATAATAGGTAGGTTTTAAGCAGTGGTGTGCTCCTCCCCTAGCCTAATAGTATAAAACTATTAGAAGTATTGTTCTTCTCTGACCTGGCAGATCCCACCCTCCACTGGGTACATGTGTCCTCAGGAAGAACTTGGGATTCTCTAGGGAGCTGTGTCCACTCATTCATTTGTGTCCTTACCACATCTGTTCATTGCACTGTTCACTGGCTTAGTGGTAAATCAAAATGAAGGCATCCCAAACACCATCCCAATTTTTAAATTTTAACCAGATTTTGAAATCTCATCTCACCCAGCAGTAAATACAATTGACTACCAATGTCTAGAAGGTTCTTTCTGTCTGTGGCCATTGATCCCCTCTGGGTCACATCTTTCTAGCTTTGTACCCAAAAATAGAGTTTTCTTCCCTTATTTGTACTTTAGAAAATTCCTGAGAATATCTTTGAACCAGCTTCCATCACTTGTCCAAAATACAATGATTGTGTTTGCAGTAGAGCCAACAGAGAAAGAAACAATTCTCCAAAAGAACTGTTGTCAGGCAAGACGGCTCTATATTAATAGGTCCATTGCTTTAAACAAACTTTTTATTTAGAGACAATTTCAAACTTGAAGAATAACTGTAAGAATAGCTTTAAAATGCCAGTACATGTCCATCACACCAAACTTCTCAGTTTTTAACATTTCATCACATCTCTACCTTCTCCCTATACATGTGCCATTTTTTCTGAACCACTGAGAATAAGTTAGAGAAATCATACCAGTTTATCCCTAAGAATCTCACTGTACATTTCCTAACATCAAGGAAATCCCTATGTAGCCATATTACTATGGTCCTATTCAGAAAATTTAACATTGAACCCATACTATTGCCTAATACACAGTCCACCTGGCTGCCCACCCCACCTCCTTCACATTCCCCCTTGACCCAGGATGACACGCTGCATTCAGGTGCTATGACCTTTCAGTCTCCTTGACTTTGGAATTTGTCACAGTGACATTTTTGAAGAATATGGGCCAGATGTTTCATAGAAAATCCCTCAGTGTGGGTTTGGCTCATGAGTAGATATTAGTGATTTATTATTGACAGGAATTCTGCACAGCAGTGTGCTAGAGACAGGTTGTACCAGCTCACGACAGCCAATTCTCACATCTTATCAGCCACAATGAGAGTAGTTTACACCTGGAAATCAATAAATGCTGGATATCACTACCCCTGATTTCCAGGTATGAAATATTTACATTTACCTGCATAGCTCATTATATAGGTGAGTGTGTCTTTCTCATACCATCAGAAAGCATTCAGCATTGATGGTGTCTGTCAGGTGAAAAATTACCATTTTTTCCTATATGATGAATAGCATTTTATGAAAAGATACATTGTGATTACATAAATATTCTGCTGTGTTTCAGATTTTCACTCAATGATTTTATTTATTGATGATTACTGCACAGGACTGGGAAAGTGGGTAGCTCAGTGGTAGAGCACTTGCCTAGCATGCATAAGGCTCTGGATTTGATCCCCAACATCATAAAAACAACAATGACAATAATTTAAAAAAGAAAAAGAGTATTGCCTAAAACTGTTAGTACTATGATAGTTGTAAATAGTAATTTTATTTTTCATTTCTTCTGTTTGTTGGTATCTACAAGTTAATTTCTAACCAACTTAATTCTGAACTAGTAATAGATCTGAAAGGAAACTCCCAACAGTTTTTCAAGTAGCTCTCAGTACTAAGTGTCTGTAGCAGGTTGTTGAATTCATTGCTATGGTGTAGATTAAGTCCATAGCGTGTGGCATCATTATAGAATGAACAGAATGAGTCTTCAGAAATAATTTTCCTGTGTTTATTGGTGACATATAGTCCCACCAACAGTGGAGGTGGCATTGTGAGTCTTTTTTTTTTACAATCTTGTATGATCCCACTTTCTACCAAAAGTATGCCTTTAGAAGATTCCTGGAGAGAGATTTGCACTGGTGTCATGGAAGGCTATCTAACTGTGGTAGAGTAGAAAGGACAGTGGACTGGAAGTCCAAGGTTACCACACACAAAGAGATCAGATGGTAAACTTCATCTCCCTGGACCTCAATGACCTTCATCTATAAAGCAATAGGGTGATATTCTCACGAAGTTCCCTTTTAGATCCTAGAACCTTCTTTTATTTGGTTCTTTTACTTGGGAATCAAAACCTAGAATTCACTTCACTAGCATGGTGTCTCCATGCACTGAACCAATAAACCAAGGACAGAAATGATGCAGTCAAGGTGGAGCCCACACCCAGTGACCTGGTGACTGGATAATAATGCAGATAAGTTAGACATAGGGTGTAGCATTGGGACCTGACACTGTTTCATATTCCCTTTGTGCATCATCTGACTCATTTCTCTGGTTCTCTTTGTTTATCCCTGACAGTCATGGAAACCCACTGAAGGATCTTATTACTATTCTCTTTGAGGAGATCCCTCTCTCAAGTGTTAGCTTGCCCAGTACTTATAAGGTTACCTCTGTTGCCATGGTTGGAAGTAAAAGAAATCCTCTGTCCTGGGCAGTCTTCAGGTTCAAAAGAACTTTTACATTTCAAGCATGAATTTCTAGAATTCTTTATAAGTCTTAATTAAATTTCACCAAATGAACTTGCTGAGAACTAGACAAATAGTGTTATTCTTGATAGATGCATTGTTTAGCAAATTCCATGAGCAAATCAAGTAAAACTAGCAATTAGGACTCAAAATATGTTACCTTGGATTTCTTGAACAGTAGTTGTTATTTGGAGGGTGAGGTAGGGGCTGAGGGTTATAAAAGAATGTGGGGGCTTTGCCAAACTGTGTATTCTCTTCCTGGAACAAGATTTTGAGAGACCCCACGCCCTCACCCTCCTCCACAAGAGCTGAGTTTGAGCTACTTGAGTGGATTCAGAAGTCCATAGGCGAGCTGGGGATTTGTGCCCCACACACTTGGAGCTATCTGAGCCTGGTACTTTCACCATTTTTAATATTTAATGACTCTTCCAAGGCAGAGAATTATTTGGCAGCTTGCTAAAGAGTATCTACTTTAGGTCATTTATCTGTCTTCCGAACTTCCATTTACTAAATTGAAAAGTTGGTGTCAAGAATATTTTTTAAATGACTCATGTAGGGTTCTGATGAGGCAAGGGGGGTCACTGAGTATCCATGGGTTTGGCAGTAATTTCTAGTTTATTTGGTTCATCTTAAATTTTTTTAATAGCCCAGAAATGCACTTTTTCCCTTCTCCAACACATTAATACAAATTTGACTTTAACTTTGTGTTTCAGTCTGTTTTCAAACTCATAGATGTTTTCAAGTTCTCCTCTTACCCAGGCTCCTGCTCTGTGAGTTTCCTTTTGTTTGAATTTAAGCAATGTAACTTTTTTAAAAGTTCACCTAATCAACACTCACCTCACCTATTGGATTAACCACTTCATCTTCTATCACCAGACTCTTGCTTGAAAGATAGAGGGCCATTGATTCTCTTTGATTTCATAATAATCTGTTTCCAGAGATTACAGGCAAGTTTTGAATTCCAAGGCGTGGGGGTCTATCAGCTTTTGAAACAAAAACACTTTGATACAGATCCTCTGCCTCAGGTTTCAGAAGGGAGTCCTATATGTTGGAGGATGGAGTTTTCATTTTGTAATAGAAGAGAAACAGGAATAATCATCACTGGTACAATAATACCATGGTGATTTGTGTTTCATTTTATGACTTTTATAAGAATTATTATTAGGTTGTGTTTTGGAGAACTCTACTCAAATCACTTGGAACCCTGAGAGACAGGCATAATCCTTTCAAAAATTCTCACTGATTATAACCACCTCTGTAAACTACCTCCTGCACATTTATTTTAAACTATGTAATTACTCCCCAGTGATTCACCTGGGATAACTAGGAAGCGATCCAGCTCAGATTCAACAGGTAGAAGGGAGGAAGAAAGTGCAGGGAAATTTGCAGGCCCATGAGTTTCAGTTCTTGCACTTTCAAGTACTAATTATGCTGCAGTTAGGCGAGGAGGGGCTTAGGCAGCATTGTTTCTGCATGTGTTAATGCTTCCAAGAGCTCCTCCAATCGAAAACAGTTTAAAAAAAAAAAATCCATCTACACCAGCTCACTGTTGTACTGTTACATGGAGCAGTAACAGCATTTACCTATGTGACCACATTTAGAGATGCAAAGATACATGTGTTATGGATAGAGAAAATTCCTTTCCATACCCATTTTTGCATCCCTACCAGGCTATGAGGGGGGAAAAACAAAGGTCTTGTAAACCAGGGACCAGAGCTTGAATTTTTCATTGGGATCTTGGAGAATGAAACAATAAAATGATAGAAAAATGATAAATTACAGTTCATCAAACTCTAATTATTTTAATCACATCAAATGTAAAGCAAAATAATTTTTTTTTGTCAGTACTGGGTTTGAACACAGGGCCTTGCTCTTGCTAAACAGGTAACAGACTTTTAGTCTTCTAAGCATTTGCTGTGACTGATTTTGAAGGCTTCCCACTTTATCTAAAATGAAACAAATGGTAATAATGTGTCATTGACGCAGAAGTGAATTTACATTTTAATAATATTTGCATTTTGTGTGTACTAAAATAACGATGCTATGACACCGAAGGGAAAAGAAATTATCTCAGGAAAACCCACAGCAAACAAATCTAAGAAAATCTGCAGAGCTTAAAAAATGAATTTCCAGAGATAAAAATTATTCATTTAGAAGTTGTATCCGTTTTTGGACTCAAAGTCATTCATGGTTTTTCCCCCAAATATTGCTTTCTAAACAAAATTCCCCACAGATAATTAAACGCATACACAAGATTTCCCCTTGTCTGTCCAGTGTGTCTCTGCACACACACACCCCTCCCCCTGCAAATGGTATGATCTGCATTTGATCGTAAACTGGAGGTGCCAAGCTGTGACAGCTTCCCCAACTTCTCGGCCATTTGGTACAATCTAGGGCAGCCCAGCTTTCAGTGATGTTTTTTTCCTTTTTCACCAACAGGGACAAATCGAAGTAGACAGCGAGACCATCTTCAAGTTAGCTGCACTCATTTTACAGGTAAGAATTCATGAAGTGCCTCTAACCAGCTCCCTCCTCTTTTGTTTCATGGTTTTTGCTAACTGCCTGCAATTCTGAAACTTTTGCATAAGTCAGGGTCTAATGGATTTTTAAGCCTATTAGTTGCTTACAATGAAAACCAGGAGCCCTTGAATTCTGTTTTGGAATAATTTGCATGAGCTATATCCTGTGATATTCTACATCTCAAAGTAAAAAAAATGTAATTTAGACTGCTCTGAGGAAAGAGTTCAGACCATACTCCTGGAAAAGAACTCTGAGTTACTTGGGCTTGGGAAGCTGCAATTGTTAGAACAGCTGTAATTTTCATTTAAATTTAGTAACTTTTTTTGTATACATTTTCTTGAGGTTGTAGAAAGAGCTCTTTAATTCTTAGAGGTATTAGTAGCTGAAAAACAAAGTCTGTTTCAATACTGGCTTAGAAAGTAAAGGGGAAACAAATAGTATATGTTGATTTATCTGTATTATGGTTTAAAAGGTCTGTATCCAGTCTCAAAAGGGTGTCACTCTTTTATCATGTGATCCTAGAAAAATAAAGAGAGAGAATTGTCTGTGCTTTTTCACGTGTATTCATTTGTCTCTTCTGTAAAAGATAAGAAATATTTGTGTTTCTTACCAATGCCACTTTCTTGTAGACAGCCACAGGGAAAGTGTTCCTTATGTAATTTTCAACATAAAACCGGGGATTTAGGAGAGGAAATTGCCAAGAGTAAATAATTCATTTAGCTCAGCATAGATACATAGTGAAAAAATAAATACATCGTGATCATCTGTCTTTTTTTTTTTTTTTTAATTTCAGGAAACCAAGGGAGATTATACCAGGTAATGATTCCTTTTTATGATATTACAATACCAACTCACCCTCTCTGAATCGTTATATGTGTTATTTTAAATAACAATGGACCCCAAGGCAGGGGACTCAGATCTCCTCCCTCTTCAAATAGACACCTATTCTTTTTGTGAATGAATCTGAAAATAAAACCCGCCTTACAGCTTCTCAGGCCAGAATGACAGAGAATTGTAAACAGAAGCCCTCCAAAGTGTATTAGTGAGGTGAGGAAATCTATTAAAACTTTGCTAGCTTGTGCTGATTAAAAAAAAAAGAAGAACAATGCTCCTGTGTCTAAAGAGTTATAACGTACACGAGGGAAGATTAAATCCATCAGCGGCTTAGTTAAGGGATTAATAGGGGGGCTTTCTTTTGCAGCTGCCCCAAGGGGCCTCACCCTTCCTACACTTGACCTAACAGTTGCGTTGTAGCTGTCCAGACACATTGGTTCTCACTGCCTAACTGGCCATCTCATCAGAGAGTGTTTCTGTTTGAATTTATCTTCTACTATTCTGTCCCTTTCGTGCACTAGTTGTAGGAGGAGAAGGTGAAATGGCTAACGGTTGGAGAGAGAGGCCGCTGGTTAGAAACAGCACATTGGCCAAAGACCCACTGAAGGCCTGGCCCCCACCACGTTAATGTTCCACTCCTGTAAACTTTAACCTGAGATTATTTACACATCACCTCATACTCTTCCCAGCCAGGTCTTTGAATAACGTGCTTCTTAATGGAATGATAAAATAATGCTTTCCAAGCTTGACAGCTTCCAGCCCCAGAATAATACTGCACTTAAGAGACACCAGACACTCCTCTTCTGCCTGTTAAGCATGGTAGAGCCGGCAGGATTTCCACTTCACACACCATAATTTTCTCACCATGCTCTCTCATGTGTGTATACACATATATTGTTTTAATTTTTTAAGTTAAGAAATGCTTTGAAGGAATCATGAGAATCAACAAACGCCAAAGGTTTTTTTTGAGTGTGTTTATTTTTTTGCGGTACTGGGGTTTGAACTCAGGGTCTACACCTTGAGCCGCTCCACCAGCCCTTTTTTGTGAAGGACTTTTTTTTTGAAATAGGGTCTCACGAGCTATTTGCCTAGGCTGGTTTGAACTGAACCAGGATCCTACTGATCTCTGTCTCCTGAGTAGCTAGGATTGTAGGGGGTGAGTCACTAGGTTTTTTTGTTGTTATTGTTGTTTTTATTGAAATAAAATGGGAATACTTATTCTATTTAATGGGAAAATGTTGACTGATTCTAGAATTCAAAATAAACCCAATTAAGATCTTTAAAAGACAAAAATAAATTGAAAGAAAATGGCAGGAGATGAAAGCTAAAGATAGATCATGAATGACCTCCAGAGCTGTCATGGCCCCACTGTCATTTGCTGGAGTTGCCACATCTCCGAGGAATATCAGATGTATGAGGAATGTCATCACATAAGGGGCGATTCTGAAGTGAGTTCTTCAGGTCTGAAAGGTCACTCTCTATTTGTGGATTGCTACCCCTCCCTTCCCTACTTTGTCAGGGTCAAGCAGGTGACAGACAGGCACCCTAAGCCTCAGTTTCCTCAGCAGTAAATGGCACCTACCCCATAGGACTGTTTTGAGAATTAAATGTCTGAACATTGCCCAGGACAGTATCTGGCATGTTAAGCACTGATTATACCCCAGCCATTATCATTAATTTAGCGTCATTACTTTCCTCATCATTATCAGAATTCTGTCTGGTCGCTTGGCTCCCTCCGAAAAGAGTATGAGACTAAGGTGGATCAGAAGAAGCTGTAATAACAGCATGTTAGGGGAAAGACCAGAAAGAGAAAGGTGAATTTCACCACCCTTCCTTAGGGACAATCTCTTGCCTGAGGCAGGAGGCTTCCAGGTACCCCCTTGAGTGATCCAGGGTTTTTAGCCCTAGGATTTCAAGCTTGGTTAGTTCACTCCAGCTGAGCCCGGTAGAGTTTTTTGTCCCTTGCCAGGCTCAGGTGGCTTATGCCTATAATCCTAACTACTCAGGAAGCAGAGATCAGGAGGATCACAGTTCGAAGTCAGCCCAGGCAAATAGTTCATAAGACCCTATCTCGAAAAAAAAACCATCACAAAAAAGGACTGGTGGAGTGGCTCAAGGTGCAGGCCCTGAGTTCAAGCCTCAGTATTGAAAAATAAGAGTTTGTGCCTGAACTTAGCTGGCTCTGAGTAGTTCCCTGGGGAATCACCAGACTGAAAAAGTGTTATACGCTGTGTCAAAATTGTCCAGCTGGTGGCTCACGCCTATAATCCTAGCTACTCAGGACACAGAAATCAAGAGGATCATGGTTTGAAGACAGCCCCAGGCAAATAGTTCAGGAGACCCTATCTCAAAAATACCCAACACAAGAAAGGGCTGGCAAAGTAGTTCAAGTGGTAGAGCAACTGCCTAGTAAGTGTCAGGCCCTAAGTTCAAAACCCCAGTACCACCAAAAAAAAGAAAAGATTTGCCCATCTACACTGAGTAGGAGAAAGAACATACAATCAGGCCTTGCACAAACCAGTAGCATCTCCTGATGAGCCATGAGCCTTTCTGAACTTCGATCAAAACAACAACTTTGCAGGCTGGTGGAGTGGCGCAAGTGGTCAAGTGGTAGAGTGCCTGCCTAGCAAGTGTGAGACCCTGAGTTCAAACCCTAGTATCACACAGAGACACACACACACCAAAAAAAAAAAAAAAAAAGCAACTTTGTAGTATGATTTTGAGGAAGTGAATGATGTGAAAAAACTATAAATTATTTCACAAGCACTAGTTACTGCTAATAAGGATGAAAGAAATAATCTAAATGCGAACGGAATTTTGGTTCCTTGCTACCCCTCCATGGGATCTCGTCCTCCCCTAAATGAAATGGATACATTTTTCCTCCAAAATTTTGTTATACAACTAATTTAATACAATCAGGTAAAATAAAATAAGATTGTTATTGTTATAGTGTTGAGACGAGAGATGTGGAAGCAGATAGCCTCATTCAGATCCCAGGATAGATGACCTCACCTCTCTGTGCCTCAGTTTGCGTATATTAAAATAGGACTTATAATAATATACAAACTCTCTAGGATTCATATTTGCAAAGTGCCTAGGACAGGTCCTGTAATCGTCCCTTTAACATCCCATCAAATTGATGGGCATGATCTCCCACTCCCCTGATATGACAAATACAAGTTGTTACCCACTTCTTGCTAATGTAAATTTTTTGTGGTGAACGTCTTTGTGCATTTGGGACTGATATTACTTATGATTATTTTCTTAAGTGAAGTTACTCAGGTGGGAACAAACAAAGGGAAATTCCTTAAATGAGACAAAGTGGTGAAATGGAATGTGTGTTTTTGATAAGGCTAAATTTAAATTATAGACAAGTCATAGCTTCATCTAATAAGCATCTACTAAAGCCTAAATGACGCCAGGACCTGCCTAGGTACCGAGGGCACAAAGACACGTACTATATACCAGCAGGGACTTTCCTTTAGGAAAGGATTCCCAACTTCTTCAGTGGCAATTCCCAATTGCACTTTGTAGTTGGTTTGCATGTTGGTGGCTGCTGCTCTTGGCTTGAGCTGCCTTAGAACTTAACTTAATCTTCTCATGGAAGTGTAAACATTATCAAAATATATCCCAGCCACCTGAGACCAGGGCTTTTTCAAACAGTGATTGAACACCTAATTCTTATGGCAGCCCTGGTTCACCCCTGGTAAATAGCCCCGCTTTCTATTGCTCTCAATGTCTCTCTCTTCTTTCTCTCTCTCTCCTTTTCTCACTGTATAGCCCAGACTGGCCTTGAATTCTTGAATTCTGCCTGAGCCTCCCCAAGTGCTAGGAGCGCTGGGATTATAGGTGCGAGGCACCCAGTTTCCCCTCTTTCTCAAATTTAGCATTTCTGAAGCTGAACTCAGTCACCAACATCCCAGCCTCCAGGCCAACCCCTTCTGCTGCCTTCCCTTGAACCAGGAACCCTATCCCTTCCCTCCCTTTTTTCCATCTGTCAGAAAGCTCCCTGCTCGCCTTCTCCTCCCTAGTCCCCATTCTTCTCTCAACCTGACTAGGACAGTATGCATGTGCATCTTGTTTGAGCTAACAACTGAGGGCATCCCATGGCATTATTTAGAACATCTTGCCTGATCCCATCCAACCCCAGCACAATAGTGATCCTCCCCATTTAGCTAAGGTCAGCCCATAGATGTTAGGCCCATGGCCCTGAGTCCCCAAGCTGTTCTGACTCCACAGAGTACTCCCACCTGCCCCTAACCTCCAGCCCCTCCTGAGACACTGATCTGATCATTGTTGTTTACTTCTGAAATCTCCTAATTTGTCACTGCACAGAGACACCTGCCCTTTCACACCCCAACCTGGCATTCAAGGGTACTTCATCCGTGTGACACATTTCCCGTGCACACTCTGTGTTCCTGATCCACTCTTTCTGTGCTCTGTTAAGCGTCATGGCTTTGCCCAAACTCTTCTTCCTAGAATGCCTTTAAAACCACAACTGTCCCCTTCTTATTTTGCTTCCCACCATGTTTCCTTCAGAGTATTTTAAGTTAACATTATCATAGCGGGTAGGAAGCCCTGCTCTCTGAAAGTTAATTAGAATAGTGGAGTGGGAACTTCCATTTTCTTTAAATAGCTGACAGTCTGAATTTCCAAGTGAGCCCTTACACTGCAGAGATAACAAGCCACTCTGGTAACACAACACTGGCAGTAGCAGAGAATTCCTGAAAGCTGACCCAGCAAGGAGGCCTGGCCTTATCACTGAGCTGCCAGCCACAAGTGGGTTTGTAAAAGCAAAGGGGCTTTGTTTTGTTTTGTTTTTAAGATCCTAAAAGCTGGAAGTTACCAAGTAAGTATGTGATTAGGGTGCTTCTGTTTATCACAAAAAAAGTGAGTGACTACAATTTTCACTTCACTGCTGACTGGGAATGACACTATGTTAATACCCACCTTCAAATGGGAAAGAAATAGTCCCAATTTACAGCTGTGCTATAAAAATGCAGCTGTTTCCCATGGGAAAAGGAACTTGTTTGGATACCCAGAGAGTAGTTAATGAAGACAGGAGGAAAAAACTCAAAGACTTGCAAGAAATCTGCCTCTTAGTTCTTATACCTTGGGAATACCTCACAGCTCTAAAATGTAATTCAATTTCCAGGGCCTTTAAAGTCCGTTATTGTAAGTAAAGTGGCAGCTCCACTGGGCGCCGGTGGCTCACACCTGTAATCCCAGCTACTCAGGAGGCAGAGATCAGGAGGATTGCGATTCAAAGCCCGCCTAGGCAAACAGTTCGAGAGACCCTATCTCGAAAAAACCCACCACAAAAAAAGGTTGGTGAAATGCCTCAAGGAGTAGGCTCTGAGTTCAAACCCCAGTAGAGGAAAAAAAAAAAAAAATGGCAGCTCAAGGCAGGCGCAGTACTGAGTATGAGTGCTTCCATCAACCAGGAAGCAATAGTGGGGAGAGGAGCTTTAGAATTCAACTACTTGGGTTCAGATCCAGGCCCAACCACTTGATGGATAACTGGGTAACTTACCCACCCTCTCTGGAACTCATTTTGTCTCAATCAACGTTACATTATTAAGAGTAGCATTGTCGTTGTAGTTATCAATATCTTTACCTCCACAGAATTATTGTACCCATTTTACAGGTAGGAAAACTGAATTTTGGAGCCCTCAAATAGCCAACTGCCTCCGTCACATAGCTGGAGAGTGGCCCCTTGGGACTTCTAACTTCATGTACTTGACCACTGCTAATACTTTCCTTATGTCTAAAAAGAAACACAAACTTGGAAGAATCATAACCTTCCTTACTTGAAAAATAAAGAAGGAAGCTGACTTGAGAGAAATTGAACATTTATGTCTCATTTCAGGCCAGGATTTTAATGAATCAAGAAAACAAAAGAACCCAGTTGGGAAGATGACTTCTCTCTAATACTTGGTTAAAATTTTGACAGAATTCACCAAGTTTTCTTCTCTAAGCTTTCCATCTGCTTAGGTGTACTATGAATTTTACAGAAGGTGACACATTGGCAGCATTTTCCTCACTTGTTTGTCCCTAAGCACCTTGGACCTTTTTTTTCCCAGCCTTGCTAGGAATCAAGACCTTACATTCCACAGCTTAAGTACTTTGCATTTCAAAATTGTTTGCATATCTGTCGCAGCAGAAATTCTAGATGCAACTAAATGCAAACAGAAACCCCAAGTGTATCACTCCTGTGCAGTGGGCAGGTCTCTTGACCTGTTTGGGTTCTCAGTTTCCCTCTCCACTAGAGTTGGACACTCATGACAGCTGGAATGGAACACAACCCACTTGTCCTTTTCCCATAAGTGAGTGGCTCAGACACTCGTATATGCAGCATTCTGTGTGAATAGAAAGTCACAGGACATGAGCTCCTCACATTCCTGAGAGTACAAGCCACCCAGGGTCACTGGCGCTAAGGCGAGCAAGTCTATATTCCCTTGCTGACAAGTGTGCTTCTGGAAACACTGAGTGGTAGTGCTGGGATGCAGTTAGCCCAGGTTTTATATGACGAGGAAGGACACGTTGAGTCATATGTGCAGGAAAAAGGGATAAAGCCTTGAGACTTCAAGTTGACTATAAATCATTTTTACTTGTCTAGTAGGACGTTTTCCAGGGTCAGGTTTCTTTGACTTTCTGTTCTTTGGCAGGAAAATACTGCCTGTGTTGATTCTTTCTCTCTCATGGACCCACTTTCTACTAACTCTGGATTTGAACGAGATATAAATTATTTATTTTTATTTATTTATTTATTTTGCAGAACTGGGGCTTGAACTCAGGGCCTACACCTTGAGCCACTCCATCAGCCTTTTTTTGTGGTGGGTTTTTTTTCAAGATGGGGTTTCAAGATCTATTTGCCCGGATGACTTTGAACTTCGATCCTCCTGATCTCTGCCCCTGAGTAGCTAGGAGCTGGTGCCCAGCTGTTTGTTTATTTATTTATTGGGGGGACTGGGGTTTGAACTCAGAGCTTTGCACTTGCAAAGCATACACTCTACCACTTGAGCCACACCACCAGTCCATTTGCTCTGGTTTTTTGTTTTGTTTTGTTTTGCTGTACTGGGGTTTGAACTCAGGGGCTACACCTCGAGCCACTACACCAGCCCTTTTTTGTGATGGATTTTTTTTGAGATAGGGTCTCATGAACTATTTGCCTAGGCTGGCTTTGAACCTCAATCCTCCCAATCTCACCCTCCCAAGTAGCTAGGATTACAGGTATAAGCGAGCAAGGCCTAAAATTTTTAAAATTTACCATCTCCACCATTTTTAAGAATACAGGTTGATAATGTTAAGTATATTCACAGTGCTGTGCAACCAACCTCCAAACCTCTTTCATTTTGCAAAATTGAAACTCCATACGCTATACCGTTAAACAGCTCTCTGCTTCTCCTTCCTCGGATCCCTGGCAAACATCATTCTACTTTGTGTCCCTATTGATTTGATAAGAAATAAAATACTTTTACTTTTTAAATTAATTAATTTATTTTTGTGGTACTGACATTTGAAATTAGAGCTTCACATTTGCTAGGCAGGCCCTCTACCCACTTGAGCCATTCCACCAGCCCCAAATATTTTTAAATATTTATACATTTTCATGTTAACCTGCCCCTCCGCCTAAATCATTCTTGTAGACTTTCTTCTACCAGGTATTAAGAGAGTTGGAGGTTCAGAAGAGAAATGATCAGAGTCTTCAGCAAGCTGGCTAATGCTTAGAAAAATCTCTCATCACATTTTCATTCTTATTCAAAATTCTTTAGACTTAAAAAAAATAACTTGACAGTTGATCCCCATCAAGCATGCAGATGGGCAGAGTAATTTTATCCACATTACAAATCTGACCATCGACAGAAATGTAAGGGCAGAGGAATTCCAGCTGAGAGGACACCACAGGTTCCAGTACTTTCCTGAGGTAGAGGGCTGGGAGAGGAAGGGTCTGACGTGAACTACATGGATTGATCAGAATGTTGGAAGAGGCGGTTTCCAGGCTAACTTCCACCAGTTACCATAGACTCTAAGAGTCTGTCAAACCAATCCTGAAAGTGCTCACAACATGAAACTTGGCAAATTGCTTCCAGCGTTCTTTTCCTCTGTGGTTTATTACAAACCTTTAGGGTTGCAAGATTTAACAAATAAAAATATAAGATGCTGAGTTAAATGTGAATTTCAGATAAATAACATATTTTTAAAAATATGAGTATGTCTAAATATTTATTCTGACAACTCAGGGAATTTGGGATTAACTCCATTCTTATTCCCAAACCTTATTACTGCAAATCACAGTTCTGGGGCTGCTTGGTTACTTTTTGATTTGTTCACAGAGTGTCCTGGTCAGTCATCCATGCACCAGCTCTGGTAGGATAGTGGACCTGTAAGCAGCTCTTTCTTTTCCTTCCTTCCTTCCTTCCTTCCTTCCTTCTTTCCTTCTATTTTTTTTCTCTTGGGATAGATCTCACTATTATCTCAGCCTCCCAAGTGCTGGTATTACAGGTATGTGCCACCACACCCAGCAGAGAGAGCTTTTTAGATCTCAGTTTCCTTATCTGCAAGTTAGAAATAGCACTTACATCTTGACTGGTATGAGGACAAGGTGAGTTCATATACGTACAATGCTGAGCACCTGTACACAGCAAGTGCCCAGGATGGTCCCCTTTGAAGCCAAAAGAATGATTTCAACTTTCCTATGAAGGAGTTACTGAGAGGTCCTAGGGAGCTAGGGATAAGAGGCAGCCTAGGAATGCATGCTCACACCTGAAGCCTTGTGAAGGGGTCTTACTGTCAAATGAAAGGGGAGCCCCGCCTTTCTAAGAAGTAGTTGGGGGGCAAGAATGGCTTATGTAATTCTTTCAGTTCTCGATTTGCACTCTGTAAATAGCTACAACCTGATTTGATCAAGAAATGTTGAAATGGGGTGGGGAGGAAATTCCAATAATGGAAAGACCTGTGGTTTGGGAGGGGAGGAGGGGCCAGGTGTGACTCCAACTGTTGGGTTTTTCCTGGCCCCTCCCTTCTTCTCTTCTCCTCCCAGAATTCTGTCCTCTTCTTTTTCCTCTTCCCACCCTGGTGCCTGAGCCCAGAGTCATCCCCAGATCAAACTTCTGATCTTTTGGACCTATTACCAGCTACTACAGGGGCTTGGTAAGTCTTCAAACACCACTGGTCCTTGTTTCCTCCATCTGTGAACTCAGATGTTGTCAGACCCAATGAATTCACCTTACTTACCTACTTGGTTCGGGCTGCTCTTTTAAAATTTTGGTCTGGAGAAGCACACAATGTGGTGAGGACAGCACATTATTTTAGCTGTTGTGAAATTAGTTCCATCTACAAGCTTCGTTTCTAAACTATTTGCAGTAATTGGGAGTGGCATTAGATGTTCAATGAACTTGAGCCCCAGGCTTTCTGCTTTTGAGTAGGATTAACTGCAAATGAAAGTGTCAGTTTACTTCCTACTCTCTCCATCCCATCCCGGGTCTTGGTAACCCTGAGCAGTAAGAGATACGTAGCTCAGATGTGAAGAGATCTTACCATGAGGGGTTTGTTTGCTTGTTTCTTACCGTGAGTCTTTGGCACCTGTAGAAAAAGTTAGGCATCAGGAATCACTTTTGTAGTTTGAGAAATCTTTTTTTGTTTTTTGGTTTTTGGGGGTTTTTTTTGTAGTTTGAGAAATCTTTAGGAAGGTATTGGGCTTCTCACTGGAAGGAGTTTGGACTCCCTGTTTGAAGATATTACTGAAAATAATGGGTGTAGTTTTGTAACTCATTTAAAAACATTGAAAAAAAATCCACTAAATTTGATGTGTTTGTTTGTGCTTCTAGAAGACAATAAACTGTAGCTTTTGTTTGGTTTGGTTTGGTTCAAGAACTACTGAGTGATAGGCCTGATGGAATGGCTCAAGTGGTAGAGCATCTGCCTAGTAAGTGTGAAGCCAGGAGTTCAAACCCTAGTACTGCCAAAAAGAAAAGAACCCAGGCACTGGTGACACATGCTTGTGATCCTAACTACTCAGGAGGCAGAGATCAGGAAGATCAAAGTTCAAAGCCAGCCTGGGCAAATAATTCATGAGACCCTATCTCGAAAAAACCCATCACCAAAAAGGGCTGGTTGAATGGCTCAAGGTGTAAGCCCTGAGTTCAAACCCCAGTACAGCAAAAAAAAAAAAAAAAAAAAAATACTGAGTGATAAGATAACATATTAAGTCTTGTTATCTGTATTCAGATCTCTTATGCACATTTTTATCTTGCATCAGTTATGTTAATTTGGTTTTCAACAAATTAAATTTTTGGTTTTCAGTGAATTAAATTTTATGTAAAATTTCATATTTTAAAAATTATCATCTTTTAAAATCTTCACCTTATCTATAAAATATGTAGCAACAGCACTTTCTGAATGTGTTCATTATTAATTTGTGACCTCATTTATTTAGGTCTTGGTCATTCTTATTCAATGCATATCAAACATGTGTGCCTTTCAAAGGAAAAAAAGGATCCTTTATGCAATCAATCAATCCAGGTTAGGTTAATCCAGTTTAAAGTAAAAGTCACCACCCAAGAACCACACTTTCTAATGGAATTAATCAGAGGCCCCAGAAGTAGGAATTCTGAAGTCTCCCGTGAAGGTGGCCTATCTTCCCCTAGCACTCCCTGTGTCTTCCTTATTTTCTGTCCCCTCTTTGTGGAACCCTGGAGTACTGAGACAAAAGGGTTAACTCGGAATGAGGTTTTCTGCTTCCTCCTGGGAGTTTAAATTCTTTAATCTCTTAAACCTCAGTTTTCACATCTGTGAATTAGGGATGTCAGTGATGATAAACATAACATGTCTATAGAGAAAGGCTTTGTCCCAGTCTCTGCCACCTCTAATAGCCGAGGAGGGTGAGCTGTTGTCCTGTACAGACACTTCTCATGGGGGATTAAATGACAGCATCGTGTTGCATCACTGTTAGGTCACCTAGAGTCTCCTGAAACTGACCTTTTCTACCATCCACCCAAAAGGTTTAGGCCAGCCTCCCGGCCTATCACTCCCATTTTCCATCTCTATGTTGAAAGTCTGTGTTTCTGTTGCAGTGGCTCTTGAACCATTAAGTGAGGATTGCTGGGCCCTGCCCTCTGCCTTTCTGGTTCAGTTGGTCTGGAGTAGAACCTGAGGTTTTTTTTCTTTTGGTGGTAGTACTGGGGCTCGAATTTATGTCTTTGCATTTGTTAGGCAGGCATCTACCACTTGAGCCATACCACCAGCCCCTTTTGCTCTGATTATTTTGGAGATAGGGTTTTGCTTTTTGTCCAGGCCAGCCTCAGCTGCAATCCTCCTCTGTTAAGTTTCCCACAAGAACTGGGATGACAGGCACACACCACCATGTCCCGTTCTTTCCCCTTGAGATGAGTCTCACAAACTTTTTTGCCCAGAGCTGTCCTCAAACCTCGATCCTTCCGATTTCAGCTTCCCATATGCCCTGGGATGACAGACACACCACTGTGCCCAGCTTTTTTCTTTTGAGATGGGATCTCAAGAACTTTTTTTTTTTTTGCCCAACTGGCCTCAAACCAAGATCCTCCTGATTTCAGCCTCCTAAATAGCTAAGACCCTCCTAATGTCAGCCTCCTAAGTAGTTAAGATTACAGAAGTGAGCCACTGGTGGCCAGTGAGCCTGCATTTCTAACAAGTTCTCACCTATCGCTGCTGGTGGTAGTCAGGGTACGAAGAGAGATGCCCCTTGACTGAGGATAGGGTAATATCTTTATAAGTAATTGTAAGTTAAAAGTAATGTATCGAATATGCCTAACCTACCAAATGTTCTAGCTTTGTTTTCTATGTTGATGACATGGCCAGCTAGGAGCTGTGACTCACGGCTACTACCCAGTGTCACAAGAGAGGCTCTGACCACATATTGCTAGCCCTGGAAAAAGTTAAAACTCAAAATTTTGGAATACGGTTTCTACTGAATGTAAATCACTTGCACACCATGCCAAGTTGGAAAATTATAAATCAGGCCATCATAAGTTGAGCCATTGTAAGTCAAGGACTGTCTATGACCTTGTATTTGGCACCTACAATACTTTTTGTTTTATTTTGTTTTTGAAACAGGATCTTGCTATGTAGCTCAGGCTGGTCTTGAACTCATGATCTGCCTGCCTCAGGCTCCTGAGTGCTGGCATTCGAAGAGTGTACCACCACATTTGGTTACTTTCAGTATCATTTTACCTAGGAATTAGCAAAGAGAAGCTCACTGTTAGAAATTCCTAATTAAGTCAAGCAGATAATAAGCTAGATGGCTAAACTTGAATGGCTTGACCACTGAAGGTCAAGTTCCATGAATTACTGAGGGGAACATTTTTTTTTTTTTTTAACATAGGGTAACTTGAAGGCAATCTGACCAGTAAAAAAAACTGCTCTAAGCAAACAGGTAGACGCTACCTTCAATTGCACATGGGTGTTGATCAATATCTGTAGGCTAGTCAATGAAATTAGTGTTTACAAATAAGAATGACGATCCTTTTAATAATTCCATGTTTAGGTGAGCCGTCTTCCTTAAACACTGGATCCAGGTCAGATGGCTTAGTAGTCTAGTTGTCACCTGTGACATCCATTTGCCAGACATTCGGTACACTTTTCTAACTGCTACGATCACTAGCCCTCTCCCATTCCTTCATTACAGTTGAACTTGGAGGGTACCACCCGTTTCTAGTACAGGTTTCAGACATCTGAGGCTGTCTAACTGTTCAAACAGGCCCTTCACTAATGCTGTTTTGCATCCACATATATGTTTTTCTGAAGTAGGGGTTTTGAATTATTTCTGTGTAGATGAAAAAAGAACTCCAGTCCCAAGGAAACTTTTGTGGGGGGGGCGGGGCGGGGAGGAGCTTTACTGGAGTTTGAACTCAGGGCCTCATGCTTGCAGGCAGGCGCCCTACCACTTGAGCCACTCCGTCAGGGTCTTGCAAAATATTTGCACAGACATATTCATGTGGTTTATTTTTAACATACTCTCTTTATGAACCTGTGCTTTGGGTTTCAGAGAAGGAAGAACTTTGGCACTGATAAGACAACTGAAGTTTAAAGGCTGCTTTTTTGTTTGGCTGCCCTAGAAACCTAGGGATGCCCCACACCAAGCTTGGATAGCAATGGTCTGGCTTTCTGCTGACAAGTGCAGTTAGCTAATTGCCCGACACTCCCTTCCACTCCAGCCTCCGAATGGCAGGTGGCTGATTGTTGCTGTGAGCAAGCTTGCAATTAGCCACAAGCAGGTGCACACATTTGCTGGGGGTGGCTTTTTCCACACAAGTGCTCCAGCACACAAGCGTGGCTTTGGTTTTGCCAACCATGTGGCCTTCTCAAAAATGAGGGTGGATGGCAGATTCCTACAGGGCTTTTGAGAGGTGAGTGAAGAAAAACTCAGCCTGTGGAAGGGGGCTGTGAACACCCAAAGGAACCATCGCCTAAAAAAACAGTTGTAGCGGCTAAATGGAGGGTCAGGGCAACTTCTGGAAAACTATGGAAATAAGAATCTGGAATGCCTGAGAGCAGCCCTCAGCCTAGAGAATCAGACAAAATGCAGGCAAGTTCATGGTGACATCTGAACCTGCTGCAATGATAGAGAAAAGCAATGGCTGGTTTGGTCACTAAGAGGTAACAAGTGATGGAGATTTATGGGCATTCCCTCCAGCTGGGACCTGAAGAAACCAGTCCTCCATTACAGTTCTGGTCAAATGCATCTTTAAAATAACATACTCATTGCCATTAGGGTCAGGAGTGTCTAGACGGAGGAGTGCATTTATTGCCAGTGAAAGGCAGAGATGTTCTGATGGAGGCCCACTCCCATCCCCAGCCACTTTCAGGCTGTCACCCTCGACTCTGAGGTTGAGCTTGGTTCATCTAAATGGTGCTGCCTGTCCAGCCAGCTGGAGGACTGCTAAGGGGGAGTCTGTGCTGAAACCAGACCTGGCTTCCCCTACAAGTTCCATGGATCTACTCAAACCAGACCTGGCTTCCCCTACAAGTTCCATGGATCTATTCAGGCTCAGACTCCAGACAAATTCCCCGGGAGAGTGAGCAGATAATCACTCAGCTACTGGCTATCTGCTCAAACGTGAAATCCTGTTTGGTCCAAACTCTGCAAATGATGGGAATCAACCCTCTGGAATAATGTGCCAGTGTTTCTAACACTCTGTGCACTCAGTCTGTGGTCAGTAAGTTCTAACCTCTTGGCTCAGCACTGAGGCACCTCCATTCTGAACAGCTGTTGGAGGGTTGGTGGAGTAGCTCAAGTGGTAGAATGCCTGCCTAGCAAGCATGAGGCCCTCAGTTCAAAAGAAAGTACCCCAGTACCGAAAGATGGAAAAAAAAAAAGAAGCCAGTATGTGTTGAGTACGGATTCAGCCCTTCGTATTTCCAATCTGCAGTTAATTGAATCCATGGATGTAGAACCTACAGCTGAGCAAGGCCAATCAATTGTTTACTTTTCTTCTCTTTCTTTTTGTTTTTCAGAGGTAGTGAGGCTTGAACTCAGGGCTATATACTTGCTAGGCAGGTGCTCTTACTGCCATGCCACAGCCCTTGTTTTGTGATGGGTATTTTCATATATGGTCTCCCAAATTATTTGCCTGGGGCTAGTTTTGAACCTCAATCCTCTGATCTCTTGCTTCCTGAGTAGAATTACAGGCATGAGCCACTGAGGCCTGTCTTGTTTACTTCTTTAAACTAGTTTAAACTCTCCCTCAAATGATCCCTACCACTTTCCTGTTTATGCAGATTTTAGTTGTTTCTTGGTGATTGATTAGTGCAAATAAGAGCTTAATAAATGAGTATCATTGTTATTTAGGATGCTAGCTCATGATTAGCTTCTGGTAATTTATTGATTTATTCAGCTAGCATTTCTAGACAAATTACACCACATCTTACAGCAGGGGTAGGTGATACAAATATCACTTTTTTTTTTTTTCTTTTGTGCCACTGGAGTTTGAACTCAGGGTCTCACGTTTGCAAGGCAGGCACTCTTACTGCTTGAGTCACTCTACCAGTGCATACATAACTGGAGTAAGTTCTAATTGTCTAGAGTGAAAATTATTCTTGAAAATTCTTGGCAATGTGACATGATGAAGAATAAGGTTTTCTTCAAAACTCGCAACACAGGCAGTATTTTTCTCCATTTGAAATGCATAGCCATTTCTCTGTTTGGACTCCAAATAGAGAATTTGCTTGTGTCTGGCAGTTACCCATGAAATGTTTGAATGCTAGAAAAATCTGTGTTGTGAGATGCTTGTGCTTTGTGGGACACAGGACCAAAACCATCTTAAAAGGCAAAAGCTTCAAGTATTCTCATCCTATCTGCTCTCAACTATAAGTTTATTGAAGAGAATGATGGATAAATTTCTCACTCACTTTCCCCCATTCCTGTCTTTCGTCTGACTGCATTTGTGTAAGTTAAAAGTAACTCCATCATATGACACTCAGTTCTACAATTTTGGCATGGGAGATATACTCATTTGTTAAATGAATAAGGACATTTGCTATAAATAGCAACTTCTCACCTACTGAGGTCTTGACTTCCAAAGAAATTAATTATAATACAAAGCCCTAAGTGCACACTAGACTGGATTCACCAGGATCCAAAGTACAACAACATACATGTGGTCGTGATGATGATTGAACAGCAAAAATTGTTGTCCTCGACAGATGTGGCAGTACGTACCAGCACTTGGGAGATGGAGGCAGAAGGATCTTGAACTCAAGACTAACCTGGGCTACAGAATAAGTTTAAGACCAGTCTGGTTATATAGAGATACTGTCTCAAAAACAAACAAACAAACCACCACCACCAAAAACCCAAAAAACACTAAAGGCTGGAGATGTAGCTCAGTTAGTAGAGTACTTACTAGCATGCCTGAAGCTCTGGGTTCAATCCTAGTACTGCCAAAAAAAAAAAAAGGCTTTGAAGGGCAGAGCATAAAATAAATTATTAAGAAAAATAAATATTAATCCTGGGAGTTGACAGTTGACCTTTAATGTGAATAAGGTGGATTGTAGTATATTTTGATTTTCCGGAAGTCCAAACCAGTTTCCCAAGATTGTCAGCATGATTAAGCCTTACTGCTCAGATTTCAAATGAATAGAGAGATTTATTCTTATATAAGAACATGAGCCAAGTGACTTTTTATTTCCTGTAGTAATTCAGAAAGCTAAATCTTTTACCTTTAGGAAGGGCCACAACCCTGGTTTTGAGATGTACCATTGACAGCTACAAATCACAGTGTCTCCAAGCTAGGTGACACTCTCATTGCCTATTCTTATGAAAAGACAGTGAGGTTATGTGTAGTCTGCTCAGTGGGTTCACTTTTTGGTCTGCAGCATGGTTAGGAAACTTGGTGATAGAACCAGAAAGCAGACCTACCCAAGGTACTGAAGGAGAAGCATTTAAACTGACAAAGAAACAGGATTGAGCAACTTCTAAAACAACATAGCAGAACGTGGTCCAAACAAAACCTATCTGGAGGCCATGTTTGGATCCCCAGTTAGATCTGAATGTAGGGCTTATTTGATCAATGAGGCTGAGTGAATGCTTTGGGAGCTAACTCATCCTGGGTCCAATGTTTGGTTCATCTTCTTTGGTATCATGATTCACATCGGGGCAAACCCTAGGGAAATGAGTATAAAAATGCATAAGTGATGAATTTCAAAACTTGTCAGTGCTTTCATTTGTAGCTGGGGGTGGAAGCAAAAGGGATGAGAATGCAGTCAAGAGTGTTCATGTCAGTGTTCTCAGCCTCTGCTCTGGGAGTCTGCAAATCATGTAATAAAACATATTGTGTTTCATTTTAGTGATGAAAATGCCAGGAAAGATTTGAAGACACTGCCTGTCTTTCCAACCAAAACCCTGCAGGAGCATCCGTCACTTGCTTACTGGTAAGTCAAGAGAACACCTGGCCTGTAGTCATGGTCTCCATTGAGTACTGTGCACTTATCAGGAAATTAAAAGCAATACAAGTAAAGAAAACAACAAACCATCCATTGCTTGTATCAGAGCAACCACAGGGAGACCCTGATTCTTTCAGTGAATGGATCAAGATCAAAGTTCACTGGAGAGCACTACACCAAGACACATCTTGAGGTCAATTGTAAAGAGCAGCTGTGTGCCCTACCTTTTTTTTTTTTTTTGCTATACTGTGGATTGAACTTCAGGCATGCTAGGCAAACACTCAGCCACTGAGCTAGCTCTCCAGCCCATGCCCTTTCCTTGAAATGTGCAAAATGTCTGTAGCATGTGCTTATAGGGTGAGCATATGATCAACCTGTGTGTGTGATGCAGCCTTAATCCAGCAGAACATTAATGTCATAAAGTACAGATCCCCTAGATCAGAGGTTTTCTTAATGACCAAAGATTTTCTCTATATCCAGGTATCAGTGTACATTTTGAGTTGTTTTACTTGTTTGTTTGATTGGTTGGTTGGTTTTGGGCAGTATTGGGGTTTGAACTAGGGCCTCATCCTTGCTAGGCAGCCACTGTACCACCTGAACCTTGATGCCCCAGCTAGTTGTTTGTATTTTAATGAATCCAGAGTACTAGTTTTCCACTCCACATTTTTTTTTGCTGGAAAATTCCTGTTTTCTTTTGAATTTTTGTATTCCCTTTAAACATAGTCTCCATGAATTCAGTCCCCACGTCATTCCTTTCCACTGAAAGTTACAAAATAAAAATTGTAAAATATTCAACTTTGATCGCTTTAATATGACAATTGGAATATATTTCTCAAATGTACAGTGAAATTGAGTCAGAGGCTTCATTGCATCCTGAGTCTAGAATCTTCTAAATAAATCATTGTTAAATGATAGTTTCTTTTTTTTTCTTTTAGAAAGGCTGATTACTAGTCATATAGAGATAGAAATATTTAGTCTTTTAGGTTACATTGAGATATGACCAGAGAAGCGGACTGTTAAAAGTACGGTGAGGCAGTGGACTGAGATCAAAGGCTGCTGAACTTCAGTTTAAGTGTCCACTTACTGGACAGTAATGAAGGGTTTTCTCCTAATACCGTGTATCCACAAGTGGTAATACAACAGTATTTCAGATTGCACACTGGCTCCAAGCAGTTTGAATACTTTTAAATCTTTCTGAGTAATTCAAGGTGAAAGTCTTTAGTATTAATGCTTGCTGACCTCCCTTTTTAACCAAAGCCAGGACGGTAGGCCTTAAAGGAACAACACTTGATCCCACTCTGTTGCCCAACCAACCTGGTGAGGGCTGTCCCTCTAAGTTTCCTGTAGCTTCTGGAGAAGCCGGAAATGGAGTCCGAATCTCAGAAAACCATATGTCACCACTCTTCTTATTGCCCCATTTTACAGTGAGGACAGAGTCATTGAGCATTATTTGAAAATCAAAGGTCTGACTCGGGGCCAAGCTGTGGTTCAGTAAGTATCTTAATTTCCTTTTTCTTAGATACAATTTTAGTTTCTATTTAAAGAAATCATTAGAAATTATTTTTGTTGAGTAGTTTTGGGGTATTGTTTTCTTCTACTTATAAATATCTTACCATGAAATAGAAAATGTCTTGGGTCATTCTATAGGTTGCTGTCACCAGCTCAGATGCCGATCAGTGTTAGGCAGGTAACAAAAAAGGGGAAATGTAGTCCAGACATAGGGCAATAGGGAGCGGACGAGGACTTCAGTGAAGTAGAGTTTTCACCCTGGGCAGGGACAAGGGAACTTAACTTCAGAGTTCAGATTCAAGATCCTCTGATACTTTGAAAGAAAAGCTGGAAATTCAATGTGGAATTCTACTTTGGGTGGAGCAGACAATGTGTCAGTGTTAGATAACCTGTTTCTTACCTGTTTGGTACCTGTTCTAGGTACCAAAACAACCCAGAATGATGTATTTCTTGGGGAAAGGAGAGTTGGTTTTGTTTTGGGTTTTCCCTTTGTTTTGAGACAGGATCTCACTGTAGAGCACAGGCTGGCCTGGAACTTACCATGTTGCCTGGGCTGGCTTTGAACTCTTAAGTTCTCCTGCTTCTGCTTCCCAATGCTGATTATAGGAGTACATCTGTATGTTTTGACTTGTAGAGTTACCACTAAATTATCAAGAACTGTTCACTTAATACATTAAGCTTCTAAAAATTTAAAAGCAGTTTTAAGTGCATTATTGCTATTGTAAGTTGAAATAAAACAAAATTGCTGGGTATAACATAGGACATATAAGGACTAGGAGTTTAGTTAGGTTACTGAGTAGATTACAAAGCATCCTTGCTTAAGTGCAGTCTTTTACCTGTCTTGATCATTGTGATATGGCCCCTAATAAGAAACTGTTCAACTTCATTGTTAAAACTGGTCTGTGAAGTCCAAGTCACTTTGTTGGAATCCTGGTTTAATTGCTGATGACCTTGGCACTTTTACTTAACCTCTTAAATTCATTTACATGTAGGACATTTACTTTAACAATTATCAAGTTATTGATTACAGTGTTCAGAGAAATTGATCATCAGAATGTCATTAAAAAGCCCACCCAAATTAAATAGGAGCCTCAGTTCCTTGGGGCAGAGGGAAATCTTACACAGTTCAGTCCATTCCAAAGCCTTAAAGGTGTACAATAAATACTTCTTGAACTAAACTAGCAAATGGTGGCATCATTCTCATATTTTTTTTGGGGGGGTGTGCCTTTTAAAGTACATATTTCTAAGAATTGTGACAAATGTTTACATATTTGCAAGCTCGATCACAATCAAAACATAGAAAAATGCTTTTTTAAATTTACTTATTGTAAATATGACCCAAAAGTTGATTACTATTGCTTGTATCATTATGCACTTACTTTAAAAATGTTTGCAGTTTAAATTTTTCCTACAGTGTCTTTCTGAGTCATAGATATCTTCAGGGGCAGAAAGTAACCTTTCCTGTGACTTTTTGAACTTGAACTTCTGTTAGAAACATTGTAACGTTTGGATGAGGTATAAACTCATTACTACCTGTAAAAGTTTATTCTATTTGTACTTGAGTGAAAGACATTCGTCACAGTTTGAGGAAAGTAGAGACACGATGTATTTCCTTAAGTCACTTTTCCCAACAGGGCCCTTTACCCGTTGTAATGAGGTTATAATGTTTGTCTATTTTCTGTAGGTATATGAAAATAGTAGAAGCTCTGCCAACTTATGGAGTCCATTATTATGCGGTGAAGGTAAATAGTTTTAACATTACAAAGCTTTCCTAATGCCCATGATACTTTCTGAGAGTTACTGAATAATACCGAGTTTCTGAAGTCACATACAGCAATATGCGAACATATGTAAACTCTGTCTAGCAATGGCAGCATTTTGCATAGGATTGAAAATCTTCGAATTTTAAACCCGGATTTTATCTTGTCATTTTTAACAGATAAAAAGCATGTTACTTTTTCAGAATATTTAATACATTCAGATGTTTTCCTAAGGCCTCTCTTGGTCTTAAGATATTGGGGTCATTATTTCTTATTTCTTTTTTTTTCTTTGTTCTGGGATCGAACCCAGGGTCTCAAGCTAATCATGTGCTAGCTAGCTATACCCCAAGCCTAGAACGTCTCCTTGGAACACCCACCTTTGCTGATCGTTGCTTTCTACTTGTTCATTTCTTTGGTGCCACTAGGTCTTCATTTGATAGTTCTATATGAGAATCATGCAGTGTGTGTGATATTTGCATAGGATTTTCACTTTGTTCATAAGCAGGAAGAAGTTGACTAAAATATATATGGTAAAATGTAACAGATAAAGCGTTAAGAAGGGAGTCTTGTTTGAAAGAGGAAAAATTTTATAATTAATCCATTCTTGAGTGACTTTTGGTGTTATGACATTGACGTCTTTATCATTGAAGATATGGGGAAATATGCATGCTTGCATGGTGAGAACACCCTTATTAAAAATACGCACCAATGTAATTTTAGTTTCTACTAATTCTGATTTGCGTGTAGGTAACGTCTAAGCATAAATTTTCCTTTACTATGTCAAGGTCCTTTCCTTTGGCAAGACTGAAAACATAAATTTATGAAAAAATATATTTGTCCTCTCCTCAAAATGATTATTCACACATCCTGGTATTGAGTTATACTGTTCTGCACAAGGGTTTTGTTTTGTTTTTTGGATGTTCCCATGTTCATTGTTAATTGTATTATAAACATTAGGATTTGGAACTACTTTTCTCATGGTTATAATTCTTTGGAAACTTCCCTCCCCTTTATATCTGGTTACTAATTGAGAGAACAAAGAGTTTTCATTCTTTTTTTTTTTTTTAATGGATAACTAACTTTGTACTGGATTCATTCCTGGTTGAATTGCTTAGATTTTATTTGTTCTGTCTAAATATTTAATCAAAGCAATAATGCTTCTTTTTGATGGTGTTAAAAGTATTGGTCTCTTTTGACTTATATAACTTATTTGAAGAAACATAAGATAACATTTTAACAAGTTAAGTTTCTAAGTAGAGTTTTGTTTACCAAGACAACTTTGCTTTGACCTGTTGATACTTGTTCAGAAAGGAAATTGGTAAATACTGCTTCACCTCTAGAAGACTTAACAATTAGGTCTTGGTTCTCATGGTTTTCCATCTTCTAGGATAAACAAGGACTTCCTTGGTGGCTTGGAATCAGCTATAAAGGAATCGGCCAGTATGATTTACAAGATAAGGTGAAGCCTCGGAAAGTAAGTGCAACCCATTTCAGGTACTTGTGAGGACCTGGAACTGTTCTAGAGCTGGCAACATCTTCTTTGTTTCAGAGTTATCTTCAGTAAACATGTCTGCTTTGGATAAAAAGAAATCAGTAATGCACTGCTTATTAAAGGATTATAGTCTATCAGATTTGAGTGTTCTAGACTTAAATATGGTACACTATTTTTCATTTAAGATTTTATTTTGAAGCTGGTTGTCTTGACTGAAGCGTAAGCATTCAGTACGTTTTTGCTTGTACATGAACTGATGAATCCACACAGATCACTGTCCAGGTGCTGTTGGCCTCCTTAGTATTACAGTGACAAGAAAGAGTGACTCATGCTGCCCTGGTTGGTTTTGCTGCCATCCCTGTGCTCTGCTGCCGTTCCTGGCAACTGCAGAAGTAAAGCAATGGCCTCTAATAAAAGACCATGGTCAGCCTACCTGCATTATGTCAGCCCGACATCACAGCCATAAATAATAATTGCTATCACGCCCATCTGTCTCTTGCTCTGTCCTTCATAAAGTAGCCCTGAATCATTCCACACCACTCTGCATCTTCTGAATGTCTTTCTAATGTCAGTCAATGCTCACAGTCTTCCTTATTATCACTTATGTCTGTCTCCCTTCTTGTCACATTTTTATGGTTGCAATGTTAACACACATAACACAAGGATGGCCTTGGGCCTTGGGCAGATCATGGCCCATTTTCCAATGTTGATCCAACTCTCTTGGGCCACACTAGTTGGCACTGAGGCGTCTTATCAGAAATTATCAATGAAAATAAGAAGGCTTCATTCAACAATCAGTATCAACCTGTACAAGGGACAAAAGAGACATGTGTGGGGCTGGGAAGTGGCTCAAGTGGTAGAGCACCTGCCTAACAAGCACAGGGCCCTGAGAGAGTGCGAGAGCACATATGAAGTCATGCAATTAGCATTTTATTTCCATATGCAAAATCAATTTATGTGAGAAATACATACTTAATTTCCAGGAGAAATATGAGTAATGTTATTTCTGCTTATATTTGACAATTTATTCTTAATACCAAATTTTCTAATTTAACAGTAGAAATGAAGGACACCCAATTTTTAAAAATATTTTTCTAGTCATTTTCATTTATAATTACCTATTTTTTAACCAACGGTAATACATATTCATCGTAAAACACCAAAAGCAAACACTAGAAATGTCTGTTAGGGCAGAAGTCTTTTTTGTTTTGTTTTATTATTCATATGTGCATACAATGTTTGGGTCATTTCTCCTCCCTTCCCCCATCCCCTCCCTAACCCTATAAGGGTTGTTTTTTGGGTTTTGTTTTGTTTTGTTTTGTGGTACTGGGGTTTGAACTCAGGGCCTCACGCTTGCTAGGCAGGTGCTCTACCGCTTGAGCGACTCTACCAGTCCCAAGGGCAGAAGTCTTTCTTCAGTCTCCCTCTGCCCTGTGGGAACCACTGTCAAGAGACTGACCCTGGTTCATTTAGACTTTACAAAGAGAGAAATCTTACAACACACTGTTCCATACCATGCTGTATTTGTCCAGTGCACTTGTAAACCAATTTCTTTTCATTATCTAGTGAAAGCTAGTGGACACACATAATTTATTTAACCAATTCTCTTTTCATGGACATTACGGTTTTTATGGGGAGGGCACAGAATGGGGGGAGGGGTTGCAGAGCATAATAAAGAATCCTAGCCAAGGCAATCCAATCCTAACTTAAGTATATCCACTTCATAGACTATTGCCTATCATGTATTTTTAAGATAGACTTCACCTATATTAATATATATATATATATAATTTTTTTTTTTTTGCTAATTTAATTCCCTCCTGAATCTTCTAGAAATAACATTCAGGAGTCTTGCTGGGCTCTTCTGAATCTTGCATATAAAATATAACTTAAATCATCTTGTAAGTAATTTCTCACCTCACATGGCTTGATAAGATTGCAATTCCCTCAGAAAGTAAATGCACCCCAAAGAAAGCAATCAGATTTTCTCCCAAAATAGCAGTGAGTCAGAATCCACACAGTAAATATTACACTAATTTCCTCTCCTAGGCTTGTGACTCACAAGCCTTTCTTTACATTCACAGCTTCATAAAAATCGGTATATACTGCTTGACACTGATCACAGTCAGGTGGCGCATTCACTCCAACCCTTGACAAAGGTCAGAAGCCACTTCCTTTTTTCCACTTGCAGAGTTTTCCTCTTTCATGTTCAAGACATGCCACTCTTTTTTTTGCTGTCTCTTTTTCCATTATTTTAGGAGGTGTCCACTCTGTTCCATTGTTTGCTTCCTGCTTTCTTTGACAATGGATTTTGCTTCCATATCCTTATTACTTTCTGTGCCCTAAAAACTTGAGCTTACTGGAGAGCAGCTCCCATTTCCTAGACCTTTCCTAGCCCAGTTTAACCAATTTAAGAATAACTTAAAGGGCTGGGAGTACTGACATGATAGAAGGATCAGACTTCAGCTGCTTGTATGGGCCTGGGCATGCAGCAAGTTAATCAGTGGTCAGGCAGGAATCAAGGTCCTATTGCCAACTCCAGTGGAACAAATGCCCAGCCTCTGTAGCCACATGCCTATCTTATTATAGTGTGGTTTAGAAGCAGGCCAGGAGGAAGATTTACTAAGAATCATACGGACAGATCCAAAAGGCTGTTTTAAAAAGGGATGTTCCAAGATCCACCAACAGAGGCCTGCCAGCCTTTTTAGACAGTGTGTTGATTACTGCCTGTGTATACAGGGCACTGTGATTGTTTTACTTACCAGAGCGCCCAGGTAGTGCCCTTCATCTTAGCTGTAGAGATTTCTTGTCTGTCCAGGAGGCCAAAAATTTGTTTCCATCAGTGTATACAATAAATAATGCAGGGTGAGAGTTTGGGAGGACATCCCAGACCCTGTCCCTGATGTCTGTTTGCCCTTGGGCAGGTTATTTGGTTTTTCTTTAAATTTGCTTTCCTAATCTACACAATGGTCACACCGCTACCTGTATAGGGTGGCTGTAAGAACTAAGTTGGATTATATTTAGTACCACACCTGATACACAGTCATCACTAGGAACTGGGAGTGAAGGAGGCAGTCAATTGAAGAGTGTATGGGAACTACCTTTGGATCACTGTTTAGGTAGAGAGGACCCAAAATTCACAGTCCTGGTGAAATAAGAAGTCCTTATTCTCAGAGATTTTTAAACCCTTCTCCTAATCCCTTAACCCTAATGCCCAAAGGTGTGATGCATATGAAGAGAAAAAAGTTAAATCCTGAGTTACAAACCACAAATATTCAGAGAATTAAAATTTAGATCATAAGCAATTTTACTTTTGAATCCTCCCTTTATGCATGAAATGTGTATTGCAAACTCTTATGGAAGGTGAAAACATGCCAAAACTCAGATCCAAATGGCAGGGCATTTGGACTTTAAAAGTAAAACTTTTAAAGTTTTACTTTGTTTACTTTTAAAGTTTTACTTTAGAAAAAAACAACTTTTGCTCTTGCAGGCTTTCATTGTTCTTTTAGAGTTTCCAGAAAAAATATCTGTTCTTTGTAAAGAAGTAGACAGTACGCCCACTGGCTAAGTATATTTGTGACTGACTGGTATCCCTCAGGCAAAAATTTCACCTGGGAAAACAAGGGCCTGTCAGGTGACAGAGGTGGTGAATGAAATGGCGTGCTAGTCAAGGTCCTAACTAGACCATCCTGGGAGGAAGTGCCTTTGATGATTAACATCTTTTTGCACTGTAACATGCTAAGAAAGTCTTGTGAAGAACTCTGTCACCCCAGGACCTTTGAAGCTGGGAGAAGGTTCTTGGCCTTCAATTAACAGATTTTTTTTTTTTTTAAACTGGTGGAATTCCCTAATACCTAGAGCCAGATGAATTAGGTAACAACCACAAAAGCCTTCTTGTTCCCTTGTCATAAAACTACAGGGTTTCTTTTATTTAAAGGCAGTGACTTGCTTATTTTAACCATGGCCCTTAGCCATCTTGGCCTTGATCTTTCTACCACCAACTTCTTATCCTGGACCTCGATCAGAAGGTGCTTCTAATACTGCTTCAGTTCTAGCTGAGGTTAACCGGGGAGGGGGGCGGGGAGAGGAGAACGTATGTATCTAATCACATTTTCTACATTAATACAAATAAAGTATGGTGTGAAAGAGAAAGATTGGATTACAAAATGTCCTCTGGAGACCTGTCCATCCTGTTTGTAAAGTGTGTAATTAAGCTTCAGTCACACCAATAATCAATCTGATTATTAAACCTGCAGAGCCAATGGGTGGAAAACTCTAGTCCTACAGCATGGATTTGAAATAGGAACCAGTTCTGCATTCCCACTGACCAGCTATCTGACCTAGAAGTGGCACTTAACCCTTCTGGTCCTTCATTTTCTCATGTATCATATTCAAATAACTCTGTTTATTCTGTATCTCACAGAGTTCTATGAGTTAGGGAATTTTTTTCACTGAGTAGATATGTTTCCCTACACTGTAATTCATAGCAAGCATACTAGAGCCTATGGAATTTCTTTCCCCTTCCTATAGATAATCACAGAACAGTTCTAACATGAGGAATGTTCCAAAATTTGCCTGGGTATTGCTGAAGAAGGTGGAAAGAGTCCCAGAGCAAGCCCCTTGATCATTCGTGAAGTCACCATGTCTCATTTCAAGGGAGACTTAGAAGTATTGTCTCTAGGTGGGTGGCCATGGCCAAAGACCCAACTGAAGATGTTCTGCTGCCAAAAGGAAGTACAAAAATAGGCCTGAGAGAGATAAGTCATTTCTGTCACACTGTATTTATTTCTTTTAAAGTCTTTTAGAGGTCGGTGAAAAACAAGCAAGCCAAGAAATGAAGACATAATTATTAATTTTGAATTGCCTCTGGTGGAAACACACAAAATGAAAGGACAGTAATGGAATGGGAGAGGGGCATTGGTGTCTTCAGGGAAGTCCTCGCTAAGAAAGGTGACATTTAAGCTCAGACCTGAAGAGCAAGATGCTTATAAATACCAGTGGCTTGTTCTAGTTAGAGTCTAGAGTGTACTGACGGAAAGGCAGTAGGCTTGTTGTAAATGAGAGGAGACTATAGTTAGAGCTAGAGCTTCAAGACAGAGAATGTCCTGTAGTCTGGCAGATGCTCTGAGCAGAGAAAGAAATAAATGGCTGTGCATTGACAGAATGCTCTGAGGTACTGGTCATCGTCTGTTCCTTGATGTATCTAGGTATTTAATAAGTGACTGGATTGTTTGTTAACGTGAAGAAAAATGAAAGGTAAGTTTTGAATAGAATTGACTACCCTGAATGCAGAGAACAGCAATTAGCAATGATGACAGCTCATTCTATGAAGAGTCATAAACAGTTATGATTTCTTTATTCACTCGTAACCAGTGATCAACAGGTTTGGGACATCTATTTTTTTTTTTGGTAGCAAGGTTTTAGTCATAAGCTAAAGACATCAAATTCACCCTTCCTTACACATTTCTGACAATAGCGTGTAATATGCTTGATTATATGTTTTCCCAGGAAAAACATTTGTTGAACACTTTCTTTTTTGTTTTTTGATGGGACTGGCATTTGAACTCAGGATTTCACACTTGCAAAGCAGGTGCTCTACTGCTTGAGCCATACCTCCAAGCCCATTACAAGGGCCCTGAAGCTAGCACCTAATTTTCTTTAGCTCACTTTAGGGAAAAGCTACAGTCCTTGCTGTTAAGCACCCAGCAGTCCATCTGGAAAGAAAGTTAGGTCTTTTCTTAAAAGGATTTAATAAACAGACAAGATACCAACCCATAAGAAGAAAGTATGCAGCACCTAAGAGCAGCAGGCCAGCCCTGGTTGTGCTGCACAAATGCAGTGAGTAGTGTCCTGCAAGCCTAACAGGAAATCATTAGCTTAGCACTGGGAGGTGCTTGGGTGAGATGATATCCTTTAGACATCAAAAAAAACCATTTTTTTTATTACACATTGCCTAGCACCCAGCACGTTTTTATCTAAACTTTTTGCAAATACCCAACATGTTTTATTCCTTGCATTTAAGATGCATTGCTTTATGTGAATGAGGCTATGTTATCATGTCAGAAGAAAATAATTCCTGCAATGTGTACCACGTGGCTGTGTTCAGACCTGATAGTTAATCAAAGCTGATACTGTTAGCAGGGCCCCTTCTAACATGATTCCTGTGCAGTAACATTTGTACTTAGGAACCAATCTGAGCAATCATTTGTCCCTAAAGGCATTATCTCATTGAAAGAAATAGAATTCCAAAATTCATTATCTTTTTTTTTTTTCTGCACTGGGGTTTAAACTCAGACTCAGAGTCTCACGCTTGCTAGACAGGCTTGCTTACCACTTGAGCCACCCCACCAACCCATGGTTTTTTTGTGTGTGATAGGTTTTTTCAAGATAGGGTCTCATGAACTATTTGCCCAGGCTGGTTTTGAACTGTAATCCTCCTGATCTCTGCCCCTGTGTAGCTAGGATTACAGGCATGAGCCACTAGCACCCAGCTAAAATTCATTATTTTACATCAGTTTTCTTTTTTTTTTTTTTCCATCCTCATCAATGCATTCCATCTACTGAAGACTGGGTATACCACATATTGTCCTCTAAGTCAGAGTTTCTCAGTCTCGGCAGTATTGACCTTTTCTCTGTGGGGCTGTCCCTTTGTCCTTAGGGTGTCCAGCAGTCATGTCAGCACCCTCACTTCCAGGGTGATAACCAGAACTCTCCTGGGGTTGAGGGGGTAGGGTATAAAAACATCATTATGGGCACCCTCTCTTGGGGCCCCCCTCCCCAACTCTACTCTCCCATTTTACACTTTTCTCTCTCAATAAACTCTCCCACTTTACACTTTAAAAAAAAAACTGCCAGGTGCTGGTGGCTCACGCCTGTAATCCTAGCTACTCAGGAGGATCTTGGTTCGAAGCCAGCCTGGGCAAATAGTTCAAGAGACCCTATCTCAAAAAAAACCCTTCACAAAAATAGGGCTAGTGGAGTGGCTTAAGGTGAAGGCCCTGAGTTCGAGCCACAGTACCGCCAAAAAAAAGTATCTTGAGTTGAGAATCACTGGTCCAAATAAAATTGAAGAGATTCAAAATCCTATCCCACAATGGTTGCTGTAATTACTTTCCTTTTTAATTTAGGGTATAACTATTATTCCTCTTTTTTCCTTCCTCCTTTCTTTCTTTTTTTCTTTTCTTCTTTTGTTAAAAATATTTTAAAATGCAGCTGGGCGTGGTGGTGCACATCTGTAATCCTAGCTACATGAGAGGTTCTAAGCCAGCCCAGGCAAAAAGTTAGCAAGACCCTATCTCAAAAACAAGCCAGGTGTGGTGGCTCACGCCTATGACCCCAGCTACTTGAGAGGCAGAAGTAGAGGGATTGCAGTTTGACCCCTGCTCAGGTGAAAAGCATGAGACTCTTATCTAAAAAACAAAAGGTAAAGAACTGGGGGCATTGTACAGAGCTTGCCTAGCAAGCATGAGGCCCTGAGTTCAATTCTCAGTACCTTCTCCCTCCAAAAAAAAGCAATTAACAAATACCCAGAGCATTCTCCCCAACGAAGGAAGGCAGGTGCTATGATGGTAGCCTTGGGGTTTTTAGAGCCTGGCTGTGGCTCTGTTTGAATCCCAGATCTGATTCTGTTTAGCTATGTGACTTTGTCAATGTACTTAACTCTGTGAGCCTCGGTTTTCTCTTTTTCAGAATGAGACTGAACTAGTAGCCCTGCATGTGGGTTGCTGGGAAAACCCAGTGCAAAGTGCAGATGAGTATACTCATCAAATGTAACCTTTTAACATGAAAAAAAAAAAAAAAAGAAAAGCATAGATCAGTACTTCTGATTTTGTTTTGCCTCAGGTAGCAGGGGATCACCCTAGGTGAGTCATTGTTTGATGTACTTTGGCTGTGACTATCCAGAATTTAGTCATTTCCAGGTGAGTTCTAAATGATTAACCTATAACACAAGTGCAATAAAAAGTCAAGCTCTGTGAAGTTGTTCCTATTCTTGCTTAGCTTTTTTATTGTTATTATTATATCATTGTTGTGTTACGGGGTACAGTGTGACACTTACAAAAGTTCTTACAATATATCACAGTTGAATTTACCCCCTTGCTTAGTGTTAAACCTGGATGACATCTACTTTCAGTTTGTCAGATTTAAAAAACAGTTGGATCCTTTTCTGTCAAAGGCTCTCCCTGGGTCTTTCATGACCCCCAAGGGGGTCCCCTACCAGGGGCAGGTGCACACTCCTCAACATTTTTGTACATTCTGGGGCTCTTTCTTTCTTTCTTTCTTTTCTTTCTTTTCTTTCCTTTCTTGTATGGGGCTCTGAACTCGGCACAGAGCTTGCTAGGCAAGAGCTCTACCACTTGAGCTCCTAGACAGGAGGGAGCTGGCTACCATGCATCTGCCTTTGGGGTGTGCCCCCTCTCCCTCTCCTCATCTGTGACCTCCAAGGTATGGGACAGTGAACAGATTTCCTACCTACAGGGTGTATCAGGAAATCACCTATGAAATTGACAGATACAGCACTAGGATTTTACAAAGCCTGAAACTCACAGAATTTGAGACATGAGTGACACAGCTATGTCAACAGAATAACCCAGCTGTTTCCTCTCACTGCAAAGACAGATGTGGGTTCCAGATAGCTGTTTCTAGGTCTGTTTCTGCTCGTAAGTGGCTGTTGTCTGTTTGATAAAATTAGAGAAATGGACAGAGTCCTTTGAAACAAACAAAATCGAGCTTTACTACTTAGCAAATGTGTATTCTGAGCCAGGCTCTGGGCTAAGCACAACACGTAATCTCACTAAAGGTTTCAGATGCAGGCATTGTATATTTTACAGAACAGGAAACTGAGGCTCAGGGAAGTTAAGCAACTTGCCAAACAGCACAAGAGGGAGTGGAACCAGATCCTAGCCGAGGCAGTCGGGCGTCATTCACTTGGCTCCTGTGGGCTCCACTAGAGAGAGGACCTCTTCATGATTCTGCAACAAAAACAGAATCGTACTTAGAGAAGGTGCTCAAAAAATACCTGTTGATTGAAAATAAATGATTCCAAAAGTTCCTGGTCTACATGTGACTCTTTTTTTTTTTTTTAAGTCCCTCTGCTTTTCCTCATAGTCTTTTTTCCTTTGTTTGATGATAGCCTCAGATATTTACAAACCATTGTAGTTGGGGGAGAGTAGATTTCTTCTACTTCTAGATCAACCACATATTGATTGTTGATTTCAACAAAATGGCTTAAATATTCAGCACATCCATTTAATAAAGTATAATATGTGGCAAATTATTCTAAAGCCATCAACTTCCTTTACATCTAAAGATTTTGAAAGGAAGTTTTTTCTGATTACAGTATTTTACACAAGTTCACTTTCGAAATAGGATTTGATGGCAGCATGGTTTTCTGTTAGTTTTTAAATTTTTGACACATCATTGTTTTAAGATAAGATGATTAATGACCTTAAGGTATGTTCTCTTCCTGAGGTTTTTTTCTTGATTATCTCTTTAGTATTATTTATGTTGTTCTTCCTACTTTTTCTGTCTCTTTATTTACTTTTGCAATATCAAAGTAATCCAAGTTTGTTATCTACATCCTTCTTTTCATCCCAAAGGGCGCAGCTAACTACTCTAGATGAGTATAAAATAGAAACAAATCTGGAAGACCTAATTAATAGTCTTAGTTTCATCTCACAGCTGTTTCCCTTTTGTCATTAGCAGCACATACTCTAAGAACAACTGATTGTAGTTGGGACCTGATGGCTCGCGCCTGTCATCCTAGGCTGAGCAGGAATGCAGACCTATAACTCTTTCTCAGGATGCAGGAATGATAGTGCTGACCATGGGGGATGGGATACTCACTCAACTGCCTTTGTAAGGAAGTTGGGCATGGTGGCGTGCCACTTTCATTCCAGCAATGACAGAAACATAAAATAGGAGGATCACAGTCCAAGCTGATTTGGGCAAGAACTGAGAGACTTTATCTCCAAAATAACCAGAGGAAAAGAAAAGGGCTGGAGGTGTGGCTCAAGCAATACAGCACCTACATAGCAAGTGTGCAAAGGCCTGACTTCAAATCCTAGTACTACAAAAAAAAAAAAAAGAAAAGAAAAGAAACAAGCTCTCTCAAATTTCATAGCTTCTAATGAGTGCCATATTAAAAAATAAATACTAAAATGATAAAAAAAATACTAATTAATGATGGCTATTAAGCTTATATATGATCATTTTTATGAGTGTTTTGGTTTCATACTCTTAGCCCTTTTTTGGGTTTTTTTTGGGGGTTTGCTTTTTTTTTCTTTTTAGCAGTCCTGGGGTTTGAACTCAGGTCCTCAGGCTCCCCAGCCAGGTGCTCTACCACTTGAACCACTCCACTAGCCCTTATACTCTTAACTCTTGTGTTGCAAAGCAAATAATTCTCATTTACTTTCTTCTTTTTTTAATCTTCAAGAATGGAAATTTGGGATTGGGCAAAATATATTTTTTTCTTTTGGTGGAACTGGAGTTTGAACTCAGGACCTCACACTTCCAAAACAGAGGATATACTACTTGAGCCATACCTCCCGTTCATTAACTCTCATTGTTCTGGAGGGGGGCCAGGGTTCGGTAACTATTCGTCTGGGCTAGCCTTAAACCCTGATCTTCTGAATTCTCAGCTTCGCAATTAGCCATTGGTGCCTGACTTTTCTTTTTTATTCCTGTTTTAATAGGAAAATTGCAAGTGTCTTTGTGTATGCATAGACATTCATATGTAATTGTCCTAACCTACTGTTAGGCTGTGCATTACTTTTCTCCAAATGAAAATGTGAAGCAGACTTTGTTTCCTTCTGCCTTCCTTTGCATTGCGATCTCTTTCCTTACTTGCAACATGTTATTCTACAACCTCCTTCATCTTTCAGGTGACTTAGCATCTTCGTTACTGTGTGTATGACAAGCTAGTTGTCTAATGCAGAGTTCCCAATAAGTCAGGTGGCTGGGTGGCTATTTCCTTAGCCAGTTTCTACTTTTCTCTCCATTGGTCTGAAGTCCCTACCTCATTCTGCGCAGAGGGATCTCTGTTGATCCTTTCAGTTAAGGATTTGCTAAGGGCAAAGGACATACCTTGGTCAGTGGCCTGAAGAGGTTCACCAGGGTCTTCCAAGAGATGAATTCTCTCACCTGCCATGGTCACCACTTGAGAGCTTCACCCTATCCCTCTGAAGTTAGACCACAAAAGTACTTAAAAAGCACAATGGAAGAATGATTGCAGACATTTCAAGAAAAAATAAAAACCATCTTCCTATCCAGCTGCCAGCCAGATCAAGTGCTGCCATAATTAGAAATATTTATGTAGCAACTGCAAACATTGATAGAATCACAATAACCAGTGAACTTTATAAAGGGGGACCCCCTATCAGTTTGGAAGTGGAATCTCACTTTTGTATAGAATAGACTGACTTATGTTCATTCCATATAAACTTTTTTTATTATTATTTTTGGTAGTACTGGTTTTTGAACTCTGGGCCTCACACTTGCTATGCAGGTGCTCTACCACTTGAGTCACCCCACCAGCCCCTTTTTGTGTTGGGTATTTTCAAGATAGTCAACTGTGATCCTCCTGATCTCTGCCTGCTGAGTTGTTAGGATTACAGGCGTGGGCCACCAGCACCCAGTTTATAATCTTCTAATATTTTCATTTTGAGATAGAGATACAGAAAAGTCCTAAGAATTATGACAATACCCTCAAAACCACTTAGAATCAACAATTATTAATATTTGGTGTTTACTTCACCTTGCTTTTATTAATGAAAGAAAATACACAGGTAGTGCTGAAGTTTTCTGCCGTACCTTCTCCTTACACATCATACCTGAGGGTCACCACTGTTAGGAACTCAGTTTGAGTCTTTCTAGTCCACAGATCTGAAATCCCATTTTACATAAACTTTTGAAATTTCTGGTGGGGAAACAAATGGCCATCTGGTTCCCATAGCAAGCCTAGTAGTCATCTAATTATTTCAAATTCTCTAAGTTGAAGCCCTTCACTGTTTAAATAGGGTTTTTGCTTCTAGAAAGCCTATTTGCTCTCCACGTGGGGTGGCCTGCTGAATGGAGTCAAAGCACTAGTATTTCCCATTTGTAAGTGATAAGAGGGGGAGGTGGAGGCTTTCAGAGATCAGGTTTCAAGTGGAGCCTGGTTTTATGTGTGTGGGAATGGCCGCAAAGGAAAACACAGCTGAGCTGCCTTCTCACTCGTCCTGTAGAACCTGTTCATGTGCGGGCTGAGTAGACCAGGGCAGAAAGGTTTTCCTAAAACAGCCTCTGGGGAAATTTGTACTTGGATTCAAAGCAACTTATTTCCCAGGAAGGATCATCCCAGTCTAAGCTGCCCCATTTCAGAAAAGTATCTTCTTGGGAAAGGACAGCCAGGGAGAACTTGGCTGTCCTCTCCCTAATGGGAGGAAGTAGTTGTCTGGGGAGGTGTCACCTGGTGGAGTGTTGCTGATGTCAGTGGCGGATCAGAAGTGGGAGGCTCAGTTTGTGAAATTAAGTTACACCTAAGTAAGTGTCTTATGAAACTCAGTTCAGAAGGCACCAGCGCCGCCGTCAGTAGGGGGGAAGGTAGAGACAACAGTGGGGCTTTCGCTCACGTTTTGGACCCGTTTTTGGAACTCCTGGATTGAAAGAAATGACAGTGTCAAGTCTGCAGACGTTGTAGGACGTGGGTACGTAGCTTTATGCTTTTACTAATTTCTCTTTGAATCCAGATGAGTGTTGTAGTGATTGCCAGCTGCGGATCGGGATCGTAAAGGGCTGTGTCCTCGGTGTGTGCAGATTGATTTTACTGGTTGGGGTCGAGGAACCAGTCCAAGTATTTGTCTCCCATGGCCGCACTTGAACAGAAACCTTAAGTTTCTTGTGTCCCTTTCTGTCAGGGTTACATGTTTGTGAAAAGTCTCAGTTCCTGTCCTTCAGGAAATGGTTTTGTGCTGTATGGTTTGGCTGATAGCATGTTGCAGAGAAGTGAGACAATTTTTAAAGTTCATTAAAAATCTTTGAACATTATTTAACATGCAGCCAGAATGTAATGATGGAATGAAATCACTGTGTTATTATTTCCCTCATTTTCAAGGCTGGGGACAGAGAAGGCTGTGAAGTCCAAGTTGAGAGCTTGCTAAAGTTTAGGCTAGTACAAGGTCTAGTTAATACAAGGGGTTGGGAATAGACATCAAGGCAGACTCAGTTCTGTGAATGCGCTGCTTCTTACCAAATTATGTGGTTGTCAAATGTATGTTTCTGATAAAGTTTGTTTTTGACAAGCTGGCAAGTCACACTGAATCTAGCACAAATATCAGAGGTTGGAACAAAGAGGTTGGGGTCTCTTTCCATAAACTGGGGGCTGAGGCTCAGAAACCAGAGGGGGGCTGAGGCTCAGAAACCAGAGGGTGGCTGAGCGCTCATCCCCACCCCACCTCACCCCCCCCCCCCCCCCCCCCCCCCCCCGATCCCCAGTTCTGCTGCTCTGCTTCTGTGGCGTTTAGGGGAACTCTGCTAGGTGAGAAATGCCAGCACAGTCACCTCTGCTTGGGGGCTCTCTTTTACTTTCACTTTGCATTTGTTTGAAATGTAATCTCTGGTCTTATTGAAACGCCCCCTTTGAGTATCTGTCCAATTACATAGAAATCTACCTCCTTGAGCAGAAGGCTTTTATGCTTACTGGAATCTGTGCAGGTTTCCTATTGTGTGGTTGAGTCAGGGGAAAAATAGTATGCGTGTTCCTGGGCAAACTTGGTTTTATTGTTCGAGGAAGATTTGTTGGGGAGGTGAAGTCTAATAGGTAAAGATTACTGTCAGAGGAAGGAATGAAATGGTTTCGAGTTGTAATTGATTAGTAAAAAGTCAGTGAGTCATGTATTTGTGCTTACCTATCAGTGTACTTTCCTGGGAATGTAAAATCACTTGGTTATTAAGCTGATTTATGGGCTTAGTAAAAATAAGAGTAATTAAAACTCTGCGGTTTTCCTGTTCTCTTAATTTTTTAGTTATTTCAATGGAAGCAGCTGGAGAACTTATATTTCCGTGAGAAAAAATTTGCTGTTGAGGTTCACGATCCACGAAGGTAAGGATGAGAGATTTTTGTATGGTCCCAGTCACTCTATGAATGATGCTGCTTTGAATACCTGTGTGCAGGCTTTTGAATAAATGCAAGCTTTCTTCTCTTGGGATTGTACCTAGGAGTGGAACAGTGGGGCCCAATGGTATCGATCTTTAACCTTTAGGGGAAATGTCAGATTTTTTAAAGCATTGGGCCGTTTTACAATCCCACCAGCAGTGGGTATGGTTCCAATGTCTGTACATCCTCACTAGTGCTTGTTAATTTGTGTGTGTGTATGTGTATGTGTGTGTGTGTGTGTGTGTGTGTGTGTGTGTGTGTGTACATGCTTTAAAACCATCCTGGTGGTGTGAAGTGGTTATCTCTTGTTTTCTTAATCTGGATCTACATTTCCCTCAGGACTTGTGATGGTCAGAGCCTCTGTTTATGGGTTTACAGGCCATTTGTGTAACTTCTTAAGAGACACACTATTCAGATACATTACTCATTTTTAATTTGAGTGTTCCTGGTCCTTAAAAAGAAAAAAGTTGTCAAGTTATCAAGGGCAGAACATGGATTCTCTAAGCTCTTAAGTGGTTGCTTCTCAGTCCCTAGATAACGTTTGTGGATGTTTGGAGGTCAGAGGAATGGGAGGAAACAGATGTGACAAAAGATGACCAAGGAGATAAGCCAGATTCCTACAGAGAACATTAGTACCCTCCCCCACCACCACCACACAGCCTCTCTGCCTCCATCCCATCCTTCTCCCTCTCTCCCTTGCTCTTTCCTTCTCCTGCTCTTCCACTGTTCCCTCCCACCTTCTTCCCCTTTTCATCTGGTGCACAAGCAGCATGTTTTAGCAATACCATTATGTTCAACTCCTGCTAATGGCAGAGCAGACCAAACCTACTTAGATCTGACACACTTGTCCTCACCCTGTGACAGGCGCTGAGCCCATGGGTCACAGTTGCTGTATCTTTAAAATATCACCTTTATCCTCTACTGCATGTGTTGGCCTATGTCTTTCTGGTTTCTAGAGGAAGGTTTTTGTAGAGTCTCTCTTGTGGCTCATTCCTTATCCACTTTTGAGGTGTGTGAACATGATTTTTTAAGATATGCTTAGAGTGCCTAAGTCTGATTAGTTTTGTCACAAAAGGAGAAAATCAGAAACTCAGCCCCCTCACCCTAATCACGTGCATCAGAAACAATGGAGAGGAAGGTATTTCTGACAACATTGTTCCCTGGGTACATGTTGTAGGGTGCTGACCCAGTAGCAAACAATTCAAGGACTTTCCTTAATCTTTCAGAATTTCAGTGTCTAGGAGAGCCTTTGGGCAAAGTGGCCTGTTTGTGCAAACCTGGTATGCAAACTCTTCCCTCATCAAGTCCATCTGGGTAATGGCCATTAGCCAGCATCAGTTCTACCTGGACCGGAAGCAAAGCAAGGTAAGTCAGGAGAGGCCTTTCGTAGGGATGAACGCTCATCCTTTTGCTTTCTGCTCAGAAAATGAACTATCTCAGAAAACATGCAAACACATGCATTTTTGGTTTTTAAAGTTTTTCTTTCTCTTTTTTGCTGCACTACCAACTGCTTTAGTTTTTCATTTAAAAGATGGGCACTATCTGTAGCTAATTTAAAAGTTGTGAGACTGGCGTGTGTGTGTGTGTACACCAGTGAGGTTGTTGGTGACATTTGAAAGCTAGTGACTGAATCATGTCATGACAGAATCATTTATAGTTACTGAAATATTTTAGATGCAAAATTTGTCTTACATATTTCTCTCTCTCTCTTTTTTTTTTTTTTTGGGGGGGGGTTTGAACCCAAGGCCTTGATCTTGCTAGGAAGTTATTGTATCACTTGAGCCATGTCACCAGCCCTATTTTTTTCTGAAATTTCACTTTAATATATAAAAATTCTAAATTGTCCTCTGTGTTGACATTTTTGTTGTACAGTGACTTAATCATTATGTTAGTGTAAAATTACATTTCTTTCTTTTTTTTTTTTTTTTACAGTACTGGGGCTTGTACTCAGGGCCTATACTTTGAGCTACTCCACCAGTCGTTTTTTGGTGGTGGGTTTTTTTCAAGATAGGGTCTCTCACACTATTTGCCTGGGCTGACTTCAAACCACAATCCTCATGATCTCTGCCTCCTAAGTAACTAGGATTATAGGCATGAGCCACTGGCACCTGGCAAACCAATTTTAATTTTTTGAGGGGAGGGAGGAGATGGTACTAGAGTTTGAAATCAGGGCTTCATGCTTGCTAGGCAAGCACTATAACACCTGAGCCACAGCCCCAGTCCTGTAAAATACATTTCATCATGCTAATTCCATTTCAATGTTGTTTACTTCATAGGCAAAAATTCCTTCAGCCAAAAGTTTAGACGATATTGCAATGGATTTGACAGAGACAGGAGCACAAAGGGTCTCTAAACTGGTAACACTGGAGGCAAAAAGTCAGTTCATCATGGCGAGCAATGGCAGCTTAGTATCATCAGGTAACATCTTGAAATCAGAGAAAGTGCAAGTCATCTGTCTTTTCTTTTTCAATTCTTTCTTGTCCAAAACCATTTTCAAATGCATCTTTTGACCCATTATTCTAGGGGGAAAAAGAATATCAAAACTTACAGCATGCAACAGCTTTGAATACAATTTAAAACTAACATGAAAGAGAATAAAGTTAAATTATAAATGATCGGGCTGTGTAAGTGACATAAGATCAGAGATAGGGAGTGCCTGAGGGTGTTTTAAAAGGACATTTTCTCCCCATAAATTCCATTCCAGTATTCAGTTTTTGTTTGGTCTTATTCTCAATATTTAGTTTTGGATACAAATGATTAGTTTTTCATATAATATAAAATGCTGCAGGAACACATCCCCTCAATCCCCTGCAGTACCAGGCCTTGACCTCAGTGGAATCTCCTATCACTTACGCATGCGTAACTTCACTAAAATGACTTGTCCTGTCCCTATTCCCTTGTAGATCTGAAGTGGCATGATGTTCCTTCACACAGAGCATACCTTTGCCTTGCTTGCTTACCTTTCAAAGGAATATTCAAAATAGCTAGCTCAGGGAACATCTTACAGTTGCTCCTTCTTACAAAAAAATGAAAATTTTCCTGGGTGTCTGAAACGTAAGGCTTTTTTACCATTGCTTCTAACAATGACTGAGCCAAAATATATAAAAGGCACACTTTCTTACCACGTTCTGTTTCATGCCTAGAAGCTTGAGAAAATGTTGTCTGGTTTCCTTTTATTATATTCAGAAACAAGGACAAAAGAAATAAACTAGCATTTAATAGCAGGGTTGGCTTGACAGTCTTTGTCCTTCAGCAAGGAAGGAAACAGCCTGGTGTAAACCTCCCTGCCCCTCCTCCACCCCAGGTTCTCAAGACTCAGAAGCCAGTGAGGAGCAAAAGCGCGAGAAGATCCTGGAACTCAAGAAGAAGGAGAAGCTATTGCAAGAAAAACTCCTGAGGAAAGTTGAAGAGCTAAAGAAGATCTGTTTGCGTGAGGCTGTGAGTGTCCTCTGTTTGGGGATCTCCACATTGTGCTGTCCAGCTGTGTTCTAGGTCGGTTATTCATTCTTGACCCTGTCCTGTGTTACAGGAGCTCACGGGCAGAATGCCAAAGGAGTACCCACTGAACATAGGCGAGAAGCCCCCTCAAGTCAGGAGGCGAGTGGGGACCGCGTTCAAATTAGATGACAACTTACTGCCAAGTGAAGAGGTACGAGTGCCCGCTGAGCAGGAGACAGAGAAGCTGTCTGTTAAGTGTCCTCAGCCTGGGTCTTGGGTGTTTGAGTCATCACTGTGAACTTTCACCTTAAACAATAGAAATGGAGAATATACATACATAACATACACACCAGGATAAAACTGAGTTTATTTCTCACTATTTTATTCCTCAAATCATAGAAAATATTAACTGAGTTGCAAATATTTATCAATTGAGAATGAGTACTATAAAAATTAAGAAAGTCATTATGAGATTCTCTCACTTAAAAGTAAGTACCCCTGGGCATGATGGCTCACGTGTATAATCTGAGCACTTGGGAGACTGAGGCAGGAGGAATGCAAGTTCAAGGACAGCTTGGCCTACATAGTGAGCAGGCTAAGCTATACAGGGAGACCCCAGCTCACAAAAACGAAAGCAAAAACAAACAAAAATCCCTAAGTAGCCTTTGGCAAATAGTTTAATCTCTTTAAAGTTTCGTTTTCTGATCTCAGTTTCTTCACCTGTGTAATGGAAATGATGATGGAAATTCCCTCTGAGGGATGCAGTGAGTGTCAAATAAGATAATATTTGTACAACATCCAGTGTCATTGTTAGCCAAGGTAACCCATTTCCATGTCCTCAGACAGTATGACCCTTTCCATGTTTCCTGTAGAAGCCTAACCATCTTATCTTTAGAAAATGATAGCTGTTCCCATCAATAAAAGAGTAAACCTTGCTCTTTATAGAGTGCTTACCTGCATAGTGAGCTCTGAGCTATGCAACACGCATTATTTCATTTAACCTTCAGCTCACTTTTATAAGGTAGCTACTATCTTCCTTTTACAAATGAGGAAAACTGAAACACTAAAAAAATTAACTAGTATATTCAGAATCATGCAACCAGGAACCACCAGAAAGAGGACTCAAACCTAAATTTTGTGTCTGTAAACCTCCACATTTGAATATAACATACTGATCATAGATCAGAATGTCTTTTTGAACACTGATCTACACCCAACCAAGTGAATGAATGAAAGGTCATTTACTTCCTTGAAAAGGGATGAGGTTGGACTAATGAGAAGTTCAAGTTAAATGGCTGAGGATGTGTTACTTTCTCGGAAAGTACTGAAAATGTCTATTGTATTAAAATTTGGAAGATTTTATTCTCAAACAGCATCTCATTCAAAGATGCACAAAAAGTTTTATTTTTTAGTCGAAGCATGAGAGACTGTATGTGTCCATAAAAATAACAGAGTACCATTGCCTAAATGCAGGATCCAACTTTACAAGACCTGGAGAGCAATTTTCTAATACAGCAAAAGCTGGTTGAAGCTGCAAAGAAACTTGCCAATGAGCCAGACCTTTGTAAAACCGTGAAGAAAAAAAGAAAGCAAGATTACACAGATGCAGTGAAGAAGCTCCAGGAGATTGAAAATGCCATAAACGAATACCGAATTCGATGTGGGAAGAAACCCAGCCAGAAAGCAACAGTTACTTTACCAGGTAAGTACAATGTAAGGTTATTTGAGTCTCATAGTGAATACTCTCAGTGATGGTTTAGTATTCCTAAACCTGCACATTTGGTGAGATGTTTACAAGAAAAAACAGTATGAAAATAGGTTTCTTAGAGTAAAAATGGTTTGAAAAATTTCAGTCTTACAAACATGGAAGCTTGGTTTTCAGTGATTTTCACTGATATTAATATCCTTTAATTAATTTCCAGGATAAAAGATCTTTCTCAGAATTGGAGGTATGGCTTAAGCGGTAGAGTGCCTGCTTTGCAAGTATAAAGTCCTAAGTTCAAATCCCAATCCCATAAGAAAAAAAGAGCTTTCTCAGAAATACTGGTCCATAATAAGACAGAATCACCTTTAACTGGACTGATGTCACTGCCAGGAATACTTTTGACAACACAGGGTACTAAGAGCTCTGGATCTTACCTGGTAGTTTCTGAGTGACTTTTTAATGTTGCAGACCCTGCATTTTCTTAAGGAACTATCTCTATATATGTGTGGATAGAGAAGAGGTCTTATAATTACTATTATTTATACAGGCTGTTTAAAGATAGGCAAATGGTCATAAAACATGGAATACAGAAAGGTGAGATACCAAATTGTAACCACAATGTGATCCCAACTTTACATAAACATGCATACACAAAGACTGATTGGAAAGATTTCAAAACACTAATGAAATTTTAAGTAACTTAATTTTCCTTCTGTGTTTCCCAGATTTATAACATCATGTTTGTATGAGTTTCATAGTCAGGAAAAAAGTAAACTGAGAAATCTCATTTAGGTAGATTTCAAGTCTAATTAGTCTTATGCATACATTGGCATGTTTTTTAAATGTGGTCACTAATTGAAATGTGATTGTATTTCTCTTAATCCGAGACTTATTTTTTTCCTTCACATGCTAACATCTGTGAATTGAGATAGCTCTTACACTGGGCAGTACATTACAGTCATAGTTGGTGATGCTTTTCTTTTTTTACTGGGACATAAAATAATTACGCATCTTAGATTTGATGAAATATTATAGTAACTGGGTTTAGAGCAGACTCAGGTTTGGGGCATATGATTTATGAAGTGGAGACATAGCTTTTGGAAAGTGAATGTGTAGACATCTCTGCACAAATGTCAGTCAACTCCAGCTGAAGAATTTTGGGTGGCTTTGCCTCTAAATGTGCCATCCAGTTGGCTTGGCACTTGCTCCATTCTGGACCTACAGAGATGAGTGATTAATGTGCACTTAACTTCCATAGCCATTTGTTGTAGCCTATTCACCCCCGCCATGTACAGGATTCAAGTGTTCTGCTGAACAGTGACTGACATGTGGGAACAGATGGTGTCAGTGGCTGAGGATATATTGGATAGATTTTTTAAAGTGTGCCTGACAGCTGACTATACTGGCACCTCACTGTCAGGCTCTGAGTGTCTAATTAAGAGATAGTCTGGCTGTGATAAAGACTAACATTTGAGATTAGAGGGAGTGATTCCCTTCTTAATAGCTTTGAAGCTACATTGAGATATTGTATTTGTCTAGAGCCTTTGACCAAAGCACTGGACACTGAGTATGGTACGATTTGCAAAAGTGTATCAGCACATTTGAGATGTCATTTGTTTACTAAACACATTATGTCTCACTTGATAGGCACCAGTAATACTCAGAACATTACGGTTGTCACTTGTAACCAGAAGGCTAAGTATGGGTAACGAGAGTAAGAAGTGTAGCTAGTATTTATTGAGCATTTGTCACGTGCTAGGAGCTGGGTTGAGACCTTTACCTCATCACTGCATTCAGTGGCTTATCTCCGCACCCTGTGATAGGTCCTATTGTTATACTCATTTTAGTGTTGGGCCAAGTGAGGCTCAGATGACATAATTGTCCAAGGTCTCACAGCTGATAAGTGGCAAAACCAAGAGTTAAACCCAGGGTTTCCTACTCAGTGCTTCTCAACTCAGGGAAATTTTGTCCCCTGAATATTTGACAGTGTTTGCAGACATTTTGATTGTCAAGATTGAGGTTTTGGGGCTGAGGGTGTAGCTCAAGTAGAGCATTTACCTAGGCCAGTGAGTGGGTTTGAAATCCTACAATGCAAAGATACCGCCCCAGAACAAAGAATTATCCAGTCCAAAAGGTCAATAATGCCAGCTTTGAGAAATCCTGGTCTAATTGAACTGTCTATATTCTATTAAGAAAAGGCCCTTTACTTTAGAGAGAGGTCAAAAAAATAAGTTGTACTATTAGTAGATTCTCAAATGACAGTTCAAATTTATTGTCTCATAGCATCTAGCATTTGTGACAAAAATGGCATGATTTTTTTTCCAGGTTATTGGTTGTAAGCACTAAATGTAAAATAAAATAAATGCGGAAGGTAAAGTTTTCTTTCAATGTAGAGATAACACTGAAAACTAATTTAAAGTCAAAACTCTCTGGATCTCTGTTTTTAAGAAATACATTTAGTCCCTTTCTTATCCTCAAGTTTCACTTCTGCAGATTCAACCAATCTCAACTCACTATTTAAAAAAAAAAACTTATCTCTGTATTAAGCATATACAGCCTTTATTTTTCTTGTCATTATTCCCTAAATAATACATAATAATGAGTATTTGCATAGCTCTTACATTGTATTAAGTATTATAAGCAATCTAGGATGTTTTAAAATATTCAAGAGCAAGCACCTGCTTTGCAAGTACAAAGCCCTGAGTTCAAACCCCAGTCCCACCAAAAAAAAAAGTAAAACATACAAGAACATATGCCATTCATATAAGGCACTTGAGCATCCTTAGCTTTTGGTGTCCTTGAATGACCCTGGAACCATCTCCCACATATATTTAGGAATGACTGTAATCCATTGTGATGTCTGCAATACCCAAGGTGTTTTTATCTTCTGTAGTAAATGAGTCCATTCCTATAACAGTTAATTATCAGTGCACTGTAATTAGTTATATTTATCTAAATGAAAATCAGATACACTCCATTGAAAATTGCTTCATTGAGCTCACTCTAATGGTAGAAATGTGCAGTTATACTAAAGGCAGTTATTTTTATTCACAGAAGACATAATCCCATCAGAAAGTAGTTCCTTATCTGACACCACCACCTATGATGATCGTAAGTGCTTCTTCTTTTTTGGTTTAAAAACATTAAATATTCTGAAAGATTAAGATAATGTTTAAATTTAAGTAAGGTTTACTTGGTTTTTGGTGGGGGGCAGGGAGTAGAATAATATTTATGCAAAATGGTTGGGAAAGGATGTATATGATTACCATCTACTCAGGTTAACTTAGCATTAAAAATAGGATCACCCAGCTTGATGGAGTGGCTCAAGTGGTAGAGCACCTGCCTAGCAAGTGTGAGGCCCTGAGTTCAAACCCCAGTACCGCCAAAAAAAAAAAATGGAAGCATCCAAATCATATGACTTCATAGAATCAAAAACCATAAGTAAGTCTCTCAGTAAGGATTTTAAGGCCTTGCTGAATTTTTAAAAATTCCTATTTTAAAGTAGTTAAAGACTCTAATCAAATCGTGTAAACCATTCAGAGAGTCCTTCACCTAGCTTTTTCCCAGTGGTGACATTTTATATATCTAGAGTCCAATATCAAAACCAGGAAACTATAGTGTACATTTTGATTATCACTGTTGTACAGAGAAATGGGAGTTTATTTTGTTTTCCTTAAGTAGAAAGGCATGTTTCATACATTGGATTACATGTCATTTTGTCACTTCATACAGCTAGAGCTGTTACAGTGACCTGTGTTAGTCTAGTACATTACCTGATGGAATGGGTTAGTATTTCCTTATAATCCTTTATACTTAGTTGGTTGGCTCTCTGTGTAATTTGAAGAGTTCCAGGAGCCACTGCCCCTCCACTCACCCTCCCCCCACTGCTTTATCTTCCCCTAAAATTTATGGTGCATAATACTCACCAGTCCTCCTTGAAAATGCAAATATCACTGGTAGACATAACAAGTCTCTAAGGTACAGAATAAATCACTTTCCTCCCTTTCAATGATAACATGAGCCTCTGGCCAAAGAAGCCTAAGAACTTTAAAGGCAAGCATAAGGATTCAGTCTATTTCCTTGGCCTTTTGCACATGGGAGATTTTTTTTTTAATAAAACTTCTTTAAAGGTGTAGTATTCCACTTGAGTGATTTCCTTACTCAGAGTGGCACCTGTTGAACTGGCAAAAGTTGGCTTAGGCCCCAGAAGGATATTCGGTAATTTTTTTCTAGTGTATACAATATAAAAATTAATTCCTTAAAAATTATTTATGTCTAAAAACATCATCATTGTTCATCGGATCTTCTGGTTTATCTTTTAAGGGGTTAGCAAGGTGTTACATTGACTTATTTACTTCATCTTTATTCATTCATTCATTTGCCTACTTTAGCCAATGACTCCTTTACCCTTGCTGGACAACGACCAAGTTCGGTACCTCACTCTCCAAGAATTCTTCCTCCCAAGTCTCTTGGTATTGAGCGAATCCATTTCAGAAAGTCATCCATCAATGAACAATTTGTGGACACCAGGCAATCCAGGTGAGAGGTTATCATAGTAAAGTTAGCATCTCAGAGTAAGGTTATTTCCTCTTTAGAGGAAAGATTTCTTTCCTCCAAAATGATGACACATTTTTGCTTGTTTTTCCTTGCCTTTCATGAAAGAGTTCTCTTATGCGACTGAGGCAGAGAAACCAACCAAGAGATTTGTTGTTGACAGCCAAGGGAAGGGTTTTTAAGAGGTCTTTAAAAGCTGTATTTGGCTCTTCCCTTGATATTGAAGCCTATTTGTTTTATATTAAGTTATAAGATCATTAATCATTATCTAGATCCAGGTATTGTGTTAGCTCTCCATCACCATCATAAAATACCTGAAGGAAACAACTTACAAGGAGGAAAGGATCATTTTGGCTCATGGTTTCAGAGCCTGCAGCTCATGGTCACTTGGGGCCTGTGGTGGGGCAGGATATCATGGCAGGAGCACACGAAGGAGAAAAGCTTCTCACCTCCTGGTGACTGAGAAGCAAAGGGGCTGGGTCCCAGGATCCCCTTAGGGCACGCCCCTACTGACATAACTTCCTCCTACTAGGCCCTATCTCCTAAAGATCTGTCGGCTTCCCACAGTACCACAGTTGGTGACCATGGCCTTTGGGGACTCTCAAGTCCAAACTGTGGCAGCGATAGTGTGCAAAGTTCGGTTTCATAACCATGCTCTAAGAAAACTCTCATTAACTACCAGTGTGCTAAACCAAGGGATAGGACCGACTTCTGATTCCTGAATTCACTTTTAAATGTGTAAAATCGAGGATATATTTTTTGTTTTCTCAATTGTCTCAGGTAATAGCATCAGGACAGTGAGACCAGGGTTTAAGTAGGTGACAGACCAGTGTGGTTCCCAGAATTTAGCTGAATGGATTTAAAGACTTTTTTTTTTTAATAAAAAATTAGGACCTAAGATGGGATGACCACTAATTTACATTGCCTAACGAATGTTCAAACCAACAGCACCATGAATCCACTATCAAAATGACATTTAAATATCAATAATAAATCAGGTATGGTAGTACATACCTATAATTCCAGCACTCGAGAGGCTGAGGCAGGAGGATCAAGAGTTTGAGACCAGCTTGGGCTGCATAGCAAGACTCTGTCTGAAAAAAAAAAAAAATGCACCTCCCTGCATTATTGTCATAGAAACAATAAAATTGAGATGAAATTAGTAGTTATTGAACACTTACTAAGTACCAGTTGCCATTTGAAGTGTTTTTGACCATATTAATGAATTTAATCCTCACTACAACCCAGATACTCCTTCTATCAGTGTACAGATAAATACATGAACACCAGAAGCCAGGAATAATTTCTTTGGGTTCACCAACTAGTGAATGTGGGAGTCAGAATTCGAATCTAGGTACATCTAACACGCTTGATGTGGTTTCTTTCAGCATGCTATACGTCATGTCATCAAGGGTAGAAATAAATCTTAAAATTAAGGAGCATTATTCAGATTAAATGAATTTTGATTTATGAAAATATAGCCTATACTTTGTTCAGTTTTTTTTTTTTTTTACTTGTAAAAGACTCATGAAACCTGTCACACTGGCCCCAGTTTGTAGGTTAACATTCAGAAACTTTTCCCTGAAGTAGTAGAGACCCAAGGGGAGAGTGCTGTGCTGTCCTATTTAATTATAAGTAAATACAAGTTAAAATTCAGTTCCTCAGTTGTGCTAGGCACATGCCAAGTGCCCAGTAGCCCCATGTGACTGGGCACTGTCACATTGGACAGCACAGACACAGAACATTTCAGTCATTAGAGAAGCACCAGACAAATGCTTCTTCAGTTGGGAAAAACAAAGCTATTTCAACAAAAGGAAGAATTAAAGCTAGAAGTCATTATCTTAAATCTACATCCCCAGTATCTGCAGATGGATTTACTCTTTGATCCAGCAATTTCACTTGTAGGAATCTTTACCATTGATTTAGTTAACTAGAGGATGTTTACCACGGCGTTCTTTATACAAGCAACAAATTGAAAACAGCCTAAATACTCAACTAATGCTTAAATAAATCATGGCAGAACCACTCAGTGTAATGCTACACAGTCATTTAAATCATATTGTAGACAAATAATAAGCAATGTGAAATGTCAACTATAATTAAATTTTTTAAAGATGTAAATATTGAGAAATGATAGCTAGATAGATAGATAGATAAGAGTGTGATCCCATTTTTCATTGATATAAAGTATAGATGCTTGTATATGCTTAGGAAAAATCTATGAAAACATTTCGTGTTGTATCTGAGGCTGCATCTTAAAATATCAGATTGTGGACATCTAAATTTTATTTTTATTTTTAAATTAAATTTTAATTTTATTAAATTTTATTTTTATTTTTCTTCCTTATTTTATCATTATTATTATTCTTTTTTGAGATGTGGTTTCGCTATGTGATCTCCAACTGATGATTTTCCTGCCTCAGCTTTCTGAGGGCTGAGATTAGAGATGTGTGCCACCATGCCTGGCTGCATTTTTTAACCTTTGTAAAATGAATTTTTTTTGGTGGTAAGGGTTGGTGCTGGCATTTAAAGCCAAGGGTCTTATATATGCTAAGCATGTGCTCTAAACTGAGCTGTACCCCAGCCCCTTAGAAAGTTATTTTTAATTTAAAAAGATTAGCCTCAACTTGTGTCCTCACTGTCCTGGAAGTGAGCAAAGTGATCTAAGTGATCTAAGTTCTCTTGTCCAGAAACCAGCAAACAACAGCCCAGAAACCACATCACCCCGCTCCCTGTTTTTGTGTGGCCTGTGAACTAAGACTGTTTTTTTGTGACATGAAATTGTCATTTCGGTGTCCATAAATAAAGTTTTATTGGCACACAGCCATGCCCATTCACTTACAGATTGTCTGTGGTTGCTTTTACGTTACAAGGGCTGAGTCAGTAGTCTATACAGAGACCAAAACCAAAACTATTTACTGTTAAGCCATTCATAGAAAAAGGGTTTGCCATCCCCTACTCTGGTTGTTTTCAGTCTGTTTTAGTGAATGCACTCTTTTAAAAAAAGTTTTTTCTCTTCTTGTTTATGACCCAGAGATCAGACCACATGTGCTTCCCCTAAACCTCACCTAGAACCCACCAGGATGCTAACCAGAGCCCTTCCCATCATTGTCCCTGTGCTCACTTTCCATCCGCTTATGACATACCTGCAAGACGTGTTGAAAGGCTCAACATTACTTGACTTCTTTCTTTTTTCTTTTTTTTTCTAATCATAACAGAGAAATGCTGTCAACACACAGCAGCCCTTACAAAACTCTGGAGAGGAGGCCCCAGAGAGGACGGAGCATGCCCACCACGCCGGTCCTTACCCGCAATGCCTACAGCAGCACCCACTTGGAGTAAGAGCTTCATTTCATTGCTTTGACTCTGTGGATTTGGGGTTTGAGTGTTTGTCTTACTTCATTGTGTTTTGTAAATCATTTTAAGTGCCATTCTGCAATAAGGCCCTGTTTCATTCTTCCACATTTTCTGCTAACTTAGAGCTTCAAATATGTCACCAAAAAAAGTGAGCTTGATTTGTCCAGGTAATATTGGATTTTTAGTAACTTAATTTCCCCAACCAGATATGACCATTAATTATTGAATGGCGAGGGTGAAGATAACAAAGGCGATGTATTTACTGAGTGTTGTGCTAGATGTTTTATATGTACTATATTATTTAGTCCCTGCGACAAACCTTTTGTACAATGGATATCAGATACTGTTTTCATCCACTATTACAAAGACAGATGCAAGATTCAGAGAGGTTAAACATCTGGTCCAAGTTCATCCGACTGGGAAACACAGTGCCATAACTTGGGGCCAATGTCTTTGACTTCAGGCCCAGGCTCCACTCCCTCATGCAAGGCTCCTTCCTTTCTAATCTAACCTATGCTTATACGCTGTTGGAGAGGACCCTCCAAAGACATACCACAGGTGCTTTCAGGCTTTAGACAGGCTGTGTATCATCACTTACATCTTTCTTACCCTCAAGCAAGGATTTGGGCTTTATAACTGGCAGAATCTAATCAACCTTGGGGACCTTAAAAGTATTGTCGCAATTCAAGAACTATGAAATCATTCAACACGGTGTACTTTTACCTTCTTTGAACCCTCCTTTCCTTTCCTTCTTTCATGTGCACCTCTATCCTTCTCCTCTTTCAGACCTGAATCTGCATCTCAGCACTGCCGTCAGCGGAGTGGAAGCCTTGAGTCCCAGTCCCACCTGCTCTCTGAGATGGACAATGATAAGCCATTTTTCTCCCTTTCCAAATCCCAAAGAAGCAGCAGCACCGAGATCCTCGATGATGGGTCTTCCTACACCAGCCAGTCAAGCACGGAGTATTACTGTGTGACACCTGCTGCTGGCCCGTACTACACCACCCAGACTCTGGACACCCGCACCAGGGGGAGAAGAAGGTCAAAGAAGCAGAATGTTTCTACTTCAAATTCAGGAAGCATGCCCAATCTAGCACAAAAGGATAGTTTGAGGAATGGTGTCTATGCAAAGAGTCAGGAGCCGCCTTCTTCTAGCTACTACATTGCAGGATACACGCCATATGCAGAGTGTGACCTTTATTACAGTGGTGGCTACATCTATGAGAATGACACTGAGGGACAGTACAGTGTCAATCCTTCCTACCGATCCTCAGGCCACTATGGATATGACCACCAAAGGGACTATAGCCGATCCTTTCATGAAGACGAGGTGGACCGTGTGCCCCATAACCCGTATGCAACTCTCCGGCTGCCAAGGAAGGCTTCTGTGAAATCTGAACACATCACCAAAAACATCCACAAGGCCTTAGTTGCTGAGCACCTGCGTGGCTGGTACCAGCGGGCCTCTGGGCAGAAGGAACAAGGACCCAGCCCACAGACTAGCTTTGACTCAGACAGGGGATCACAGAGATGCCTGGGGTTTGCTGGGCTGCAGGTGCCCTGTTCTCCAAGCAGCAGAGCATCCTCCTACTCTTCAGGTGAGAAGCATATGATACCTAAGGTCAATGTACATCCTATTCCCCAGAATCATGAACTCAGTCCCCAAGGTCATTAACGTGGTGGCCATTTAGGGGAACCACAATAAGAATTGCCAACCTGAAAAGTTCTCTGCAGTTTTCCAGAGAACACAAAACAGCAAGTTATAGATTCAAGTTCAACTCTGAATTTGTGGAGCACCTGGTCTATACGCTGCTTTGTGTCCTTAAATGTTAATAACCACGTCTCTTATGGGTTCAGGTCATTGGGGTTTGGTATTTTGAAAGAATAAAGTAAACCCATCAGGTAAACAGCAAAACATTAGGATTGCATGTCCATTTGCGTGGACCATCAGGACTTGATCAATCTAAAAGTTGTTTTTTAATGTTCAAGTACCCACATTAGGCTTCAGTAATTCTGATAGGACCTGCTATTCATTAAGTAAGCACTTTTCTAAGTACTTTAATTTAGTATTCATTCTACTTTTCTTGAGGTTGATTTTAAGGAATTGGGGTCCTAGGGGAGTAACTCAGTGGTAGAGCATTTGCCAACCACGTTTGAGGTCCTGAACTAGATTCCCACCATCAAAAAAAAAAGAAGGAATTTTCAGAAATAATTTTGATTAGAGAAGATATTCCCTTTATAATCTTTCTGTTGAGTTTGGCCACCTCTGCTAACATTTTGGAAGAACCCAGTACATACACCATAAGTTCTTAAGTAGAGAAGTGAGGACTGGGGAAGAGTCGCAAGTAGGGTTTCATGATTTCAGGAAAGGAGCAGGCAAGCCCGAGATAAAAAACCAAGTGCCAAAGCGGGTCCTGGCCTCCATGTGCTCAGATTGTAGTCAATAGCCCGAGGGATGAAGGAAGATTCAGCAACTTCAAACTCTAAGAAAAGAAAGAGTTCTCAAACTGCATGAAAACCTGAGGTAGCAAGTCCAGCCTCCTCCCTTAATCATGACACCTGAGTGAGACCGAGTATGGGGATTCCTGAGTCATGGTGGAACAGTCAGCTGAACTGTACCTTTAAAAGTTTCAGAAGTTTTGTTGACAAGAGGCATTTCCATGGAGATTTATGTTTGGGTTCAAGTTCTCTCCTGTTTGTATAGGACTTTGTACTTCTGCTAGGGCTGTTCCATCTGTGACCACATCTCACACATGAAAAGTCTCCTGTCGTTAGTGCTTGTTATTTATGGGTCTGATCTAGAGAATGCCTTGCTTCCCCTTAAAGTTCTGGGCATTGCTTGAACAACTTTCACAGACCAGACCTGGGCAGTATACTATAAGGATAAAAGCAAACAAGGAGGGTAGAGATGCCTGTAGACTGTCCTTGTGGCACAGGGTTGGGGAATGCCCCAGGGAGAAGCAGGTACAGTTCACCGCCTTAGCATTGCTGGCTGTTGGCTGAGTATCTGGGGCAAATGAGAAGATTGAGTCAACACATACTGGTTCGTACCTGGTGTGCACCCTGCTGACTCCAGCAGGATTTGGCCCACAGATCAAGAGCATCACTTTTTTCAGGAGTTAGGTGGAGGAAATTAGTGCTCCCAGAAATCCCTCCTAGAATGTTCCTCATCCCTGTCTCCATTTTGTAGCCAGAGAAATGTATTACAGCAGACATTCATGACTCTTGTGAAGAGCTACATTTCCAGTTATTGCTCATTTAGTCAGGACTTCTAGAGTCCCTCCCAGCCACCTGAAGATTCACTTTGTGACTCAGTTTTAGCAGTAAGGACAACTACTGTTTGTTGGCAGCTTGCTGTGCTTCATGGTATCTTCAGCACTTAATATGCTCTCCTATTTAATGTATGCAGCAGTTCTGTGGCATAAATGCTATTGTTAGGTTTATTATTATTTCTCCTTATTTTGCAGCCCAGGCTTAGAGTTTAAATGACTCTGCCCAAACCCCAAAGCTAGTAAGTGGTGGAGTGGGGAGTCTGCCTCAGCTCTGACTCTGTAACCACCAAGCCTCAGAGCCTCTACAGGGCTCAGAGAGGATCTTGGAAGCTCAGTGAACATCCTACATCTGTTGTTGAAAACTGTGTGGCATCCAGGACCACGGATGAGTTTTGAAGTGTATTTATCCCACAGGGATCATGGGTACTTTTTGGGTGTGAGAGAAAAAGGAATAGGTCAATGGCCAGGAACAGGAAGTGGAGCAGAGCAGGAGGGATGGGGAGCAGCACGAGTTCTATGAGTCTTGGACAATGAGCATGACATTGTGGCCACCTGTACATCCTAGGCATGGGGCAGGACTGGTTCTACAAAGAGGATCACAAATGCCCAGTGACAGTTTTTCAGTAGGCTTTGCTTCCAAATTATGGCCTTGTCCTCCCCAGTTCCACCCCCTCTATAAAATTGTTTTCTTCTTGAGTTGCTTCCTGTGCCAGTTTTTCTCCCTGCCACACCCATCGTTTCTTTTTAAGACAAATATGTACATATATGTGTATGTATATATATATACACACACACTGATCTTGCTGGTGGTCAGTGTTGACTTTGGCTGGGCAATAGTCAAGTCTCAACAAGTCACTTTATGGAACAAAGGCCTCCAGCACACTTATTATCTGAGCTGATTTCTAAAGCCTTGAGTGGTCAACCACCAGAGCCTGGGAGGGAAGATTCTCTTGATGTGTGAGAATTGTTTTCCTTGTCTTTGGGTTATTTATTTAAAAAAAAAGTTTTTAATGGCAAATTTGTCTTTCATTTAACCTTCTTCCCTGATTTTCTTTAATAGTAATAGTTATCATTTTGTGTTTACTCTGTGCCAGGCACAGTGCTACAAATGTTCATAATTATCTCATTTAGTTTTAGTAGCATACCTGTACAGAATGCATTTATATTATTATCCTCTCTCTACAGATGAGGAAACTGAAGCTTACAAAGAGTAAGCTATTTGCCCAAGGACACTGAGCCATTAAGTCACCAAATTGAAATAGGAACTCTCTGGATTCTAAATCCTGGCTCAGCTAGGGGTATAACTCAGTGGTAGAGGGTGTGCTAAACATGGGTGAGGCCTGGTTCCATCCCCAGCACCAGCACACACAAAAAAAGAACCTGGACTCGTAATCCCTGCTCTGTACACAGCTGATGACAGTGCCCATCTAAATGACTGAAACAGTTTTCACTTTGAATTTTTCAACTAATTTTACTTCTCTTTCCATTTTTATTTCTAGTGTCTTCTACAAATGCTTCTGGGAGCTGGAGGACCCAGTTAACCATAGGGCTATCTGAATACGAGACTCCAGTACATTCTCCTTACCCCAGCTGCTACAGCAGTGTGTACAATGCTTTGACCTCTCCAAGCAGGTGAGAAAACAGTGCTCAGGTTCTAGGAGCCTGGTCCCGTTCAAAAGAATTCAGGGAGGCCGGGCACCAGTGGCTCATGCCTGTGATCCTAGCTACTCAGGAGGCAGAGATCAGGAGGATCACTATTTGAAGCCAGTCCTAGACAAATAGTTTGTGAGACCCCTATCTTGAAAAAAACCCATCACAATAAAGGGCTGGTGGAGTGGCTCAAGATGTAGGTCCTGAGTTCAAGCTCCAGTATACCTCACCCACCTCCAAAAAAAAATAATTTAGGGATCCAACCCTACTTTGTGAATGTTAAATCATCTAGCCCAGGGGTTGACAAACTGGCCTTTAAGCCAAACTGCTGCCACCTAGTTTGATAAATAGAATTTCATTGGAAAATAGCCATGTTCATTCATCTGTGTGTTAGCTACAACTGTTTTTGCTCTGTGAGGACAAAGCTGACAGTTGTGACAGACAGCAAATGGTCAGCAAAACCAAAAATACAGCTGCTTCATGAAAATGTTTGATGACCTTTAATCTAGCTCATTCAAATTACACTCTGTTCTTAAAGTCTGAGTCTAAACAGATTTTTTTCTTTTTTTAAAGGCAGTATTTCAAACTGCATTATTGATAATGAATGTCCATTTAGGTCTTTTCTGGAACCTTGCATGAAAAATTACTCCAGAAAGGCTGTTCATACCAAGGTCCCTCCTAGACAGTTGGTCGGCTTGATTTCAACCATGTGCTGCTTTTTTTGTGTCTGACCCTGTGTTCACTAAAAAGCAACAGACACTGCCAGCTGTCCTATTTATGCTAAAAAGTAGTTCTTTGTAACTATTAGAGGAAAAACACAAGAACAGTGTATTATAATGGAGTTTTTAGACATTATAAACTATGCATCACATTTTTCTTCTTCTGCAAAGGAAGAATTAAGTTTGATACAGTCGTTTCTCACAAAACACAATCCACAGCCCTAGAAGTAGAGCATTTTCTATTTTATTCATTTATTTATTTTTAGAAAATTGAACTTTGACTTCTTTAAGTCAGATTGCTGCTTCAGGTAGAGGAGACTTACGGAGACTGTTAACTCACGAAGGTGTCTGCACTGATGAACTAGAAAGGTTAGCCCTTCCTGATTAAGACACTTAGGGTTATAAGCAAATTAGGGGGAGTCATTCACAAAAGCCTTCTTTTTCTTCTCCACATTCAGCAGGAATTTTTCTTGGCTTGAAATATTAAACCAATTGTCTCAACTCAACAAAGGGTGTGCTCAAAATAGACTTTTAGTGAAAACCTACTTCAGAGGATGTCACATGGTTTGGACTTATGTAAATAATGCTTGAAAATGAACCAAAATGACTGGCCCCAAACTGGGCCTTTACAATTCAGTTCTAATCACTTTGTATAGTTCATTTGAAAATGATTTTCCTGTTTGTACAATTTTACTTTCCTTTTTGTTGACTCCAGGCATAAGACAAATCTAATATCCTTAACTCTACTTTCATTGAACTTGGGAAGTGCTCAAAGTTTTTAGAGAAAAATCTATTTTTAGCAAGTCTGCCTATGTATTTCAGGCAGCCCAAGATGGCTTAATAGGGAGACAGATGTCGGAGGGGACATAATGTACAGGAAATTAGAAACTATTTACAGATCCCTATTGTGTGTGCATTCATTTATGACCTCATTGTGGAAAATAATAAAGGAGTAAAGAAGAAAATAATGTAGCCCTAACTCTACCATCCACAGATAGCAGCTAGTAACATTCATCATTTCTCCTTTTTCCCTGTATTCATTGTTAACATGATCATAATGATATTGTAGATATAATTTTATATGTTATGTTGTAAATGAAATTTTATGTCCCATTTTTAAAATTTAAGAGCATAGCAAAAATAGGTTCCTTTTTTTTCTTTTAACTCTTTAAGCCTTACTTTGTGTGACCAATTAACAAATATACCATACTTTATTGAACAATTGATGGTTTTTAGGTCTTTGCTTTTTATTTTGTCAGTAATGCTGCAAATTAACATTTTTGTGCAAAATATTTGTCTGAATTCTAGATGATTTCCAAAAGTAGGGTTAATGAGTTAAATTGAAAAGTGTATTTTTTTTCGTTTATTCATATGTGCACACAATGTTTGGGTCATTTCTTCCCCCTACCTCCCCGCCCCTTCCCCCTAAAAAAGTGTATTTTTTTAAGCTCTTACTTTCCAGAAAGATTTGTCCCCACAGCCTCAGAGATTAAAGGTAGGCTTTTAATTATGATACAATCTGATCATTTTAACTTAATTTATTAACAAGACAAGCATAAGAACAGTCATCAATTAAGCATTAGAAATTTGCTCTAAAATTACATGAATTATCTTTATGAAAACATGAGTTTTAAGGTAAGGGACAAAATAGGTTTCAAGAGACAGATAAAAATCTTATCCTCAAGCTAAAGTTTTAAAATGCTTAGCAATGCATCAGTGTTTCTTTTTTTTAATAAGTGTATATTATTGAGAGACTCTCTTCCTCATGGTACCTAGCTCTTAATACTATCGAAAGCTAAAAATTTATAACAACATAAATTTTTCCCCAGTGTCATTTAGTAAGCTTTGTCATTGACATAAACATCCAAAGTAGAAATGTTGAAATCTCTTATGCCACTGAGTATGTCATTACAGTCAGATTCTTGGCTCTACTGCTGCAAAGTGTGTTTTCAAATAACTTTTTTTTCTTTCACTTCCTGTTTTCCTTTTCCTTTCCTCTTCCCCATCTAACTCTACCTGTTACTAGGCAAAGCCAAGGGCTTCTGTCCCGGAGCATGGCTGTGTCTCCAGAAATGAGATCAGTTTTAAATTCTCTTTTGCTAAGTGTAGCCAGCTGTAGTAAGTACAGTCCTCAAATTTGTGTGTTGCTTCTTGCATAGCAGGAGTTTTGCTTGCTCTGACTGATAAGTGAAGTTATGAAATCTGACTTTGCTTTTATGTTCCATGAAAATACTAAAAACCCTGGAGTTACATAGTATTTGTTTCCAAAGCTTTTAATCATGTCTACTAAAAGCCTTTGAAGTTTAAAATAGAAAAATCTACTAACTATCTAACCTACTTTAATCTGTAGTTGTAATAATAAAGTTTTGCTTATCAGATTGGTTTGCATAATAGGGTGTGCTCATTTGACTATACCATCCAAATAGGCTTACATTTTTAAAATGTGATGCCATTTTTCTGGGCCACTGCCAGTTTATACTTGACCCATAAACCATGGGATGTGACACATGTCTCAAGATACCTGTGCTGCCTTTAAATATTTTCCGTTGTCTCTAAGAAAACTGTATAGTGTATTCCCTTAATTTGAAGAAGATTTAAGAAGTAGTCAAAATATACTTTTTTTGAAAGTTAAAATATGACTTAAATAAATTAAAAATAAGCATGTGTTGAAGATGTAGTACATTTATTAAAAACAGAACCAATAGATTGGTAATGGTGGTTCAAAGAGAATTCAAGACAATGAAATAGAGAATGCTAGAATAAGATTGCTAACTTAAATACCAAGTCAGTTAATGTCCTACAGGGCAATCAGATTATAACCTGTAATCTTTTTCTAAGACACAGAAGTTATTTGTTTTTGTTCTAGACAAAGACCTCCTAGTTAACTTGTAACTTAATACAATCTGGGCCCTTATCAATGGTAAATGTAAATTAAACAAAGGTATAGCTCCCTAGAGAATCAAACAATCCCTTTATGGATGTGTTAGACAATGGTCCAGTGTGATGTGGAAAAAGACTTGAGTCATCTTTTGCCTCATCTGTAGGTTTTGGAAAGTTTTTCTTAACAGTGCTTCCTTCTAACTTCTTTGAATGTAGTAGTCTTTGTACTGCAGGAGCAAAAATGATCACAAGTAGTAACTTTTCTGGTTCCCTTTAATAGACAATACACAGAGACCAGTCAACTGGACAGTACAGATGGAAACCAGTTGGAAGACAGCCTGGAGAGTAGTGAGCAGAGGCTCTTTTGGCATGAAGATTCAAAGCCTGGAACATTAGTCTGAATGCAGTTGGACCTCTTGACCAAGCACTGCGTTCTCACACTGGTGTGCCTTGCAAAATATATTATGTCTTCCCAGAAGGCTGTTGACTTTAGAAACCTAAAGGTATCAAACAGTGAAGAGACTTAGGTGGCCCTGGAAGTGAATCACACACAAAGCCCTACAAAGGCCCTGAATGAGGACCTACCTTTCACACTTCACGCACCTACCTAACCCCGAGGTCTGACCCTACGTGGACCATTGCCAAGAGAGGACTCAGTGTGAAGCCTGTATCCAGAGCAAGCACTTTTGAAGGGATTCGAAGTTGCTGAAAGCAAGCATCAAAACTGTGAACGTGCATTCAGGGAGTTTGTCCCACTGGAAAGGAAGACCAGGAGATTTCAGAGCACAATTTAAAATGCTGCGAGAAGGAAAATGAGAAGCTCCTGCATTGTGGCTCACCATCACAAGGTCTGGATTTGTGAGCTGATGAAGACTGACTTGCTGTTTCTACATGGACAATTTAGACAGTATTGGAAAATTACTTGAAGAGAAGTTGGATTTTCATGAAGTTCTGAATGAGTGTAAATGTTTTTAGAATATTATAAAGAGTGATGTTTTTCATAAGCACCAAGATATGGGTTCTAGATAGACTTATTGCTGTAGCATCCTGTAATATAACTTTATGGTAGCAGATTGGGAAAAACGAAGCACCCCACTGAATAATTGACAAACTCTGCTTGGAGAACCTACTATGGTACAATGTCACTGAGCTCCTATTTTCTTTCTCTACCATGTTCATGGTGATAAACTGTCCAGGCTGGTAACTCTACACCTTGCCTGTCATTTAATATGGTAGGCTTGATGTGCAAAGTTCTTATAATCATGAGTTTGAAAATGTTTTGAAGTAAGACAGAAAGGACCCCAAACACCACCACCAACAACCACAAAAAGCCACATCATTGTAGATACATTGCGTGCCTTAAAATGGTGAATATTAGAAAATTAAACATATTGCTTGGTTTCAACAAGTAGTTCTGAGTCACCAAGTGACAAACACAAAATTGGCATTAAAAAAAAAATTATTCCAAGTTGCAGTAGATTGAATTATGAGGCTAAAACTACCTCATACTTTCCTTGGAAGAATAATTAGCTATGGTTTATTATAGGGTTTTGTTTGTTTTTTTAGAACAAATGATTTCTTTATTCCAGATTGATCTTTGTCATCTTTATTCTGCTTCAAAATTCCATAAAAGGTGCTCCTTTCTCTTCCCCTTTTATACAAGGTTCTTGTTCATATTGTGAATAGGGAAGTTTCTGAACAAGTTTTTTGGAACATTTTCTATCTGTATTCCAAAGCATGTAATATATACATAAAAATGATTTGTTAAACTGGTCCTTAGTCATTTGTAACATTAAAAATGAAGTTTTGGGAAAAATTTGGAAAAAAACCGAAGCAAAAACAAATAACTTATTCCTTTTTTTGCATATTTGTATAGCCTTCTGGAATCAAATGCCCTTTTGCATATTCTTTTACTGTTCTGACTTTTAAAGACCTATTATTTTTTTACGTAGGTCAATAAACTAAAGGTGTGCTATTGGAAATGTTTATGTCTCCTTTCATTTATGTTTAGAGTTCATGCAAAGTAGTTTGAAGTGCTCTACATCAAGTAATATGTTGGGTAAGATGTCACATTGTTACAGTATTACCGTATTTCATCAATTCTAAGATGCATATTTTTTCATGTGTACTTCTGAAAATAGGGTTCATCGTTTAATTGGTGTCATGTTAGTTGAACTGGCAGTGTTTTTTGTTTTTCTTTCTTAGTGATAAGTGAAATAATGCAGTGCCTTACAATAAAGCTGTCTTAGAACTGTTGAAATACGGTAGTCTGTTGCTTCACTGAGAATGACTGATGAGAATTTTTTAGGTTTCCTGATCTTGGGAATGTTGTTTATTTGTAACAAGTAATTGATCCTTGTTTTGTAGACTGGCAAACAGGCCATCAAAATTCAAGAAAACATTTTATTTGACATCTTCTTATCCTGCTAGTGAAAAGAATGGGGTGGAAGATGAAGCATAAGGAAAATGTAAATGAATATTTCTGTATGTGTATGTGTGTCTTAAATGAAAATAACCTTTCCCTCTTCAAAACATGATGTGCTCAGAATTGCAAATATATGAAACGTGGCTCCCAGTAGGAAGAGATGGTACAGGAATGGAAGTACAGCAGAGCTGTGGAATTACTTCTCATCTTTTTTTAAAAACAAAAAGTGACAAAGGCAAATTTCAACATGTAATCTTTATTATAAAATATTCTATACTCAAGGTAAACATTTTAAATGCAAACATGAAGCAGATATAACATAAGAAGGTAGTCATGCCAGCGCCAGTGGCTCATGTCTGTAATTCTATCTACTCAGGAGGATCTCAGTTTGAAGTCAGCCCAGGAAAATAGTTCATGAGACCTATCTGGAAAATACCCAACACAAAAGGGACTGCCGGAGTGGCTCAAAGTAAAGGCCCTGACTTCAAGCACCAGTACTGAAAAAAAAAAAAAGTAGTCATGCCCTGTAAGACTTATACTCCCAGATAAAAGAGTTGTTAATTTATTCATATTAGTCTGGGTATTTTTCTATGCACATAGTAATTTTTTAAAATCATATTAAAAGTAGTCATATTAAAAGTAATTTTCAAGTCTTTTTTTGTTTTGATTTGTTTTTGCCTAAAATATTTTGGGCCTCACTTTGTATCAATACATCTTATCTGCCTCATACAGTTGTATATTTTACAAGGTAGAATTTAAAAATGGCCTCACCTTCTTTCATGTTTACCTATTTTTTCTATACTTGAAAGAAATCCTGCAAAATTCTCCCTTATTTATAAAAGCTTAAATGTTCTAAGCAATAAAGATTCTAGAATTGTTTTAAACTATGAGTTTGGCCTGATCTTTGGAACAAATGTTTAGGCTGATGACTTTCTTTAATGGGTAATACTTCTCAAACTATCTGGCAAAGAGCAGTTTTTAAAATTTCCAATCTGTTATGAAAGAATAGGTTCATAAAGTAAAATATACTGAATCATTAGGGGAAAATTCAGAAAAGAGCAAATTACTAGATAATTACTAGAGATATGAAAATACACATTCCTCCTTGTTAGATTCCATGGTCATAAAACTACTCCATTGCCTGGTGTAGTGGTACACACCTGCAGTCCCAGCCACCTGGGAGACTGAGGCAGAAAGAGCACATGAGCCCAGGAGTTTGAGGTCAGCATGGACAACATAGCAAGACCCAGCGTCAAAAACAAAACAAAACACCCTATCTACACTGTTAAGAAGTTTCCAAACACTGACTTGGTCTCTCCTCTTACTTTGCCCTGAGTTCCAGTACCTAAGTTCTCAGACAACCTTTTGGCAGCATTGACCTGGAAAATCCCCAGGAGGGGCTTCGCCCACGTTTGCTAATAAACTGAGTTGTTAGTTGTCCTTTGTAATCTCATGGGACATGGAGATGCACCATTTCTTACAGACAGAAAAACCCTTTCCACACTGACACACAGTCCCAAGGATAATGTAATACTTGACTCATCTTTCAGCTCAATGCTTGGCACCCCTTGTCTCCTACTTTTCCCCTATTATTCCCTCTTCTGGATCCCCCTAGATCTTTTCTCCTCCTCTGCTCCCCTTTCTCCCCCATTCTTCTAGGGGAGAACAAAAGAGCATGTCCTGCTGTAAAGATGAGCTGGCATTTGTTCAGGTCTAGTTGGATGTGTGCCAGGCCATTCTGCATAAGTGCTTTTGTGTATTTACTCATTGAATTCTCACAACAGGCCAGTGGAGTGCAGCATGCTATGTGTAATCTCCAGTTTACAGATCAAGAATCAGAATTGGCAGGGCCATGTCCTATCACTATTAAGAAAAAAGCAAGAAATAAATCCTAACTTGTCAAACTTCAAATCCTAAACAACTCCAAGTGGAGCATCAAATGTGAGAATCCATAACGACCCAAATCTGATCCCAACCCTGATGATGCCTTAAGTGAAAAACTCCAAACCATGGAGCTTTATTGCATGCACAAATATTATACAAAATTACCTTCAGGCTATATATTTAAAGTATGTATGAAATGTAAATTAATATCATGTTTAGATTTGGGTCCTCTCCCAATGACACCTCATTGCATATATACAACTTTTGCAAAATCAAGAAAGGGAAGTGTGAGACATTTCTGGCCCCAAGCATTTTGGATAAGGGATATTGAGCCTGTGAAACCTCATTGAGAGAATGCTTTCTATGAATAACTTCTCTATAAGTGGCAAACAATTTTTTAATAGATTAGTGAAAATTGAATGAATATACGCTATATATCTTTCCTTGCTCATTATCACTTAACAATAATTTTCTTTCATTTCCCAGTGACAAAAGGGCCAAAGTCAGGCCTATGTGTAAGCACAGGTCACCATAACACCTGCGTTGGATTCTACCCACCTTCAGGCAAGTGCCCACTAGGCTGAATTATTTATATCTGGATGACCTCATCAGTGGATCAAATATATTTCTTAAATATAGAAAACTTTTTTAGTTCATAAAATGTCTTACACCAGTGAACATACTTGTTACAATCACAGGTTAACTAAGTATTGATAAGTAGCACTGACACTATTGATCCATCTCCAGTTTTGAGTTTTCAGGGCAGGATGATGCTATGAAATATGACATGCTCTTCTACAGAAGCCTCCTGTGCACTCAGCTCTTTGATGCCTGTGTGTATGGGCTTTGAAAGATCCACTCTGAGATTAGTCTCCCTGCAGAATTGGAGGCCACCACCAGAATGTCCTTCAAACACTCCATGTGCTTCTGCCTTTGGGGACTGAGGAAAAGAAGTCTTATGTCTCTGGCAGGAGAAAATAGGAACTACTCAGGACATTTGTTTTAGTGGCAGTTATCTGATTGCTGTTCTTAACATGAAGACACTCAAAAAAACATTCTCTCCATATCCTTTGCCTTCAAAAATTGGCAGCCTTGACAAGAATGGTGGATTGGGACTGGGAGGAGGAAGGGAATGGACCCAACTTCTAAATTTCAGGTCATGTTCTTTAATGCTGCCATTCATGCAGCACCCAAGGTTTAATAAGTCTATAATTTTTGAATCCCACTGTGGGGTTGCTCGGGATGTATGGGTGTGTTTCAGATTCTTCTAGTGATTAGGAGGTGCATCTGACATGTATGGTGCCAAAACATTAAGGATACTGCTATGTATGGGAAGATCCCACACAACAAAGTTGTCCCACCCAAAGTGACCCTGTTGAGTCCTGAGGGACGTGTCTAGGAATAAATGGTACACCTCCCTCTCTGGGTCCTGTGTTCCAAAGACTAAGACAGATTTTCAGTTTTAGAGGGAGAAAGAAGGGAAGGGAATGATTGTTGTTGTAGGTCAGGCAAAATTGTGTGTGATTTTTAAAAGTGTGCAACCAAATATCAGGATACCAAGTATGTTAAGGAGTTGCTACCATTCCAGGTAGTGGAGATAGAGCTAACTGTATCCTCAATCTTATGGTTGAATGAGGGAGAAGCAAAAGATTTGAATAACTTAACATGATTATTAATCCTATAAAAAGCCAAGGGAGGTGAGAGAGGATAGAGGGAGTGTGAATGATATGGAAGGTTGGTGGATGCAATTTATGCAATTTGCCCTCTTTGGGGAGGTGACACATAACCTGGACTGTGGAATTGGTATGAAAAGATCCAACAAAGCAAAAGGAATAGAAACAAGGAAAATGGGTAAGAGAATGGCCTATATCATTCAGCAAGACTATGAAGCCAGGAGAAGCTTGGCCAGTTTAGAATCTAAAAGAATGTGAGGACAGATTATGCTGGTATTAATACAAAGAAAGCTGCCACGTGTGAGCTCTTATCATAGTCTCAACAATGGGTTCCAAGCAATCATACATTACCTCATTTAGCCCACTCTACAACTGAGTAAGAAAGAAGGTCTTATCCCTGATATGGATATAAAGACAAAAGCCAAGAAAGGTCACCATGCCTTTGTTGGATGATCACACAGTAGTAAAGCTGAAATGCGAACTGTGTTGTTTGACTCCACAGCTTATCCCTTATTAATCATGACATTATATAAACAGCAGTTGCTTACAGGGCAGTCTCTTAAATGGAATCCAATGAAAATGAACAGGGAAGGGAAGGAGCAAACAGAAGAGAAGGCCTGGGGAGAGAGGGAGGAGAGGGCAGGAAGTCAGGTGCACAGAATGAAAACAACCAGGGAGAAAAGGGCAGTCCAGGACAGCCTGCAGCAAATGGTTCTCAAGATGTGACATTCAGCCTTTTCTGATCAGGGTGTGGCTTGGAGATATTCCTGATGATGAACCAGTCAGCCGGAATGGAATTATCTTTGCCAGTTGGGTGGAGGAAAAGGAGCCATGGGGTTTACAGAATGAGCTTTGTGGCATCCCACCCTTCCTCCCTCCCAACACACACAAAACCTTAGCCAGGAAACCATTCTCTATGCTGCCCTCTCATTTGCAGAAGAAAATGGCTTCACAAGAAGATCAAAAGCTGGGAGCTGTAGTGAGAAAGATCTCATCAGGAATACTGGCAGCTCAAGGCTTGGAAGGGCGTCTCCAGGAGTCTTTCAATTACCACAGAGGAAGCCTTTCAGGGATTTGATAGTGGGTGTTTGTAGACACACTGTCTTTATAAAGTATTGGTTAAAGGTATGAGCTTTGAAGTCAGGCTGACCTGGAGACAGGCTGCCAGATTTGAATCCATCCCAGCCTCACTTCTTACTAGTTACATAAACTAGGATAAGTTTCCTGACCCTCCTGGGCCTCAGTTTCCTCCTTAGTACACATCTTACAGTGGTGCTATGTGGGTTACACAAGATGAAATACACATTCAGCACAACACAACACAATTATCTCGTTCCTAACAGGTATTTCATAATATAAACTACTTCCAGGGGGAGGAGAGGAAAAGGCAGTAAGTGATGTTAAGTACTAAACACGATCTGGAAAGTTGAGGTGGGGAGGATTTTCACAGTATTAGTGTAGCCACTGAAATGACAGTGCTGAAATAAAGTGTCATCACCAAGGGCTGACTCATGTCTCAGGCACTGTTACAGGCTCACAGAATATTATTTTTCTTACTTAATCCTCATTATTAATCCCAAACAAAGGCTTGGGAAGTTTAAATCATTTGCCCAAGTTTATAGCTGGAGGGTACCAACCAGAGTCCTGGATTCTGATTCACATGTGTAAAACTGTTAAGACAGAGACTTTATGAGGTGTGAATTCCTGCCACTCTGGAGTGGAGGGAAGTGGCATGCAGGAGTCAAGGAGATAAAGGCATTTTCCTGACCCTTCAGCAAGCCTAGGACGATTGTACTTGGGAGCGCTTCTGAGTGAGCACCACCTTAAATCAGGTACCCTGGGTCCCTCCCTTGCTTGTCCTGGGCTTGGCCCTGCTACTGGCTTAAAGACAAGTTCCTGCCTTTCCTATGTGTGTAAGAATGCAAACAAGCCAGTCAGTTGGGTGGCCAGATTAAGCAAAAGTAAATACAAGATGTTAGTTACACTTGAAAAATAGCTCTATCAAATTCTTATAATTTATTTTTTTAGGAGCTGAATACAGGCCACTTAAGGCATCCTGAAAACAGGACACAGAACACAACCAGTAAATATAGGACTCTGCCAGGGGCAGGTGAGACAGTAACACATGATTGAGAGGCCCTTAGAGGTCCATGGTGCACGGCCAAGATGGCACCCTACCTTTCCTATCTTTGGAGAAGATGTCCCTGCTCAAACCCAGAACTTTCTGCGTAAGAGTATCTTTAGGTCAGGCCAGGTTTGGTGTGTTTGCATGCATGGAACAAGTGGGAGTTCTTCTGGAAGAGGATGCCAGAAAAAAATCATTCCTAAAACAGTTTTCTCTGGCCTAGAGTTCCCAAGCTTACAAACTTGGATACTGGGGACACCTAAAGGCCTTTGTGGGTTATTGCAGGAAGGAGCTTTTGACCAGCTGGCTGCCCCAGCCTGAACTCATATTCAATGTTAAATCAATAAACAGGTTTCAGGAGCCCTGAAGAAGAAAGGAGGAGGAGGGGAAAGAAGGAGAAAGACAAGGAGGAGAGGGAGGGGGAGGAGGAGGAGGAGGAAGAAGAAGATAAAAAAGAAACAACTCCATTTGCTAGCTATCTTCTTGGGGAATTGGTTTACATTTTTTAAAATATCACTTTTTATAGGATAGAAATAATTGCAACAATCCCATAAAATTGTAAGGACTCAATAGGGCCTATGACAAAGTAAGCCCTTAAAAATGTTTGCTGTCGTTACTATTTCCAAGGTGACACTGCAAGAGGGCTAATAAGAATATTCAACAGTACCAAATGTAAACATTAAGAGTACTTAAATATTAATAATATATCCTAGCTACTCAGGGAGTGGAGAAAGGAGGATTGCAGTCCAAGGCTAGGTGTGTGTGGGAGGGAGAGTTCTCGAAACCCTCTCTTGAAAACAAAAAGGAGTGACTCAAGTGGTAGAGCACTTGCCAAGCATGACACCCTCAGTCCAATCACCAGTACCACCATAAATAAAAAAATATTATTAATATTTAATAGTCATTGAATGCCAAGGCAAAGATTGGCAGAAAGTGAGTGAGGTACTTTCTCAGATGTGCAATGTAAGGGTGCACCAGAAAATCCAGCTGACAAAATAAGTAATAATGTAGTCTTTTAGAAAATCAAAGTTTATCAGAAAAAAAAAAAAACAAAAAACCATGAGCCAGGAATTGAATCCAAGGCCTCATGCACACTAGGCAAGAGCTCTACCTCTAAGCTACACCTCCCCCACACACACCCCCACCCTAAAGGTCATACCTTCCCCCTTTTCTCTTATTCATACTTCTCCTTAGTAAAGTGATTTGAGCTGTTTTTCTATCCTGGGATATTTTACTGGTATTGTGTTACAATTTACTGGTATCATGTTTAGCAAATAAAAATAAAGAATACCCAGTTAAGCTTGAATTTGAAATAAACAAAGGACTTTTAGTGCGCATGTGTCCATGTATGTCCTTTATCTTAATGGACAGTGTCCTCCTCCTCTGTCCCATCACCCAGGCAACCTGACATTTGAATAAATAGTGCTCACAACTTCAAAACAGTCAGGATCTGCTGGTTTAGGCCTGCCATTTCTGCACTAAGGACAGATCAGCAATAAATGGCTTTAATAGAGTAACAAGAGCCAAAAAATATCAAAAACGGGCTTAGCATCTTAGGCTTAAAGGCAAAGGTGCAGGCCGAGTCTCAGCTGGCTTTACCAAAGCCCTTTTGTGGCCCTTGATGTGACAAACCAGAGTTGGAAAAAAGTAAAGTGCTTTGGGTGTTCTGCACTGCCTGTCTCCTGCAAATGTTATTTGTTGTTTTGAAATCTCCAGCTTTGGCAACATAAATTATTTCCCTGGCAGAACAATATTCTGAACTCCGAGGATTTGCTTCTGCTCACAGTGCAATGAAAGTGATTGAGAACACGTAAAACTTGGTCTTTAAGAATACTGGTAATCACGTTGTTCCCTGGAGCTAAAACATTAGCAAGTTTCAATTCCTTGGAGCCCAGTAAATTGAATATATTGTCAGCAATTATTTCTTCTAATAAGGCTGCCGCATGCAGATGGAGAGGGAGAAAATATTTCAAGGCTGGTCTGAATGTTAGCTATCATTTCAGAAAAATGTGAACAACTGTTTTTTTGGGTTTTTTAATAATAGAAGAGTGAAAAACTTGTTCAACAGATTTTTTTTTTTAGGAAATTATATGAATTAAACTACCACCTCATACTCTGCCTACCTAGTGAAATTTTGTGGGTCATTCCCAAATAAACAGATCCTTTCCTGAACACTACCACTTCACACAAAATACCAACTTTAAGATTACTGGGGTGTGTGGGTGTGGGTGTGATTTCCACCCCTCACGAGACTCCTCCTCTGTGGGCTGTTAGTAATCAGACACCACATTTTATGTAAACCTGTGTTCCACTTAAAGTCTAAAACTCACTCCCTGTGCATCGGGTGCTGCGGAATTTACAATGTACACACACTGTATTAGTTTGCTAGGAGCAGTGAATAAGGAACCAACCATAGATGAGTGACTCAAGCAACAGAACTGTATTGCCTTGCAGTTTTGGGGTGTGACGTCAAGGTACTGACAAGATTGGTTCCTTCTGAAGGCTGTGAGAGAGAAGCTGTTCACGCCTCTTTCTCTGGCTTCTGGTGGTTTGCTGGTAATCTTCGGTGTACTTAGCTTGTACAAGCACCACCCTAGTTTCTGTCATCATCTTCTCGTGGCATTCTCTCTGTACCCAAATTTCCCCTTTTTATAAAAGGCACAGTCAGATGGTTCAGGACCCACCCTAATGACTTCATTTTAATGTGATTGCATCTGTGGAGACCTAATTACCAAATAAGGTCACATTCTGGGGCTTTTGGGGATTAGGACTCCAACAGAACCTTTAGGTGAGACTCCTTCCCCAAACCCATAGGACACCAGAGTCTCCAGGCACTAAGACTCCTGGGACTCTGCCTTTCTGAAGGTATCTGGGGGGTTCTATTGCTTGCTGAAAAACCCCTGCCCTAGCTCTTTGCTGCCCCCCTGAGGTTTGAAGCCCAGTTGCAAGGATGCTCTATGGAAGCTACCCAGGAAAGCTTGGGCCCAGACTCACCACCTGCTCACAATCTGCGTGTATGAGGGCCTACGCTGCCGCTCACGCATGTTAAAGTCTGAGCAGGTCTGCTCTGAGAATGTTCCCTCGTGTCACCCTGAAATGCAAAGCCAACTAGGAAGGCACACTCATTCCCCACTCCATGTGTTTCCATGGAGTCACTGCAGTGGGACCAGTGTATACTGGATCTACCTAGGAAGCATTTTAACCTCTTGGTATAGATGCACCATGGGCTGACTAAAGCAGAACAGCTGAGGGTGAATCCTAGCACCGTCCTTACTCAAGTGACACTAATATGCTGTGTGAGGCCTGAGGACCAATGAGCTAGGCCTGGACCTCCTCCCTCTTCTCCTCATGGCGAATCCCTTTCCTCCCGCTTCCATTCTCTGACTGCAGAAGGGCGCATTTGGTGAGCTCCCAGCCCTAGGGGGTGAACTTGGCACGGTGGCTTCTGTAAGGGAAAACAAAAAGAGGTCCCTGCTGTTGTCCAGAGCTGCTGTGGACTTCCAGGTAGTGTTGGCAAAGGCAAACCCTCTGTGTGTCCTGGTGACCTTGTCAGTATGCAGGTTCTGATCCACGGCTCAAGAGTCTGCTTTTCCAGTGAACTCTCAGGGCATACTAGCGAGGAGCTAACTTCTAAACAGTCCCCTCTGACTCAGCTTTTGTCTGCTCGCTCTCCTTGTGTTTTCCCTGTGGACTTCTATATGATACCTGTGTCCTTGTTCTGAAGAACGGATGTTATTTATTGGTAACCCAAACCCTGTGACCAAATCCACTCATTTCTATAGTGATTGACAAATAGTAACACAGCATTTACACTGCAGTCACTCTCCTAGGGCCACTGTCAAGTGACAGGGATTCTTCCTCCTCTGGAAACTGGTTCCCAAGAAGCCCAAAGCATACCCTCTTCCCCAGCCAAATCTTGGCCTTGGTAGAGCACAATAGCTCTGGAGGCAGGAACTGGGGTTCAAAGCCAGCTCTGACAGCCACTAGCCACATGACCTTGGGAAAGTTGCCCAGTTTCTCTAAGCCTCGGTTTTCTCCCTTCTCTTCAAACTGTTGATGTGAGATAATATGTATCAAATGCACAGCACAGCAAGGATGTAAACCATGGCATGATGGTAGTAGTGGCACTTTGGCTGTTTTATGACCTGACCTCCCTGTGTAGATGAATGCAGGGTGGACACCTGACCCAAGCTAGAGCCATCACATCTCCTTTTAGGATTTGGACATGGTATGTAAAAACCTCTCAAACTGAGAGGTGTCCAAGCAGAAGTCTTTGAATCTTGCTACTCACATTGCTGACAGAGGAGCAGTATCCGAGCATCCGTGTCACCTGGTAGCTTGGTACACAGTACACAATCTGAGGCTCCACCCAGACCTACAGAATAAAAGATATGCATTTGTGTCAAGGCCTCTGGGTGACTCATGCACCTTGCAGCTTGAGGTGCACAAAGAGGAGAGTATCACCTTCCAGGAAGTCTCTACTGTTACCTTCATGTACAGAAACAGCTTTTTTATCAAATGTCCTCATCAAATCCCTTACTTTTTAAAGCTTGTTCGAGCTTATTTGCAATCCTAAAGTCTCTAGAATCAGAAGAGGGGTAGATTCTAAAGTCAGCTTATAAGTTGAAAACTGTCTCTGTGCAAAATTATGCCAGAAAATCTATCAAAGCCAGTTGCTGGCTGGGCACTGGCTCACACCTGTAATCATAGCTACTCAGGAGGCAGAGATCAGGAGGATGGCAATTTGAAGCCAGACAGAGCAAATAGTTCCACCAGACCCTATCTTGAAAAACCCATCACAAAAAAAGGGCTGGTGGAGTGGCTCAAGGTGTAGACCCTGAGTTGAAGCCCCAGTAACACACACACACACACACAAAATAACCAGTGCTAGTGGCTCACACTTGTAATCTCAACTACTTGCTACTTGGGAGGCTGAGATCAAGAGGATGGTGGCTCAAGTCCAGCCCAAGTTCACAAGACATCCCATCTCAACTGATAGTTGAGTGCAATGGTGCCTGCCTGCCATCCCAGGCTACACTGGCAGCTGAAATCAGAAGCATCATGGTTCTAGTCCAGCCCCAGCAAAAAGTTTTGTGAGACCCCCATCTCAACAGAAAAAAGCTGGGTGTGGTGGTACACAACTGTCATCCAAGTGATAGCAGGAAGCTTAAAATAGAATTGTGGTCTAGGCTGGTCAGGACAAAAAGTGAGAACCTATCTCCAAAATAACCAGAGCAAAAAGAGCTGGAGGCATGGCTCAAGCAGTAGAGTGCCTGCCTGGCAAGCATGAAGCTGTTAGCTCAAATCCCAGTACCACAAAAAATGTATTGGTATATGCTTCACTGAACAGAATCAGTCAACACAGCTGACTTTGGAATGCCTGATACTTCTCCCTTGAGCCCCAGATGAAATGGTATCTTCTCTTTCATAACCATGTTGCTTGAAAACCTCCCTCAATCCTAGACTTGTATTCTTGTGCGATAAGACCACCACACAATCGAAACTAAGAAAACAAGGGAGATTTCTCAGGTTATAGCAATTCTGGGGCATAGGCTCATGGAGTGACATAGCGGTCAGAATTACTTGCACAACTTAAATTTATTTTCCTTTTCTTTTCCCCTCTGTCTCCCTCTGTCTCACATACAGAGTTGACTCCATGTATTAAGTGTGAGATTGCTGAGGCTAGGTGTTCTCTCAAAAAAAAATTTTTTTTTTTGGTGGTACTAGGGTTTGAACTCAGGGCTTCATGCCTGGTAGGCAGGTGCTCTACCACTTGAGCTACTCCACCAGTCCTTTTTTTGTGTTGTGTATTTTCAAGATAGGGTCTTGAGAACTATTTGCCTAGGGCTGGCATCAAACTTTGATCTTCCTGATCTCTGCCTTCCAAGTTGCTAGAATTATAGGTGTGAGCCTCTGGTACCCTGCTCAGATTCTTTTTCTTTTCCTTTCCTTTTCTTTTTTTTTCTTTTAGTGGGATGGTCTTTTAAAAAAAATTATATTCACATGTGCATACAATGTTTGGGTCATTTCTCCCCTTTTTTCTCCTTCTCCCCGTCCCTTCCTTTACTCCCGCCCCGCTCCCTCCCTTACCCCTCCCAACCCCTCGCTACCAGGCAGAAACTATTTGCCCTTATCTCTAGTTTTGTTAAAGAGAGAGTATAAGCAATAATAGGAAAGACCAAGGGTTTTTGCTGGTTGAGATAAGGATAGCTATACAGGGAGTTGACTCACATTGATTTCCTGTGTGTGTATGTTACCTTCTAGGTTAATTCTTCTTGATCTAACCTTTTCTCTAGTTCCCGGTCCCCTTCTCCTATTGGCCTCAGTTGCTTTAAAGTATCTGCTTTAGTTTCTCTGCATTGAGGGCAACAAATGCTATCTAGTTTTTTGAGTGTTTTACCTATCCTCACCCCTCCCTTGTGTGCTCTCGCTTTATCATGTGATCAAAGTCCAATCCCCTTGTTGTGTTTGCCCTTGATCTAATGTCCGCATGTGAGGGAGAACATATGATTTTTGGTCTTTTGGGCCAGGCTAACCTCACTCAGAATGATGTTCTCCAATTCCATCCATTTACCAGCAAATGATAACATTTCGTTCTTCTTCATGGCTGCATAAAATTCCATTGTGTATAGATACCACATTTTCTTAATCCATTCGTCAGTGGTGGGGCATCTTGGCTGTTTCCATAACTTGGCTATTGTGAATAGTGCCTCAATAAACATGGGTGTGCAGGTGCCTCTGGAGTAACCTGTGTCACAGTCTTTTGGGTATATCCCCAAGAGTGGTATTGCTGGATCAAATGGTAGATCAATGTTTAGCTTTTTAAGTAGCCTCCAAATTTTTTTCCAGGTGGTTGTACTAGTTTACATTCCCACCAACAGTGAAAGAGGGTTCCTTTTTCCCCCGAATCCTCGCCAACACCTGTTGTTGGTGGTGTTGCTGATGATGGCTTTTCTAATAGGGGTGAGGTGGAATCTTAGTGTGGTTTTAATTTGCATTTCCTTTATTGCTAGGGATGGTGAGCATATTTTCATGTGTTTTTTGGCCATTTGAATTTCTTCTTTTGAGAAAGTTCTGTTTAGTTCACTTGCCCATTTCTTTATTGGTTCATTAGTTTTGGGAGAATTTAGTTTTTTAAGTTCCCTATATATTCTGGTTATCAGTCCTTTGTCTGATGTGTAGCTGGCAAATATTTTCTCCCACTCTGAAGTGAATGGTCTCTTCACTTTAGAGACCATTTCTTTTGTTGAGCAGAAGCTTTTTAGTTTTATGAGGTTCCATTTATCTATGCTATCTCTTAGTTGCCGAGCTGCTGGGGTTCCATTGAGAAAGTTCTTGCCTATACCTATTAATTGCAAGGTATTTCCTACTCTTTCCTGTACCAACTTTAGAGTTTGGGGTCTGATATTAAGATCCTTGATCCATTTTGAGTTAATATTGGTATAGGGTGATAAACATGGATCTAGTTTCAGTTTTTTGCAGACTGCTAACCAGTTTTCCCAGCAGTTTTTGTTGAAGAGGCTGTCTCTTCTCCATCATATATTTTTCCTGCTCAGATTCTTTAAGTTGCTCTCTGATCTAGCATCTCTGGCAGCCAGTAGAAAATATTAAAGCCATTGTGCAATGATAGTCAACAAGCCAACAGGGCTGAGGATGTAGTTCAGTTATTCAGCCCTTACCTAGCATGTGCAGGGACTTGGGTTCCAACTCCAGCACTGGAAAAATAAACACCCAGCAATAATTATCACATGACCACATGGCAGAATAGTGAGGGTCACCTCTGAAAGCATCCCCAGTTGTTCCAGCACTCCAAGATGTTGGAAGACATTCACTCGTCTTCCAACTTCACAATCACCGATGTTCATATCTTCTCCTTCCTCCCAATCATTGAAGCCCATGTTTTGCCATGTCCTTACAAGGATCACCATCTGGCAGATTTCACTATAAATCATGTGTTCCCTCAGTCTCAGCAAATATAAATTCTACATTTTTTAAAATTCGGTGATACACTGTGAAATTTTAGATTTCAAAATGTAGGCCCTGAGTACTGAAACAACAACAACAACAACCAGTGCTGGTGGCTCACATCTGTAATCTCAACTACTTGGGAAGCTGAGATCGGGAGGGTGGTGGTTCAAGGCCAACCCAAGTAAAAAGTTCACAAGACATCCTATCTCAACTGATAGCTGAGTGCAGTGGTGCATGCCTGCCATCCTAGGCTACACTGGAAGCTGAGATCAAAAGGAACCTGGTTCCAGTCCAGCCCCAGCAAAAAAAAATTTTTTTAATCCTGGGAAGTATTAAAAGCTCAATAATAAACAGGTCAGCAAAGAACTGAAACAATTGGATTGAGTTACTCCAAACCTCACCAATATGCACTGTTTTTTTCTAAAATATTGCTGTTTCCAGGTCACTCTCTCAAAAATGGTTCTATTGCTACAATGTGGATGGATCTTGAGACGTTATGCCAGATGAAACAAGTGAGACACAGAAAAACAAATGTATACTATATGATTCCACTTATCTATGTAGAGTTGGAAAATTCAGAGACAGAAGTAATTGAGGGGTCCCCAAGGTCTGGGGAGAGGAGGAGAAGGGGAGAATTAGGTCTTAGTGATTACTAAATTTCTGTCTTAGGTGCTAAAAAATTTTGGGAATAGAAGTGATGGTTGCAATACATCGTGAATGTATTAATTAATTAATTAATGCCTCTAAATTGTGTTCTTAAAATGGCAAATTTTATGTAATACATATTTTACTGTAATTTAGGGAAAAATTGGAAGAAAATGGTTCGCTCCTGTCTGGGTCACCAGGTTTGAATGCTTAGGTCTCCATGTTATCTGTTTAATCTCTATGGGCCTTGGTCACCTCCTCATGCTCTCTTCATTCTCTCTCATGCAACCACAGAAGTGAGTTCAAACACACCATGTGTTCATTCTTATTCATTGACTTGTCCCATGCTCTTGATTTACTTATTAAATGTTCATTGATTATCTATAATGTGTGAGGCATTGGGGATACCAGTTTCTGACTCAGTCTCCACTCCCTTGGAGTTTGCAGTCTACAAAGAAAAGTGTTATGATCAGGGTCATAATAAGAACTGGGTGTGATAACCACCCCAACTACAGGACAAGGTGGAGTCAGGACAGGCTTCCTGAAGGAAGTGACTTCTGACTGTGTATGTGTGTATGTACAATCAAGATTGCTGTTACCTTGTTATGCTTTTTAAAGATGTATTACATCATTTTAAAGATGTATTACATCATTTTCCTTCATCATCAAGTATTAGGCATTTCTGGGTGGCAACTGTCCAAGAGCTGAGTCAGAAGAGAGCAGTTCAGTGTAGGCTACCAGCCAGAGGGGTTCCTTCCTACCTTATAGCTACAGGACCATCCTTCCTCTAAAAGATCCATTTTCTTGCTGTAATCCTAGCACACTAGACTAAAATAATTTTTCTTCAAAGTGGAAGAGAAGGATACCTTAAGACAAGGAAGCAGCAAGCCCAAATTGTTTGGTCTGTGAACTCTTGTTTTTCTTATTCTGGGAGGACTGGAGAAAGAGGTTTCTAGAAATTAATAAGTTAACTTTGGGAAATTTAAGCAAAGTTTCATCTAAGTTATATCTAAGAGTGCATGCAACTAACTGAAAAAAATTGGGGCTGCTGTTATTTGCAGGTCACATGCTATAGTGAAAAGAGCAATGGCTTTGTGGTCCCTTTCTCAACACTATGGCCTTATTAGAAATAATGACAGTAAGACCTCATAGTAGTTAAACCCTTGTCATATGTGGGGTTCCTCATGTGTTACTCCACTTAATCCTCACAACACACTCACAAGGTAGGCTTTTTTATTACTCCCGTTTTGTAGATAAATTGATGCTTTATTTAAGAGAGGAGGTAATCTATGCTCGCTGGTTGCTCTCTCTGGGATTAGTGCCACTGGGCCACTTTAGAAATGAACCCTGTCTCTAATGATCCCCTTACGTAACGAATATCCTTTGGCTGAAGTCCCATTTGGAAAAGCCCCATGCAATTTGTGTCTTTAATAAATTTAAAATTCTGGTTTCAACTAACATAAGCACTTTGATAATCAAATGGTAATTTACAGATTAGATGCATAAACAATGCTAGAGTAGCAATAAAGATCCAAAGTACTTCTCAGAAGCTGTTGCCTTGACACTGATTTACTGTAGGTCTGGCACAGTCTGAACAGAGGAGTAAGGTTTGGGCTCATTGGGTAGATACCAAAAATCTCAAGGGAAATAGACGACTTTAGCCCAGTGTCTGTTTTGGTGCAGTATCAAGAGTTACCGTGGCAGAGACTCGCAAGGTAATCGGATAGACTCTACAGGAGAAAGAAAATAGTTCTGAACTTGGAGTCCCTAGATTCTGATCAACAATATATTTTTAACAAGTAGAACCATGGCTCAACTCTAGCTCTCTGCCCTTAGTCATTCATTAGTAATTTATTCATCAATAATGCAACAGAAGCCCTTCTTTTAACATAATCTGTGAAAAAGGCTATAAATGTATATATCAATTTAAGTGGGCCAGTCTTTAACTGGGTGCCAGTGCCTGGAGTCTGTAATCTTAACTACTTGGAAGACTGAGATCAGGAGAATCAAGGCTCAAGGCCAGCCCAGGCAAATAGCTCACGAGACACCTCCCCCATCTTCAAAAAATAACCAGAGAAAAATGGACTGAAGTCATGGCTCAAGTAGTAGAACGCCAGCTTTGCAAGTGCCTCACTCTGAGTTCAAATCCCAGTTCCACAAAAAATAGACCAATCTTTGAACATTTGTCGATAATTATTTTCTGGCATATACTGTTTATAAATAAAACAAAGCCCATCTGGGAAAAACCAAATTTGTGTGCACCCTGATCTTCTAAAGGTATGCCTAACTATAGAATCTCTGTTTGGTTTTATAACTATGACTTTAAGCAGCATGTACACTTATACTTAGCTTTAGTAAAGAAGTGAATGACGTTACGTTTCTTGGGTATATACTCCTGCTTGTTTTCAACAAATAGTTCCTAATGGCACTTATAACTGTTCTCATAATTATAAATTCTAAAGCCCCATGCGAGGGCCCTGTCTCTCTGGCTATAGAACAACTCCTTCCATATTCCCTCACTTTCACCCTGTGCTATAGGAAAAGTTAAATGTATGAATTTAAGAATAAATAGCAGATGATTCAATTTACGCTAAGATACAGATGTTAGGGAAATCCTCTTGCTCACCCGTTTCTGTCCGAGCTCCCTCTTTGGATTTGGGTATGCACTGGGGGGAAATCTCCACCCTTCTCTACTCTTTATTTCTCTAGAAGCTCAATGCTGTTGTCATAGTGAATGAGGCATTTCTTTGCTGGGGTGGAGATTGAGTCTTACACTGTAGACTATTTATCTCCATTCCTGCACTCAAACTTTGGATGCCAGTAGAAACTGAAAATGTCTCTAGTCATTGCCAAATGTCCCCTGAAGAAGTAAAATCTCCCCCACCTCCCTTCTCATCCTAAAGAGAGAGCCACTCATCTTAAAGAAGGAGTTGGTAACCTGATTGGAGACAATCAGCCTTCATGGTGACAGACTGGCCTCCACTAGACCACATTTCATTTGTGGGTTGATCACTCCTAACTTGACCTCTTTTGCCCTGAAACCTCTTATGTCACAGAGGCCATTAATATAATGACTGAAAGACATGGGGCCTTACTGGCCTTACTGGAATCTAATCCCAGTTTATCACTTGCTTACCTGGGTTAAATTCCTCCCTTTCTCTAAACCTTTGCTTCTGAATCTGTAAAATGGGAATAATTACAGCACTCACCTGTTGTAGTCTGCCCCATCCTCAGTATTGTATCTCCCTTCTTCTGGACTAAAACTCTCAATTTTATCTGAATGGCAATACATTCAGGTTAGAATTGCCAGTGTTGGCACATAAAGATATAGGATGCTCAGTTAAGTTTATTTTAAATAAATGATGAATAATTTCTAAAAGTATACCTCATTTACTAAAACTTTGTTATCGGAAACTCAAATTTATCAGGCCGCCCTGACCCCAGTTCAGTTAAAAATGCTTCCTTCCTCATTCCCTTCGTCATTAAAGAAGGGCCCAAGGCTGAAGTCTAGCCAGTGAGCTGTAAACATGTCCTGGGAACATGGATGTTTTCCTGATTAAGAAGGGATCGATAGACTCAGGTGGAATTTGGCATTTGCTCTCTGCTCTTCCTTCTTCCTGCCTGGGGAGTGAGGGTGCTACTCTGGGTTGGAGGAGCCATCTTTCCACAGTGAATGAAGAACTAGCAGGCGACTAGCTGCCTGTGACTTCTGCGCCAGCAGTTTGTAACTTTTCATTGGAAACCTAAATGGTGAAGTTGTTGCTTTGGGGCTTTCTGCCACCTGCCTGTGCTGAGTGCTTGCAGATTCAGCTCTATCTAATGTCTGGGTGCTAAGTCCCCTGTCCTGGGAGGAGTCTGCCTTTTACAGACCACATCAAAGGGCCAGTACCCTGTGGCTTCCACAGTTTCAGTCCATGGGAAGCACTAGCAGGAAATGGGAGAGAAGGAGGGAAGTAAGAGGTTGGAGGTTGGAGGTGTTTCTCCCTACCTGCCCCCTGTCTGGTTAACCCCCTTCCTTCCAGGTGTGGGGCACAGGTGCATTCACTTACCACAAGCCACACCTCCTGCCAGATGGGCCTCTCCTGGGGCCACAGCTCCTTTCCTGGGCTTCTCAGGTCCCCCTCCTCATGCCCCTCAGGTCTAGAGGGGTAGGAACCTGTCCATGCCCCACCACCTGTCTTCTGGGCAGTTCTCCTTATTCCCCTACCTCTGCCTTGAGGGCACCACCTGTTTCCTAGGACATTCTGATTTGTTGGTCACCCTCATAATTTTTAAGTAATAAACTTTCTCCAAGGAGTTTTGAGATTATCAAAGTTGATGATAGCCTGCTCCCTGCCAGGCAGTAAGCACAGAAGTATGCTATTTTGTAAGATGTGGTAAAACCACTAAGCTAACTCAGGGCTCCTCTTAGCCCCTGACCTGCCCTGGTCATTCTTGCCCTCTTCTCCTTCCAGCACTTCCTTCTCTCTCTTTCCTCCACCCCTAGGTCAAAGATGTACATTCTGTAGGATGGAGTAAAAGAAGGACTTCCATTTTGTATTCCACTCTGAATCAGGTGTGATGCTCTTACCTAGCAGTAAATAAACTTGTGCTTTTCTTTTCTTTTTTTGCTCTTCATTCCAGTATATAAACTTCAAGGATTAGAACCTTAAAAGAGAAAAGCAGAAAATGGTGTCCCAAAGTCCTAATAATAGTTGTAAGGTATAAAACCTAGTTTCTTGATAATTTTTTTTCAGTATTGGGGTTTGAACTCAGTACTTCGTGCTTGCTAGGTAGGTGTTCTACCACTTGAACCACTCCACCAACCCTTTATTTGTGCTGGATTTTTTTCAAGATAGGGTTTCACAAACTATTTGCCCAGGAATGGCTTCAAACTGCAATCTTCCTGATCTTTGCCTCTTGAGTAGCTAGGATTACAGGTGTGAATCATGGGCACCTGACTGATCAATGGTTTTAATTGTGGCTGAATATAGGTTTCAATCTCAGATATCAGTTTGATTGATAATAGCTGGCTTTTTTTTTTTTTTTTTGAGGTTCTGTAAAGGATTCTGAGGTGGCTCAGCATAGAGAGAGTGTCAGGATCAATTAGAAATGTCTGCCACAGACATGACATAGGTGTTACAAGCCAGCTGACTGTGGTCCTGCTTATCTACCCAGACAGAAATGGTGGGTAGGCAAGAAGTTCCTCCAGTTATTCTGGGCCCTGGGCAGGTATTTTCAGGCAGCAGCAGTTGACCCTGGGCCTTTGACAGGTAGGACAGCAGCATTGGGTTCCAGACCTTGGGCTTCGGACCAAGGCCCTTGACAGCTAGGGTGGTGGCACAGGCTTTCAGGCCTGGGGTGTCGGGCAGACTGTTCAGCTCTTTTGTGCTTTGGGAGAAACCCATGGTGGAAAGCATTTCTATGCACACTGAACCCAACCAGCTGCTATCATTTTTACTTTTGCTGCCTCTGCTGCAGTTTTGCTCTTCTGTGACTACTTGCCCCAGCTATTCCTGTCAGTTTCACCCCAGCCAATTAGCTGCAATCTGCCCAAAGCTGCTCCTACCTTGGCTGTTTTGGTACTTTTTTTGGCCTGCTTGCCAAATTAGCTGTGATGGATAATAGGCTGCACCAGCCAGGGGCCAGTCTGCAGCCTCTTTCTTACTGCAGGCCAATCAACCACCACTGGCCAATGCTGCTCCTGCAGGAGGCCACTCTACTTTTATAGCTTCTGACACTGTGGGGACCAGTTGCCCTCTTCATTATTGCTTTGTTGCCCTGGGGCAGCCCCAAGCTGCCCATCCTGCTGCTTCTGCCACCTCTTCTTTTTCATTGTGTTACCAGGTTAGCAAAGGTAGGTAAGACCACTTAAAAGTCTTTATTGAGACCTTATGTTGCAACACTGGGGACAGTACAGAAGAGTGTCTCCCAGCTGCTCACAAAGTGAGTTGAGCAGCCTGCTTCTATAGTCAGGAAAGGGAGTGGGTGACAAGAGTGTCTGCACCAATCATGGACCTTGTATGGAGAGTAACCAGAAGTCTTTGACTGGAAGTGTTCTCCCTTGGGCCTGGGTGGAAGTGACTGTTGTGGTGGCAAAAGTCCTGTGCAAGATGCTCCAGTGCCTTCTGGAGCCAGAGTTGTGCTCTGAGTATTGGCCTGAGATCAGTCTGGCATTGGCGAAGGGTCTAGCAGCTGTCAAGGAGTTAAGTCACCCCAGCCCCAACATCTGAGCACATTTAAAGGAAAAATACACTTTTTCAGAAGGGTGCTTACAACAAAGGCTTATCAATAAAGGTACCCTAAAAGTATGGAACAGTGATCTAACAATGCTTAGTTCAGTCCCAGTGCTCCAGGAAGAGGTGGATCCCTACCATCTGTTTCATAGGGGAGTGGCAATGTATTTGTCATATACATATATACTTATATACATATATAAGTGTCTTATATTTGTCATCTCTGTTCTGTAATATAAGCCTTAGTTACTAGTAGTAGTTGTAATTTTCTGCTGGGTTATGCCCTGACATGGCCTTGGTCAACTGTTCAGATACTTTGGTAGTACATGGATAGTTCTGTTGTTTATATCTCTTACCTAATGTACAAGAACTAATTTTACACTAATAAAAATATATCTTAACCGATGAATGAGCAGATTATATACATGTATTTGAGCTCTTAAAAAGAGTTTAAGCTTTTTGCATATATTCTGGTGCCAAGAGAGATGGGAAATCTATTAGGATAAATTCAAGAGATCAATTTACATTAAATCAGAATGCGCTAGCCGTTATTTTGTTTTTCCATGAATCTTTGTCGTGCCATTTCTCATCCTTCCTGAAACATCAGGTCATCACTGTTGAGATTATAGTATGACCCATGTAAAAGCCTCAAAATTATTTTAATAAAAACTGCAAAAGAATAATTTGTCTCCTCGAATCATTACCTACACCAATGTGGCAATACTGTGTTCTCTTAGCCTGTCTTTTGACCACAACCTCCGGCGTATATTCCTCTGGCTGCTGGGTGGTTGTTATTAGAATGACACCATCTGACTCTCTATAATCCCCAGATTACATTTCAGCGGATTGCAGCTGGGCAGAGATAAATTTTCTTTTTCAATTTTAGAAGCCACCATCATACCGACAAGTATGTTTTTTTTGAAGTGATCCTAGTTTGTGTTACATGGAAACATTTGCTGAGCAAACGCAGGAAATGTCTGGCAACCAAAAGACAGTAAGCAATGGTCAAATCAGCCACTAGTGATGGTTTTTAGTGTGGGGAAATTTGTTTTTGAAGCATTTAGCATATGATACTCTCATTTGCTTAAAAATAGAACCCAGGAAATATGGGAAGTACTTGGGAATGACATTAATCATAGGATTAGGGAGATGGTGACTTAAAAAAACATAGTAGTTTATTTTAGTGGTTTAAATTAGTCTCTAGTTTTGCATCTTCTAATAGTTTCTGTGGTTGTTTCTCCTGTTTGTTTGGGTGAAATGTTAAGAACTCTTGGAAAAAGAAAACGTGTTTCCAAGTACAAAATTCTGAAGACAGTAGAAGCTATTGTTAAGAAGTGCTCCTGGCTCAATAAAATGGCTTATGGGAAATGTAACAGGAAACGGTGAAACTGAGAAGCTCTGAAACAACCCTGTGTATTGGCTATGCCTTCAGAACCAGTGGAAAAATGACTTTGACTCCCTTCTAAATATCTGTGGATTTTCTCCCCTCTATCTAGGATAGCAAGCACACACAAGGTGAATCGATTGTGACTTTTGCAGCCTGGACACCACTGTAGTATGGCTGGTATTTTGGATGATGAATGGTTATTTTTGGTTCAAGTTCTTTAAAAGATGTCCCACAACCTCGCTGTGTAAGCTGACACTTTGGTTGCTCACCAAGCTGCGTACAATTGCAAGGTGATGATATCTGTGTCCTGATGGAGTAGGAGGTGAAATCCCTCTGTGCGTTCTCAGTTGCACTGTACACTCTGATGAGAGGGACTGATTCCAAATTTCAAGACAGAGGCAGACACGTGAGTGGTAGCATTCCTAGTGTCCCTACTGATCTTACAAATTTATCAAATGATTTTTACCTTTCCCCAACCGCTTAAGTGGTTCATTCACTCAACCACAATATTTGATTACTTTTTGTGCATTCTGAGCCGGGCAAATGTATAAAGAACACAGTGAGCCACTGTTCTGTTAAAGCTTTCTGATCCTTGAGACACTGGCAAATCTTTGGCTATAAAGAATGCAAGAAACAACCAAGTAAACTTTAGGTCATTTTGCTAACAGTTATCTTTGTCTAGTAGAATGTCATTTTCTTCCCTCTTACACAGTGAGAAAAGGGAGAGGGAATATGTTAACTGAAGATACTACCATTCAGAAAATAACCATGGCATAACCTGTCCTGTGGCACACCTGCACCTAACTAACAATCACTGCAGTAGGAAAGCAGTTACCAGTTACAACAGACAGTTCATCTCGAATGCAAAGATGAGGGAACACAAAAATCAGGGAACAGCTGATAAAAGTAACATTAAGGGAGAAGATAACAAAATCATGAAAAAGAACTAACACCAAATAAAGTAAGAGTTAAAAAAAGGAGTCCTTGCACCCATGAAGTAATAGAGGCAACAATGCCAAAGAGAGAACACCTAACACACAGTGGAAGAATAGGTAAGGCTTCATGGAGGGGGTGGTATTTAAGCCGCTTCTGAAATTTAGATCTGAATTACAGGTGAAAATAAGATGATGATACAATCTATAGGAAATGAACAAAGTAGGGCAAGACCGGTAACTTTCTAGGAAATAGAGTGAGATCAGGATTCCTAATGCTGAAATCATACCTTATATGTTAATAGTCGTACCTTGTATTTGGATAGTTCTTCACAATTTTCCTTTATTTTTTTCTGGTACCAGAGCAGAGTTCGAACTCAGGACTTCATGCTTTCCAGGCAGGTGCTCTACCACTTGAGCCACACTTTCAACCATTTTTACTCTGATTATTTTTGGAGATAGGATCATGATTTTTGCCCAGGTCAGCCTGGACCATGATCCCACTATTGCTAGGATGACAGACACATGCCACCACACACGAACTTACGAACTATTTGAACTGAGATCCTCCCAATCTCAGCCTCCTAAGTAGCTAGGATTACAGGCATAAGCTACCATGCCTAGCTGATCTTACACATCTTATAGGTGAATTGAGAATGTCTGACAGAATCCACCCTCATCTAAACACAGCTCTCAAAGTGATGTTGCACAGATGCTCTGATGAATGGCAGCCACACTGGAGAAAGTGAGTATCTAAAGAGGACAGAGCCAACAGACTGATTTGGACTTGTACAATCTGATACAGGCATTGAAAAATCATATTTCACAATGATTCAGAGTCATGCTTCACACACAAGTCTAGGGAACACTGTTTTTATATTTGTAAGAGGAAATTCCAGGGACAAACACTTCCCTCAAAATTATAGAACACGTGCGAAGTCATACAAGGCAAAATATAAAAATACACAAATTTCTCTTCGATAACAATCCATCTTTAGAAAAAGAGAAAGTGATGAAAGCGTTGTAAGATCACAGCACGGACCATGGATTTCTACAAAACGAGGAGGAACCGCATGACTAAAGACACTAGAAACAAACTCAAAGAAAAAAATTATAGCAAGAGCCTGGAAGAAAACCTGACAGGTTGAAAATGATTATCTGTTAACTCGTGAGTTCCATTATTTCCTTTTGGCTTGTCTATACTTTCTCTCTTTGATAATGAGCACATATGACCTATACTTAAAACCAAGCTATTTTAAACACTAAATAACTTGCTAGTGACCATATTTTTCAGCCATACCTTTGGAAAGGGACTAAAGCAGAGGCTTGTGTGTACCTTAGTAAGATTTGACAAAATTCTGAGATACCGCACACAGTTACAGGTGACTCTTCTCAGGTTCCTTAAAGCTCTGCCTTTTCTCCAATATCCTGAATGCTTCTTGAGTAACAAAATTGCATGATCTAAATTTCTTCTTGTGTTTCAACCTTTGCCTCGTGTCCTCAGGAGTTTGGTGCCATCAACTTTGAGATTCTTTTATTCCACTGGTCAATAGCCTGCTCTTGTTTTCTAGCTGTATATTTTACTTAAAATTCTGTTTATACATCAAGATAAAACTTGCACTAAGTGAAACATCAAGCAATGCCTTAGGTTTCAACAACTGTATTTACTTGAGCAACCAACACCCCAATGGAGATAGAGCCGTCACCCCAGAACGTTCTGATGCCACCTCCATAGGCAAGGACTCTTGATTTCCATCTCCAGGGTTTCACTTTGCCTGCGCCTGATCTTCATATAAATGGAATCTTACCACATGTCCTCTTCCCTGTCTGGCTTCCTTCATTCAATGTGATGCTCTTGAAATTCAGTCATGCTGTGTATATCAATAGTAGTTTGTAATTGCTAAGAAGTTTTTCTTTGAACTCCCATAGTTCAATTTGTTTATTCTTCTGTTGGTGGACTTCATCCTATCAAATGTTTTTAAAATATGACTTTTCATTTTGTGAGATAATCTAGAAAAAAATAGAATTATATATAACTACTAGTAGAGAGATCATTATATAAAAGCTTTGTCAATCTATTTGCTCCCTATCATTTTTATTCAACATCTTTTTCTAATATGTTTAGATTATAAAAACACGTAATATAAAATTTAGCATCTTAACATTTTTAAGCATACAGGTTGTTAGAATTAAGTGCATTCACATTGTTATGTCATGGTTTTCCAGAACTTTCACATCTATAGAGCTGACACTCTGTACCCCCAACTTCCCATCCCTCTCCCCCTAGTCCTGCCATGCATGATGATACTTTCTGTCTCTATGAATTTGACATGTTCTAGGTACCTCATCTAAGTGGAATTGCACAGCATTTGTCTTTTGTGACTGTGTTGTTTCACTTAACGTCCTCAAGGTTCATCCATATTGTAGCATGTGGCAGGATTTCCTTTTCAAGATTAAATAATTAATATTCCATCATATGTGCATAGCATTTTTTACTGTTGGTAGACATTTGGGTCTCTGCCACCTCTTGATTTTCTATGAGTAATCTTGCTATGAACATAGGTATGCATGTTTGAGACCCTGCTCTCAATTCTTTTGAATATATACTCAGTGGGATTGTTAGATCACATGGTAATTATATTTATTTATTTTTGGTAGATCTGGGGTTTGGATTCAGGGCTTCACATTTGCAAAGCAAGCTCTCTACCACTTGAGCCACACCTGTGGTTCTTTTTTTTTTTTTTTTTTTTGGCGGGACTGGGGCTTGAACTCAGGGCTTCAGGCTTGCAAAGCAGGCACTGTACTGCTTGAGCCAAACCTCCAGTCTACACCTGTGGTTCTTAATTTTATTTTTTTGCAGAATCACCACACTGTTTTCCATAGCAACTGCACCATTGATGTTCCCACCAACAGAGCTCAAATTTTTTCAAAGGAGTCAAGTATTACAGTTAAGAGTTAAGGCTGCAGGCTGCCTTTTCCTGTCGTTCTCTCTCTCTCTCTCTGACGTGGTAGCACCACTGTCCTGAACTCACAGCTTCTCTCTTGACTTTCTGTATTCTTCTACTGACTCTTTGCATCTATTATTGTGGATGAGACAGTGGCTAACACTCACATTTTTCTTATTCTGCAGAAACTGTCTTTTCTCTCTGGTGGTTTCTTTGGAATTCTAAAGTTTTACCTCAAGTTGTCTAAGTATAGCCCGATGTAGAGGTTTTAAAATTGCAAATGATTTAAAATGCTTGAAATATTATTTTGCTCTGTATTCAGGTAATGTGTTTACTGGGAAGGCCTGGATCTTTCTTCAGTCCTGAAAAATTAGCAATAATTACTCCTCCGATATTGCTTCTTGGGCTGCTGGAGTTTTTCATGTAATACAGCACCTGCCTAGCAAGCATGAAGCCCTGAGTTCAAATCCCAGTACTGCAAAAAAATTATATATATATATATATATATATATATATACATATTGATAGATAAATAGATATCTTCTTCACCATCCCCTCTGCTCCCTTATTCTGGAATTTCTATGTAGGAGCCTCAGAATCACTCTCATACCTCAGTTGTTCTTGCTCTTTCACCCTTTTGGCTTCCACTATATTGCGAACATCTCAGTTCTGTGTTTCAACTCAAAAATGCACTTTGAGCCAAGCACGGTAATCCTAACTCTTGGAAAGCTGAGATCAGGAGGATCCTGGTTCAAGGCCGACCTGGGCAATTAGTTCATGAGATTCCCCCTAGTTCCAAAATAGCCAGAGCTAGACATGAGCTGAAGCGGTAGAGCACCTGTTTTGAAAGTGTGAATCCCTGAGTTCAAACCCCGGTTTCACCAAAAAAAAAAAAAAAGTACTTTGTATCCAACTACAGTTGCACATTTATTCCATTCATCAAATAGTTTATTTCAGTAATGATATTGTTTCTTTCCACAATTTTAAAGTTATTTTTCACATTTACTTAATATTTAATTATTCATAATTATTTCCTAAATACAAATTATATCTTATTTCTCTGAGTATCTTTAAATGGTTAAAGTTCAACCAAATCGGTAAATCAGTTTCTTCTGGAGTAAACAGGGTCCAAAAATACTGATTTTGTTGGTTATGTTTTTTTAAGGAAAACACCTAATTTGACCCCCTAACCCTCTTATTGTTTTCTTCTTAAAAAAAAGCTTTGTCTCCAGTTGAAGTTTTCATTTAAAGATAGCAGGGGCTGGCAGAGTGGTTTAAGTGGTAGAGCATCTGCCTAGCAAGCACAAGTCCCTGAGTTCAAATCCCAGGACCACCAATAAATAAATAAATAAAGATACTAAACCAGAGCAGGGTGTGGTGGGGCATGCCTGTAATCCCAGCACTCAGGAGGCTAAGAAGGGAAGATCATGAGTTCAAGGCCACCTACAGAGTGAGATCCTTTCTCTAAGTAAGTAGATAAACAAACAAATAGATGATTGGCAAACCAGAGGAGCTTGCTATCCCAATCCATAAAAATGCCAGCATGGACCACATTTTAGTCATATAAAATGATTCCTGTGAAGATATCACCTATGTAACACACACATTTAAAATGCAGTTTAAAGCTTTCTTACCATAAAACCATGTCTGCATTAGAAAAATATTCAAATAACTTGGAACTGTGTAAGAAGAAAACAAAGATCACAGTTTCATATTAACATATTCAGCCATATAGGCATAGCTTTTACTGTGCTTATATACAACCCAAATATATAGATAGATAGATAGATAGACGATGTTTATTTTTGTGACAAAATACTCTATTTGATAACAGACATTTTTCACTTAATAAATTGTAAAATCATTTCAATAAATATAGTTTAATATCAATTTTTATCTCTGCTTTTGTTTTGAGACAAGGTCTTGCTATGTAGCTCAGGCGGCCTTGAATTGTTAGTGCTCCTGCCTCAGCCTCTTGAGTGCTGGGATTACAGGTGTGATCCACCATGCCTGGTTCAGTATTAATTTTTAAAAGAGGTTTTATGGATCTGACGTTGTGTTGAAGATGAAGTGTTCTAACTGCATCTCAGTCTTCTTTGTAATAGGAGTTACTCCAAACATAGGGTTAACTGGTGGTTGCCTTTAGAACATCAAGAGAGAGCATTTATGTGCAGTGCTTTTAAACAGGCCATTTGTGGGATACGGAGTGAGGAAGAAGTCATAGGACTAACAGCTTGCTGAGCTTGTAGGATTTGTTTCCATTCAATTTCTGAAGCTCTGGGGTGCAAATCTGAGCCCTACAGGGGCTAATCCTGGTGGCTAGGTCACGGTCACATCACAGCTGTGAGAAGTTTTTGTGTTGTTACGAATCAGCTTGCTCCAGTTCCGTTTAGCAAGACTTAATGTTCACTGTGATCAAGTCTCCTTGTCTTTATGTGGCTTTGTTGAAGTCTTTTAAAGGGGAAACCGTGTGGAAAAGAGTAACTTGATGCTGTATTTTATCTTGACTGAACTGGTAATTGAAGATTTTTTTCATTGATAAGGTTTGAAGGATTTAACAACACATTGGGAAAACTCCCAAGCTTGTTAAGTATTTATTTTCATATTGTTTTTTATGACTATGAAATTGCTAAAATGATTTAAGGAAAGTTGTAACAACTTTGTAACAAGTTAAATTGTTGTGGTATTTTTTGGCAGTACTAGGGTTTGAACTCCAGGCCTCACACTGCCAAGCAAGTGCTCTACCACTTTAGCCACTCCACCAGCCCTTACAGTGTTGTGTGAATTAATAGTGAGGATTTACACAAGTACTGTGGTTATGTATTTTGATGACCATTGACACATGACTGCTTTGGACTAATTGTCAATTTTTAAAATATTGGATTTTGCTTTTATATTGAGAATTTGATTTTTTAAAAAAATACAGGTTTTATGGTATTAGGATGAAGAAATAGAGTGTAGTTTATTTAATCAGTCTATCATTGTTGAGCATGAAGTCTATCATTGCTGTAAACAATTCTGTTTTAGATGTCTAAAGTCGGAAAATAAAATAAATGTCTAAAGTTGCAAGGATCATTCAAAATTAAGTATGCCACTAAATGTATTTTATTCTCCTTGCTTATTTTTAATATAGTGGAATAGTTGTAACACAAAACTGACCAGATTACTTTTAAGTGTACAGCTCAGTGTCACTAATACTCACATAGTTGTGCAGCCACTCCTGCTTTAATTAAATTGAATTCCCATTAATTTCACGGCTTGGTTGAAGAAATAAATTTGTGGGGAAATGTTAGGGACCACTCAGGAAACCAGAGGCTTGCTAAACATTTAAAACGAAGTTTTAAATATTTTAGTATCTCTCCCTCTGAAAAAGCGAATTTTTGTCAAGTAATTGGAAAATCCTTGTTTGTTATGTCCTGAAAGTATTCAAAAAGGAAGATTGGACATCTACCTGCATATTGACAGATATTATAGAAAAATATTATGGGTTGTTTATAAAGATGCTGGAGATAGGAGTGAAGGTGTGTCTCAAGTGGTAGAGTGCTTGCTTAGTGAGTGCAAGGCCCTGAATTCAGATCCTAATATCCCCCAAAACTAAATTAAAATTTAAAAAGATGCTGGAGATTTAGGATTATGGTATTTTGTTTTGTAAATACAATCAGATCTGCACTTATTTTCTACCTATTTTATTAGGATGTTTGAGCCCAAATTAGTAGGAAAATTAAGGCAATTATTCTGAAGTTGATTCAAAGATTATTTAGGGTTATTTTCTGTGTTAAAAAATGGAAGAAACATTTAATTGTTTTTCTAAAAATGTGAAGAAAATTCTGTATTAAAAAATAAAATGAAAGGAAATAAAAATTATTGATAACTCCTCCATCTAGAGTTTAACATTTTAGAATATTTCCTTCTAGTCATCTTTTGCTTTTTTTCTTCTTCTTTTTCCTTCTTATTTATTTCATTATTTATTTACTTACACGTACCGTACTAAGGTTTGAACTTAGGGCCTTACATTTGCTAGCAAGTGCTCTACCACTTGAGCCATGCCTCCAGCCCTTTTTTGCTTCAGTTATTTTTTGTTTGTTTGTTTTGTTTTTGTCTGGGGACAGCTTCAGACCATAATCTTCATACCTATGGCTCCTGCAAGCTGAAATTACAGATGTGCATCACTACACCTGGCTTGTTTGTTGAAATGGATCTTACCTTTCTGCCCAGGCTGGCCTCAAACCTTGATCTTTCCAATCTTTACCTCCTGAGTAGTTGGAATTACATGCGTGTACCATCACTCCTGACCTTATAGTCTTTGGTTTTATATGAGTACATAGCATAGATTATTTATTTTATTTGACTTTCTTAGATGGCTATTCACAAAATATTTTCTAAAGACTATTAGTTTTATAATGGGTTCTGTGGGGAAAAAAAAAAAACTTTTGGTGCCCATCAGTCCATAAAAGACTATTTCCTTAATTCAGAAATATGCAATTCTCATTGGGATATTCAAGATATTGGGGGCAAGAAATCTCTCTACCTTTGTTTAACTCAACATTCTCCATATTTATTTGATCCAAGATTTTTTTTTTTGCTTCCAATGGTCTTGACATTCTCAGCCAGCATTTGATGACAACAGTATGCTGATGATTGTGTTACTCAAATTCTGCCTGCCTGGAAGAGGTTTTCTTTGTACCAATTAGCAGAATAATCACTTTTGGTGCTTTGTGATTCCAACTTTTTACATATAGGAAATGACACATCTGCTGGACAGGTGACAAAAGGCAATAGAAGATACTAAAGAGAGCCTTGATTTGTGGCATATGCCTGTAATCCCTGCTGTTGGGAGGCTGAGGCAGTAGGATTGAAAATTTGAGGCCACTTTGGGACTATATGACAAGTTCAAGGCCAGCCTTGACCTCATAGTGAGACCCTGTCTCAAACAAAACAAAGCAAAGCAAAATAAAGCAACAAAAAAACAGCCCTGGCACCAGTAGCTCATGCCTGTAATCCTAGCTACTTGGGATGCTGAGATTGGGAGGGTAGAAGTTTTGCTAGCCTGGGCAAAAGTTTGTGATCCCATCACAATCAATAGGTGACAAGGTGGCACATGCCTGTCATCCCAGTGACAATGAGAATCATAAAATAGGAAGACCATGGTCCAGGCCAGCCTGGGCAAAAATGCAAGACCCTTTCTCCAAAATAACCAGAGGAAAAAAAGCTGGAGGCGTGGGTCAAACAGTAGAACTTCTTCTGCCTCACCAGCATGAAGTCCTGAGTTCAATCCCCCGTACTATAAAAAAAAAAAAAAAGAAGAAAAGCACCAAATAACAAGCAGCAAAAACCTCAAATACCTACAGCTAAGTTTTAATATCTATAAAAAGAGGTTAACAAAATGCATCTTTCAAGGTTGTGTGAAGTTGTCATGTATAAAGCACTTACAACATGCTTAGCAGTATTAAGTGCTCAATAAATGTCAGCAGGAGAGCTACAAAATTAATAGCAGTAGTGGCAGCAGCAGGCCCAGTAGAAGCAACAGTAGTGACAATATTGCAACACTAACAACAATAGCAGTACTGGTAGCGGTCATGGTAGCGGTTGTCTTGTTGCAGTCTTTGTGATATAGAAGCAGCAGTATTTACTTCAGTCACTGTCTTAGTAACACTGCAGCAACACCCTTACACCCATCACAAGTATATGAAATTAATTTCTCTTGAAATTCAACCAAAATAAAATCAATTTAATAAGATTTTTGAGATGACTTATAAAACAGTTAAGGTAAAATAATGACTTTTTATAGCTCAAGCTACTCTGGAATCTGGTGAGAGCAAGGCAGGCTGGGTATTTTGGCTTTGGAGAAGCACTTGTCTCATAAATTTAAGAGTCTATCATGAGGCATTGCAACCATGGCTCAGGGAAATTTGAGGAGAGAGCCAGGCATTTACATAGCAGTCATGAAATCTTCAGGCAATTTGCAGCCAGTGGGCAGAGCCTTGGTGATCCAAATGGAATTGCATAAGCAAATAGCATGCCATAACCAGGACAGAACAGATTTGTTTATGACCATTTGGAAATCAGTCTAGAAGTTGTGTCCATTTATAGCCTGTGAATACAGCTGAAGAAAGAGATGGAATGACTGTCTCCAGTCTTCACATCCTGGATCAATGTGAGATGGAAAAATAAATGGATCCAGGGCAAGTGCGAGGCCCTAAATTTGATCTTCAGTATTGCAAAAATAAACAAACAAACAAAATAAATTGATCCAAGAAAGTAATGCTTCCTCTTGCCATCAGGACGTTTCATAAATTATTAGGTTTCAAGCATTTTTGTACAGTCTTATATGTGCTGCTTTAGAAATAGTAAAATACAAAAGCTATTCCTTTTCAGTTTTGAATGAATATTTGTTAGCTCTCAGGCACTTCCTAGGCAAAAGAAAATAACACAACTTATCTATGAAAGCATAAGAATAGCTAATATTCATTAAGAGTTTACATATGGCTTATGCTTGCCAAACATCCTATCAAGTAATCATGGTTATTATCTCATGTTTACTGATTAGTAATTGAAGAAAGAGAAGTTGACTTATCCCAAATGACACAGGACAGAATTGGTATTTAAAGGGGACATGCTGAAACCTCAGCCTCTGAGTCTAACCACTGAATAAAACTGCTTTTCCCTTACTCACTGGAGTAAACAAGGCAGGGAGGGAACATAGAACTTCATAGTCAATGCACGGCCTGGATTATATCCAGATTGTCTGACTCCCAAGTCTTGTCTTTGAACAAGTCTTGCTTTAGTGACTTCAAGTTTTTAAGGATGAAGGCCAAATGAAGCAGATTTCAGATGTTTTGAAATACCTTCCATTTTGTGAAACAATTTAGATATTTCAATAGTTAAAAAAAGTTAGAGATTAGCAGGCAAAAAATTCTGGCTCTGAGCCCAGTGTGAGGTCCCACTGATAACAATGATAAATAAGGCCATCCTTGCTCTTACAATGTTACAGTCCTTAAAGGGAAGACTGGCCAGTGAACAGACAATGACCATACCCTGGGAAAGGTGTCCAGTTCTCACCTAGCACAGAAGAACACAAAGCCTGGTGTTCAAGATCGAGAGGGCTTCCTAGAGGAGGAGACTTCAGAGCCATTTGAAAGATGAGTTGAAAGTAGAAGAGACAGACAGAGCTTCACCCGAGACTCCTCAAGTTGACTGTAGTTGGAATAGAAAGATGGAGGAGAAACACATCTGGAAAAAGAAGCAAGCACAAGTCCTGAATACCAGGTCAGGAAGGCTGGACTTACCCTGGGACCAAAGGAAGTCACAGATGGGACTTGAGTAGGAGAGGGAATTGAGACTTTTTCAGGCAGCAAGTCACATACGCACAAAACAAAAACAAAACACAATTAGTTCACATTGATCAAAAAGGAGGAAATCTATAGGCTCACATCATAGAAAAATTGTCATCATTTTTTCAAAATACCAGACTACTCAGTGCGGTGTTGGTGGTATAGGGGTGAGCATAGCTACCTTCCGAAGAGCTGTTCTGTGGAAGAGTTTCTCAAATCTGTCCTACACCACCTTCCCCTCACTCCCTGTGATCAGTCTCCATTTCTGCTGTATCTTTCCCAAACTACTTAATGCATTTGTTAATTTCCCAAACTACTTAATGTATATGTGTTATCTTTCTATACAATATATGTAACTCATATTAGTTAATTAATATTCCTCTCTTACCAGGGATGAATCACCATCCATGTAACCTTTTTGCAGTTTATTTGAAAATATTTATTAGAATTTCTCAGTTGTAGAGATTAACTAGAAATTATTTTTCTTTGGCATGGGGCTTCTGTCTCTCCTCATCTTCCTCCTTTCCTCTCCCCCTTTCTCTCCATTTCCCTCTCTATATTTTTAAAGTTTGGTGTACTTCTTTCTGGCGGGATGAGAGATGGGTGTGTGTGTGGCAAAATTCTGCAATCATTAAAGATTAGAGCTCTAGAAAAAAACATTACAGATTTGCCAACTTTTTTTTAAGCTTTATTTGTGACTGACACAGCAAAGTGCCTGGGGACCACTGATATTATCCAATCACTGAACTGCCCTAATTATTGAGAGCTGTCAAAAATACTAGAGTCTTTACTTATCTCTTTTTTTCTCTTTTGGCCATGCTGGCGTTTGAACTCGGGGCCTCATGCTTGCTAGGTAGGCACTCTTACCACTTGAGCCACTCTGTCAACCCATCTTGTGTGTTGGATTTTTTCAAGATAGGGTCTTGCAAACTCTTTGCCCAGGGCTGTCTTCAAACCACGATCCTCCTGATCTCTGCCTCCTCAGTAGCTAGGATTACAGGCATGAGCCACTAGTGCTCAGCATCTCCTAATTTTATTCTTGCCTGATCCCTAGCTCTTATAATCTGTTTTCCATCCAGCAGCCAAAGTGACCTTCCAGGAGTATAAATCATGTCATGCTCTGCTTAAAATCCTCCACTGATTCCCAGTGAGACTTAGAATGAAATCCAACTTACCCAAGGCATAAAGGCCTGGTCTGGCCCCTGCCTACCTCCCTGCCTCAACGTCCTCCTTGCACAGTCATGGGAATCTCAGGCCAAATCCCCACAACATTGGAAGACATTGCCTGCCTGTAAGACATGGCACTTGCTGTTCCTTCTCTGCTTTTCACCTGGTTGAGCTCAACTGACAAAGGGCCCTCCCTGACTTTCCTTTCAATGTGTAGTTCTCCCTGTTATTCTCTAACATGCACTATTCATTTTCTTAGCATTTAATGCAACCAGCAATTATTTACCAGGCATTCAGTAAATACTGTCAAATGAAGGATCACAAAGTTTCTTAAGCTAACTGAGCCACAGCTGTAAAAGGAATTGTTTGCAGTAGCTCTGAGATTTCTATAGTGATTCACACATCAGGATCACCTGGAGAACACTCAAAAAAAAAATACAGATTTCTGGAACCAAATTTGAGTAGCTTCTGGGTGGGGTTCAGGGAGTCAATCCACTTTATAACTTCTTGTAGAGACTCTCTAAAAGCCAGATGACCTGTGACCCCAGTTTGGTGTCTCAGTCATGCTACTGGTGATCCTACAGCCAGCTACTTGCTTTTGTTGTCAGTGTTGGATTCTGATGTGAGAAGCTGCTGGGCCAGCAGCAGCAGAGTGTTGTTAGGAGAAAACACAGCTAAATCATCTCTGTGTCAAATGAGGTAATTCCACCAGCCAAGCCCTCCCTGTCAGCATATGGTGAGGACGCACAGGGGAGGCAGCTGAGCAAGATTCATCCACTTCCTGCCCTCCCTCAGCAAGACGCCAGTCAGATGGAGCACCACTCCTGGTGCAAATGCCTATCTCAGCTCGATCAGCAAAAGCACTGGGTCACATGAAAACAAGTGGAACTCACCAGAAGAGAGTTGGAATCAGAAAGCTTGCAAGCAAAAGTTTAGATCATTTTCTTGGGAGAGTTTCTATTTACATGCAAATGGTGCTTTTCTATTTTCTTTATATATGATTTCATCTGAAAGGCTCAGATGCTTTCTGTAAAAGCAAAAAGATTTTCAAAGCTTCTTTTGTTTATTGCCATAAGTGTGAATGGTTTCTATTGTGGAAATTTTTTTTCAGTGTACTATATTTTGCAGTTGCCTTTCTTTTTCTTTAAATGTTTCTATGGTTATCCCTGAGATGCAAGAAGAAGTGTGTATAACGTTTATTGAGGAATTACTCTGCACCCTGCACTTTCCTACTTAATTTATGTACATGTATGTTGCGTCATTTAATTCCCTCAATAACTGCATACTGTGATATTATGTTTAGATATGGGCCAGCAAATTGCTTACTGCCCTCCCTCAGCAAGTAGCTGACTCTGTAGATGCAGAACCCTGGAACATGGAAGGCCACCTACATAAAATAATGGAATAGTAGCATGTATATAACTTATAAAAACAATGTCATATACTTATACTGGGGATGGATTACAATATATTAAGGGATCCAGTTAGCCATATGTATAAAAAGCATTTACTGTCATCATATTCTTTCATCTAGCAATTTCCCTTCTTAGCCAACTTACCCTAAAGAAAGCAGCTTACTTCCAGGAGCAGTGGCTCATGCCTATAATCCTAGCTACTTGAAGGGCTGAGATCTGGAGGAACATGGCTCAAGGCCAGCCCAGGCATATAGTTTGCAAAATCTGATCTCCAAAATAACCAGAGCAAAATGGATTAGAGATGTAGCTCAAGAGATAGAGCAGTTGCTTTGTAAGTGTGAAGTTCTGAGTTCAAACACAGTCCCAACAATAAGAAAAGAAATGAGCTTGCAAGGCAGACAAATATTCATCTACAAGGATGTTTATTGAAGAACTGTTTGTGCTTGAGAGAAATGGAAGCAGTATAAATGTCCAATAAGTAAGGGTTAGTTACATAAATGATATAGTTTCTGAGCTATAGTTCCTAATAGAGAGCTCTTAAAATTATCTAGCAGTGGAATTATAATTGCTTAGAAAAATTTCTACTTTGCCAGTATAAAAAACACAAATGGCAGGCCTGGGACTGATGTAATTCAGTGGTAAAGTGCTTAAATATGTATAAATGCACAAGGCCCTGGGTTTGAGCCCCAACACTGCCAAAACAAAACCAGGTAGCAAAAATTACAAAGTTCATATGCTTAATAGAAATGACTGGAATGATAAACCAAAGTATTAATAATGGTAGCTCTTAGCAATGAGATATGGAAAAATTTTAGTTTTCTCAGTACCTCCTTATGTTATTATGACTTATTAATGTATATTTCTTATTAAATATGTTCACAAAATTCAAAGTTTGAAAATAATAAAAGATTTCCAGTATCTAAGTCTTTATCCCACGTCTGACTTTTAGACAAACAATTCCTATATTCCTAAATAGTGCTATCTTATCCCTGGAGGTTATAAAATAATCTTTTAGTTTCTTTTAATACTTTTATGGTTTGAGTCTTTACACATTACATTTTAGACCCATTTAAATTTACGCAGGTTTAATGGAGACTTAATGAAAAAAACAAATCATTTAAAATATTGAACTCCTCACTCCTGGCGGAAATTCAAATGCTGGTTGTCCCCATCTGGTAGATCACAGAATCTGGATGCAGATAAAGACATCTTGCCCGGGTTCATCTTACACAGGGATGGATAGCACAGCAAGCACTCCGCCCTGCTCTTCACAGGTCTCCTGATTTCCAGAGCCACAGAAAAACCCTGACAGCTTGAGTTGCACCTGCAAGACAGTTTTTCACTCCAAAAGTACTGAGGTTGCTGGCTGGAATTCCCTTCTGACAGGACGTAAGTTGTTTTCATTGTTTGAATGAACAGAGGTGGGCTCCCTGGGGAACTGAGGCATGGAGGCGTGAGCTGCATGGAGCCATACGTGGCAATGTAAGGAAGAGAATGAATTTTGTCCCTGTAGAGATTCCTTAAAGCTGTTACTCACTGGCAAACACAAGCAGCTGTACTGAAATGTCAGACGGATTTGCACAGCTGACTCAAGTTGCCAAAAAGAGAACCACATAGTAGCTCCATAAATTGACCCTGGCCAGTCAAGGCCTGCTTAATATAGATCCGGCTTGAGCTTAGCTGTAGTCTCTCCTAGCTTCTCAACAAACACCACTGAGATTCTTGGGGGGAAAAAATATCTCAAGGGTGGGCTGACTTGGAACACTTGTTAACTAAACAATCTTCTTAAGATTTTTGTCTTCCTCTTCTTTTTTTTTTTTTTTTAAAGATCCTCTTTGGTTATTTCTTCTTTTGGGGTGAAATAGAAACATAGAGGAAAGAAAATGTCGGAGCACAGCAGGAATTCAGATCGAGAAGATCTGCTTGGTGAGGAGGTTGATGAAGATGAAATCTTGGCTAACTTGTCCCCTGAAGAGCTGAAGGAACTGCAGTCAGAAATGGAGGTCATGGCCCCTGACCCCCACCTTCCTGTGGGAATGATTCAGAAAGATCAAACCGACAAGCCACCGACAGGAAACTTCGACCATAAATCTCTCGTTGATTATATGTATTGGCAAAAGGCATCCAGGCGTATGCTGGAAGACGAACGCGTTCCTGTCACCTTTGTACAATCTGAGGTAACCAGGGATCTGCGTACCACACAGCAATGGCTGGGGACTGGGCTGTCAGATGTCTATATTGCAATTGTGATTTCTCAAGTCTCCATTGTTTTGATCTGTTTTTGTTTTTGTTTTGCCACATCTAGATTATATCATATTTAATCCTACTCCAAACTGGGACTCACGGTATAGTTGTGAGGGAAAAGTTAGTATTTTCTTGCAATGTCTGCATGTAAACCCTGCAGACATTGTGCAGGAACACATGTGGTCTATAGCCAAGACACTTCATGACTTAACGTATAGCCTTAACGTATAATTTTTTTTTTCCTTTTGGCTCACAGGCACCTTTGAGAAGCCCACAAAAGCTCTGTACCCCTCTCCCCGAAACATCTATATGCATTAAATATTTCACATACAATATCAAAGATTCCACCATTCCAAGGGAGTCGAGGCACATCAAGTAACCACAAGTGTGTAATACTGTCACAGTGCACTGTCAGTGATGACATTTAGAATTGATAGCTAGTGAAGTCTTTGAAAGATAGTTCTTTCTTGAAAAAAAATTGTTTTTTGTGCTAGTGGGGTTTGAACTCAGGACTTCATGCTTGCTAGGCAGATGGCTCTACCACTTGAGCCACTCCACTAGCCCTTGAAAAAATTTTAATCTAAAAACTGGAAAGGTCACTGACCCTACAAATTTATTGAATATCAGCACAGTTTTTTAATGCTCCATTTAATATAACTTATCAAGAAGAGATGTCCCCCCAGGTAAAGTCCCTTCCAGTGATGCCTGCTGATATAGATGTATCTTGACAAATTGCCATCATGCTGGGTGTAATTAAGACAAGTGATAAACTGGTTTCATGGTGGGGAGATTTAAACATGAACTGAGCTCCAGAAAACAAGTTGCCAACTTGATCAGGTTAGAGTTTAGGATACCTTTGTAGACCTTTTAAAATTGAATGTCAATGGGTCCAAAGCCAATTCTATAGAAGGGAAAAAATGAGTACTTTTAGTGTTTCTTCCTCTGGTATATTTCCAACAGGTTGATGGTTGGCTCCTCCTGCTGGTACAGATGAGAAATGCAGTGGTGAAGGCATTAGGTGGTTAAGGACTCTTGTCAACTGCCAATTCCATCCTGTATCATGGGCATTAAGATTAAGTCCTTACTCAGATGAACCTGTATCTCAGACTGCTACACTAGCTTTTGAAATGATATCCAGAAGGTATACATACTGTGTAGAAAAAGTATAATAATTATTGCACAAGAATCTACATTGATGAAAGACTGCCATTTTCCTTCCCAGACAAAGCAATAATTTCTAAATCTCTGCCTAACTTTATTCCATTTTATAGCTGGTTCTTCCTTCTAGTCACTTTTCTTCAAAAAACATGAGGCTAGTGATCCTGGCTCTGGAGTAGCCAGGTAGTTTTCACAGAGCTGAGGAGATCTCCAGATCAAGGTTTTTAAAACACATCTTCCAAACTATCAAACTGCTCTCATTTTCCCGAAATCATGTTACATCCTCAGGAGAATTTGCGATTAGCAGACACTTTAGTAATATAAGTTTTATTTAGGGCAATAAGGAAATTACTGTGTAACACAGGGCTGTTGAGCACATACATACTCATTCAGCTATATATGAAAGGAAGATGTCAATATATTGATGAAATAAATGTATAAGGTTTCAAAACAAATATATTTTGCAGTACTGGGATTTGAACTCAGGACCTTGTACTTGCTTAGCAGGTGCTCTGCCACCTGAGCCACTATTCTAGCCCTCAAAACAAGTATTTTTAACAGCTTCTAGAATTGAACGAGACTTTAAAAATATAGAATCTGAAAATAAAGTTAACTAGGTTTTATTTTAGTGCAGTTGGCTTTCTGTATCCCCAGGGTTTGCATAATTGTATTCTACCAACTGTGGATTGAAAGTATTTTTTTAAATTTTTGTATCTATAATGAACATGTAAAGATTTTTCTTATAATTATTCCATAAATAATATAGTATAACAAGTATTTACATGCATTTATATTTTATTAGGATTATATATATGTGTGTCTATAAAAATTTACCTTCATTTTGATCATATTTGTTTATATAGGTATACTTTGTTTAAAAAGACTCAAGCCAGGAGCCAGTGGCTCATGCCTGTAATCCTAGCTACTCAGGAGGCAGAGATCAGGGAGATCTCAGTGTGCTTTGAAGTGAAAAAACGTTTTAAATATTTAAGTGAAATGTTTTGCACTTAAAAATATTTTTATCTCCAATAGCCATTGCTTTGTTTTATATTTACTCACTACTGTGTATTCTAACCTTCATAAACCTACCTTTTAGGAAAACACCCAAGAGCTGCATGAAGACAGAGACAGAGGTATTAAAAATGTGGCCCAGTTTTTAAAAGAAAGGCTCAATAATGAAATAGCTGCAAGTAAAAGGGAGTCAAAAAGTGGCAACAGCATACAAGACACAGATGATCATTATGATGAGGAGGAGGAAGAAGAGGAAGATGATGAAGATGGTGAAGAAGATGAAGAGGAAGATGATGAAGATGATGGAGAAGATGATGGTGATGTGACTGATGAAACAACCAAAACAGAAGAAGAAAACCAAGCAAAGGAACAAAGCAGAAATGGCAAGAACAACAGCCAACAAGTCAGTACTAAAACATTGGAAGAACAGAGAGACAGGCCAGAGGCCCGAGAAAAAAGTGAGAAAAAAATAGCAAAACTAGATCCTAAGAAATTGGCTTTAGATACCAGTTTTCTTAAGATAAGTGCAAGGCCCTCAGGGAACCAAACAGACTTGGATGGGAGCTTGAGACGAGTGAGACAAAATGACCCTGACATGAAGGAGCTCAACCTGAACAACATTGAAAACATCCCCAAAGAAATGTTACTGGACTTTGTCAATGCCATGAAGAAAAACAAACACATCAAAACATTCAGTTTAGCAAATGTGGGTGCAGATGAGAGCGTAGCGTTTGCCTTGGCCAACATGCTACGTGAAAACAGGAGCATCACCACACTCAACGTTGAGTCCAACTTCATCACGGGTAAGGGCATTGTGGCCATTCTGAGGTGTCTCCAGTTTAATGAGACCCTAACCGAACTTCGGTTTCACAATCAGAGGCACATGCTGGGCCACCATGCCGAAATGGAAATAGCCAGGCTTTTAAAGGCCAACAACACCCTGCTGAAAATGGGTTACCATTTTGAACTTCCGGGTCCCAGAATGGTGGTCACTAATCTGCTCACCAGAAATCAGGATAAACAAAGGCAGAAAAGACAAGAAGAACAAAAACAACAGCAACTAAAAGAGCAGAGAAAGTTAATAGCCATGTTGGAGAATGGGCTGGGGCTGCCCCCTGGGATGTGGGAGAGGTTGGGAGGCCCCATGCCAGACTCCAGAATGCAGGAGGTCCTCCAGCCACCTCCAGGGCCCAACCCCCAAGCAGTCCCCTCCAGCCGAAGAAATGAAATGACAAAAAAGCCATCTCAACCTCCACAGTACAAGACGGACCCTGACTCCTTCAGGGTGGTGAAGCTGAAGAGAATTCAACGCAAATCTCGCATGCCAGAAGCCAGGGAAGCACCCGAGAAAACCAACCTCAAAGATGTGATCAAAACGCTTAAACCAGTGCCCAGGAATAGGCCCCCCCCACTGGTGGAAATCACTCCCAGAGATCAGCTCTTAAATGACATTCGTCACAGCAACGTCGCCTATCTGAAACCTGTAAGTAGCAGGGGGGAGAAATGGTGAGCGAACACCCAAGAAATATGTCCCAATCCTGTCCCCTGTTCATTTTAACACAAGGAGATACTGATGGTGACTCCTTGGGGGAGCCAGGGAGCATGGCTAGTCAGTCTGAATTACTGGTTATCCTTAAGGACATGCGCTTGTATTGCATCTGTGATAAGTAGTAAACATTTATCAAATATAGAGCATTTATTAAGCCAGAGTCATGTGAATTGACTCATGTAATCATCTTACCTTATCTATCTATAAGGTAGATGCACCTCTCCCTGTTTTGTAAAGAGGAGACTGAGGCTTAGAGAAGTTGATAATATGTTGAGGACATAAAGCTAAGAAGTGGTAGAGCTGCAGTTGAAACTCAGTTCTGAGTTCAGGGTCATGGCCACTGTTCTGAATCCTCAAAGTACATACACAAAATAACACCATTCTAGCCAAAATAACATCTCTAGCCTCGAGAACCAGAGACAGCCAGGAATCTACCTGGAGCCTAATTAAGGCAGGTTCATAGGCAACTGGAAAAAATGCTCAAGCAATTGGTTCTCTTTCAGTAGATGAAGATAGACTACCTTCAATTACATTCTTCACTTTGTAGGCAGGTAGACAAATGGTAGACTTCAGGTGAGTGTGTCCATGAATCAATGGAGTTGTAATACTATGATTTCCTATTCCCGCTAAGTGAAAAAGTTCTATTCCTTGCAACTTAGGCTGCAGAAATGACTTTTTTTTAGTCACTTAAGTTATTATGGCATTCATGGAGGCTGAGGAAGTGTTGTCCATAAGCCATATTGAGTGCAATTTAGCTGTATTATTTTTAAATCTTGAGTGTAATTTAGCCACAAGATTACATTGACTTTAAAGTCAATATATTATCTCATCATAGAGATTTTCAGTTTTTTCGAGATGTATTAAACACATTCCACGCAAGCCTGTACTTTTTTTTTCAAGAGTTTTATATTCTAAAATGAGCTAATTGTTACTTATTCACATATGTGAGACGTGTTTGTCTCACATGCCTGTCTCCTGCAAAACTGAAGGTATCCATATTCCATTTTCTAAATCAGAGGTAACTTTCATCTATGAGGAGTCTGATTGTCCTGAGGTAGAACACTAGAGTCACATGAGGTCAGACAGAGGTCCTTTGCCTGCCCTTGGGCACTGCGTCACAACTGTCTGCACCTGCTCTTCTCTGGCAGTGAGATCTTCACTGCTGTACGTGAGGGTGCTGTTTGAGAAATCTAGCTCAATCACTGGTTCTATTCATAACCAGTCCTTGGCAAAGAGTATTCAAGCTGCCTGGGTGGCTGCTATATGGTCAGAAAATAACAGTCTGAAAAGAAAGAGGAGTCTTTGTTACTGGGCTTCGCACTCAGGGCTTTGTGCTTGCTTAGGTAAGCACTCTACTACACTTGACTCGTGTTTTTGGTCTGGTTATTTTGGAGACAGGGTTTCATTTTTTGCCTAGTCTAACCTGAACCTCAATCCTCCTATTTTACACTTCTCGCTTTAACTGGGATAACAGTATGTACCACCACACCCAGCTTTTTCCTGTTGAGATGGGGGTCTCTTGAAATGTTTTTTCCCAGACTGGTCTTGAACCACGATCCTCCCAATTTCAGCCTCCTGTATAAATTGGGATTACAGGTGTGTGATAACATGTCCAGCTGTTGGTTGAGATGGCATCTCCAGAACTATTTGCTAGTGCTGGCCTCAAATAGCAATCCTCCTGAGCTCAGCCTCCCAAGTAGCTAGGATTATAGGTGTGAGCCACCAGCACCCAGCTAGGAGAAGTCCTTGTTAAAATCTACACTAAGGTGACATGTGATTCAGAGTAGAAGAGGGAGTGAAGTTCAATCATCTGAACTAACACCCTGAGTTCAGAGGAAATGGTCTACTGGGCCAATCTTCTTTCCCCAAGTCTGTTCTGTTCCATCCATTCATTTACTCATAATCCAACAAATGTTCATGCCAGGTACTCTGAGAAAGGCAGGCATACCACAGTAAATCAGGTACAGACTCACCTTCTGGAGTTTACAATATAGGTTTTATACTTTTAGAATGCAGAATCTTTGTCTTTTACTCACCTGAGACCACTTCAGCTTTGGGTCTACATGCAAGCACAAAAGACATTAAAACACTCTCATGCAATAATTGCAAGAATGCAACACCTTACTAAGTACTAATTTTTTCATATTCCATCAACTCTAAAATGTTATAAGTTTTAAGTGTGCTTGCTTGTATTTTTGTTAAAACTAAACTAAGAAAAACATGCTGTAAAGTAAACCATGACATGTTTTTTGAATGAAAGTCTTGCATATCAGCCTCTGCTTGGAAATGACCTTTAACTATTCTGAAGAATTGGCAATTTCTCCACTTTTGGTTGCCTTGTTTGGCCTGCAGTGACCACTTTTTTTCTTTTTTGCATGTTTCTCAGTTATAAAATGTCACACAACCTCATCAATTGAGATCTATAAGACACACTGTGAAAAAAATGTGCAAATGTGTCATTCTGCTGAATAACTTGCTTCACTAACATCTGTTTGCTCCCTGCTGTTCTGTTTTGTGACTTTCTGCCTCACAATAAATATGATTTTAAGCCAAATCATAGTGTAATCTTTCAGAGGACATTTTCATTTTTTTATCTTTTATCTTGAAATCATTTTAGATTTATGGAAGTTCAAAAATGGTTCAAAGAATTTTTATGGACCTATCACATTTCTGCACTTTCTTTATCATTCTTTAACAGATATCTTAAGTTGTGACACACCTACACGTATGTAGTCCCCACAGGACACATGACTCAGGGACAGCGATGATAGTTTCAAGAGCTTTGATGTACTCACCCTTGCATCGGTGGCCACCTGTTGTAAAATGTCATTGATGTTAAGATGCCTCCTGATTTCAGAGCAAGAGGAGCATCAAAAACATGCAACTTAGACTCAGTGACATTCTGTGAGTGCTAAGGAGTGCTGATATCACAAAACTCCAGCAGAAAGGGATATTTCTGATCAATCAAATGACATGACAGTGGTCACTTTATAAGAGGTCAAATGAAAGTTTTTATGGGCTTGGGACACAGATGGTCTCTAAACACCTGAATTTTTCAAGAAGGTTAAAATTAATGCACAATTTTGAAATTTTATGTTTTTAATTGATGTTCGTAATATTGTTCCTATTAGTGCTGCTGGAACAGTGACTGGTCAAAAATACACCTGAAAATAATTTATTTTTAGAAAGCTTTTAAAGAGCCAGGCAGCAGAGGCTTCTGCCTGTAATCTTAGCTACTCAGGAGGCAGAGTTCAGGAGGATTGTGGTTCAAAACCAGCCCCAAGCAAATAGTTCCGAGATCCTATTTTGAAAAAGCCCATCACAAAAAGAGGGCTACAAAAGACCAAAAATCGTATGTTCTCCCTCATATGTGGACATTAGATCAAGGGCAAACACAACAAGGGGATTGGACTTTGAGCACATGATAAAAGCGAGAGCACACAAGGGAGGGGTGAGGATAGGTAAGACACCTAAAAAATTAGCTAGCATTTGTTGCCCTCAATGCAGAGAAACTAAAGCAGATACCTTAAAGCAACTGAGGCCAATAGGAAAAGGGGAACAGGTACTAGAGAAAAGGTTAGTTCAAGAAGAATTAACCTAGAAGGTAACACACACACACAGGAAATCAATGTGAGTCAATGCCCTGTATAGCTATCCTTATCTCAACCAGCAAAAACCCTTGTTCCTTCCTATTATTGCTTATACTCTCTCTTCAACAAAATTAGAAATAAGGGCAAAATAGTTTCTGCTGGGTATTGGGGGGGGGGAGAGGGAGGGGGCGGAGTGGGTGGTAAGGGAGGGGGTGGGGGCAGGGGGGAGAAATGAACCAAGCCTTGTATGCACATATGAATAATAAAAGAAAAAGGAAAAAAAAACAAAACAAAAAGAGGGCTAGTGGTGCTGTTAAAGTGATAGAGTGCCTGCCTAGCAAGGATGAAGTCCTGAGTTCAAACCCCAGTGCTGCCAAAAAATAAAAATAAAAAACAAAGCTTTTAAAAAATAGTTGTTTTCCTTTCATAGGCTTAGAAATGTTAGTTTTGTGTATTCTTGAGCATATCCCAATAATCAGTTTGCATTTTTTAAAATTGAGGTCTTTTTTCATTTTAATCCTTATTATCTCCTTGTCTCATGCTTCTGGCCTGGGTTTCCTGAAATGAAGCTGCCAGAAAATAATAAAGGAAAATCACATTTGTTTTGCTCAAATGCTACATCCTGCAAGTCACAACCCACTTGATTCAGATTAAGGAAAGTGTAGAAAATGTCTGCTTTATTTGGCTTAGTATTATTTTGTAACTTTTAAATGTCACATAAAAAAAATCCAAATATCTGACACTACTTAAAATCTCAAATCTGACCACATCAAGTTTGCATTTGAATGGCACAAGTCAGCCACATTATTTGCTTGTTTGTTTTGGTGGTGAGGGAAATCGAACTCAGGGCCTCACATAAAGCAGGCAAAGCCTTTGAAGTCAGCTACTACTTTTTGCTTGTGGTGGTACTGGGGTTTGAACTCAGGGCCTCTTGTTCAGTAAGCAAGTGCTCTATCATTTGAGCCATGTCCCCAGCTACTTCTGTATATTGGCTTCTCCCTTGAGCTAGGCAATGGCCTGTCCAAATTTTTTCCTTTGCCCTACTGCCCTACACCAGCCTGGCTTCCCTCATTTACATATTTGGCTCTTGTAGAATTTTTTCAGTTTGCTCTTGTTTTTAATATCTTTCTTGTCTAACAAAGTGAATTTATTAGATAACTGATATTTTTCTTTGAGTTAATAAGTCTCAATTACTGAGACACAAACACAAAGTGGACATTCAACTTGTACAAGTTTCTCCCTCCCTGACAAATTACAATTTTCTTTCATCTTCAAATATTTTGTGATTCACTCACTGCCTGCCAACCCAGAGGAGTGTTTGTAGTTTTTACAGAGACAAAATTCCATTTGTAGCAAGTGTTTAATTCACTGGGGTCAGCAGCATTTGTAGCAAACCTGGGCTTTAGTACAAAATGAGGTGACTATTTCAAAATTCACCCCACTTCCCTTTGGGCTCCCTTACATACATCTAGACTGCTCCCAGCCATTGGCTAATGAATTGCTAAATCTCTCCTCGGAAAGACTTCAGTATAAAAGTAGTATGTGCATTCTTTGTTCCCAAGAGACTCTGATGCACTCTGATTGAAGAATTTAAGATTATGGAGTCAGTATTTGTCTTTGTCTATGGCCACTTCTTTTTTTGCTTCATTTGTAGGATTTTTCTCTTTAACCAGGTTCTCTAGATTCTATGCTTTTGCAATTTTTTTTCTCATTTTCTCTTTTTGTGTCAGCATCACATAATCTAGGACAATCTCCCAATTTCTCCTTCCCTTTGTATCATCCAGAGTTTTCTTAGTATCTTCATTCAATCTGTCTCCATGCCCAGTTTTTCTGTGTTAGGTCTGGTTGTTGTTTCTGGCATCCAGTTTTCTCTGGTATGTTTTTTTTTTTTTTCGTGCATTCAGTTCTTTAGATTAAGATGACCTGAAAGTCATCTTAATCTTCTTTTTACTTGCTGCTTTTTCATGCTGTCAAAATAATGGAATCAGGAGAACAAACAGGAGCCAAAGCCAAGTGTAAACCACAACTTTGGAAATGCTGTAATTTTTTTTTTTAAAATAAAGGGAGACTCTATGGCATAAAGCAATGTAGCAGCTCAAGCTCATGTCAAAAGAGCATAGATAATCCAAGAATAATGTAACCAGAAATGACCTTCTAGTATGTAGTGGAAAAGGTTTTTGATATACAACTTGTATAAAGTCATGTGTAGTAAATCTTAAAATTTGAGACAGATTGCTATCTTAGAAATTGGATAGATTTCAACAGATAGAAGAAAAGACAATCTAAGACAGAGGTTGCTACAACAATAGCACCCCCTTGAAAGCAAGGCCCTTCAAGGATAATACCAGGCAACGTGGCTTGCCATACTTGTCATAAGGTCACGGTTGTCCAAATGTGGTCCCTGAAAAAGCAGCATCAGCATCATCACCAGAAATGCACGTTCTCAGGCCCCACCTAAAACCTTCTGAGTCAGAGTCTATCCAATTTCTAAGACTTGTCTCAAAAACTGCTTTTTTACACAAAAAATCAAAACGTCAGTAGTCCCCTCCTTGTGTATTTCCATTTACCTGTACCTCTTTTACAGCACCTCTCACTTTTTGCTTCAGGTTGAGAGTATCCATCTCCTACTGGATTCTGAGTTCCCCAAGGCAGGCCTTCCCCATTTCTATTCTGGACACCCACCAAGGTGCTCCAGTGTTAAGTAATCCCTGCTGAAATGGGCCTTCCCTTCCTACCTCCCCTCACCGCCCTGCTCCATGAGTGAATGTGTGTGTACTGTGTAAAAACTGCACATACGTGAGCATACCACACACACTTAAGAAACTAATTTTAACTAAAAGTGGGGAGGAGAGGGACTCCCTAAATCATAACACAGTTGATTGTCTCCTGTTTGTGCAGTATTTTATAACATCAAATCTGGCTATCTTTTTTATTTTCTAAAATCTGGCTCTTTTCCTTTATGATTGCTGTTTCATTGTTTCGCTTGGAAATGGCTTCTCTGAAGACTATTAAAATGTGTTCTATTCTTTTCTTACATAGTTTCTGACTTTTAAAATGTTTGTTATTACAGATGAACTAAATGGTTATATTTTATAAATAAAAGACAAAATGTCTACTTTACTATTTTTTTAAACAGTTGACCAGTGATTTTTTTGGTGACTCATTCCTCCTTACCCTAATGATACGAACTTTGATTCTTTACTTTTTTGGTGGGCCTAGAGTTTGAACTCAGGGTTTTGCACTTGCAAAGCAGGTGCTCTACTGCTTTAGCCACGCCTCCTCTCCATTTTGCTCTGGTTATCTGGCGATGGGGTGTCTTGAACTCTGCCCAGGCTGGTCTCAAATCATTATCCTCCTGACCTCAGTCTTTCACATAGCTAGAATTACAGGTATGAGCAAGCAGTGCCTGGGTGCCATCTTGATCATATCTGAAGCATATTGTTATCTGTCTTGGTTTACTGTACTGGCTCAATATCACATTTTTCTTTTAAAAAAAACCTTTTTTTCTATTTTTGTGGTATTGGGGTTTGAACTCAGGACCTACACCTACAGCCACTCCACCATCACTTTTTTTGTGTGCTTTTTTTTTTTTTTTTTTTTCCAAATAGGGTCTTACAAACTATTTGCCTTGGCTGGCTTCAAACTGCGATCCTCCTGATCTTTGCCTCCTGAGTAGGATTACAGGCATGAGCTACCGGCTTTAAACTATATTTTTTGAAACCATTCGGGGTATATATAAACATAGGCAAAGATCATACTGTTTGAGCTATTTGTTGCAACTTTGAAGTACCTGGTATACTTCTGGCTCATCGTAATTAATTATTGGTGTTTTCCATGGGTGAGCCCTACCAAGGTATGGTCACATCATCCCTTCTCAAAGACTAGCATGAGAGACAGAGACATTCAGAAGCACATCAAGGGCCACTCGACTTGAAGGGGACATCAAATGTACCCTCTGGAGGGCAGGATGCCAAAGGGTGTGGACAGAGAATTGACTGCAAGAGGAGTCATAGCAATGGCCAGAATGGTTCCTCAGACTGGCAGGTGTACCTGGGAGAAACTGTATAGTTGCTGCTAAACAGATTGAGTGTCCTCTTAAGTTCTTCACCATCTTCAGGAAGGTACACGACGGGTCAGTCACCCTCCTAAGATAGAACACCACATGCAACCCTTTAAGAACTTGCCTTACTTTTATGCTGTTCCTATGAAAAGGAAGTAGGAAGTGGACTTGCAGAGTTGAACTTAGGTCATTCTTTTGTCATTTTTTGTTTGGCCCTTGGAAGATTCACCAAATAATATATTTAAAAAATTTTTTTTTACTGAATATCAAATTAGGAATGTGCTTCGAAGAGGAAAGACCTGTGTGTAAAAGAACATATGCCTTTTATTCTAAGGGTGGCTTTTCTACAGGCAGTATGTAGATAATCGGTACTAAAGTCAGGTATATCTGGCCCAAGTCCTATTCTACCACTTCCTAGCTATGTGACCCTTCCTGTCATCTCTGAGCCATTTCCTTCTTACAAGGTGTGTTCATCATGCTTCCATTGCTGTGACAGGATGTCTAAGAGAACAACTTAAAAGGAGGAATTATTAATCGTAGTTCATGGCTTCAGAGGTCTTAGCTCATCATGGAGGGGAGTGTGTAGCAGATCAGAGCAGTTCACATCATGGCTGCCAGGAAGCAGAGGGGAGAAGGCCTGCACAGGCACTGGCTGGATTTCTCCTTTTCCCTCTTTATTCCCTTTATGCCCCCACTGATGGGATGGTACTGCCTACATTCAAGGTGGGTCTTCTCCCCTCAGTTAGCCCTTTTTGGAAAATCCTTCACAGACACAGCTAGAGGTGTGCTTCACTGATCTCCCGGGAGCTTCTCAATGCAATCAAGTTGACAATCAAGATGAACCACAGGCTATTATTATAGGATGCAATGAGGTAATGGTTTTTATAGTAAGTGTCCACACTGATTACTCATTTATATTATGTAACTTGATCTTTATTCTTGTGAAGCAGATACTGTTATTGTCATTTTATAGCTGAGACAGTGATGCTCATCATAAATCATCTACTAAATGCTGGTGCTAGGCTTTGAACGCAGGCGGGTTCCAGCACCTGCCCTCTTGTTTCTGTGAAGTGCTTCACCGTGTGCTCTAAGACTTTGGAACAGTCCTTTGCATTAGCAAATGCACAATGATGGTGGTCATGGTTGTTTTCACTTTATCATGATTTTGGAGGGCTCTCTGGCCTGAATTTCTAATCCATTCTACATCCATTGAGGCATGTAGAGTTTGTAACTTTTGCTGTAAAGCTCTTGAATTTCCAGGACTAATTTTCCCTTTATCTCCAAATACTTAAATCACAGGTGCAACTGCCAAAAGAACTGGCCTAAGAGGCAACAGAATCATCTAGAAGAACAAGGGGGTGAAACAGTGACTCTTGGACTGGGCATGGAAGCTATTTCAGCAGCAGCAACACTTCTGGATACAGGAGGTGGACTGGCAACAGGGCTAACATGTGAAACATGGAATTCTTATGCCATGACAAAATACAAACAGAAGAGGAAGGGGGAGGAGATAAAAAATTAATATTCATAGGCAACATTTTTCTACTTCTAATCAATTTGCGTAATTGGGTGAAATTTAGCTGTGCTTCCAGAAGCAAAAGTTGAGATTTATTTTGTAAACATTTACTTTCCTATTGCTTTCTTCTGGTAAATGACAATAAATATGACGGCAGTGTAAAGTACTCATTATATTCCTATTTCTTTCTCTTCCCACTCCTCTGGTGTAATTCACTGCACAGTATTTTAAAGGGAATAAAGCATGTTTCAGCCTAAGGAAATATGGAGAGTGAATTGAACTCCTAGTCCTGCCAAAGCTTCAAAGTAAAGGATGGTTTGTTAGCTCTTCTCTGAAGAGTGAGTGGAGATTTCTCCCTTGATGTTTTAGGGTGTTCTTCTGATAGGAGTATCTGGGAGAAACAGAACACTTTAGCTATAGGACATGGAAAAAACAATGTTGCCAGAAAAAGTGGTGAGAAAAGTAAATCCTTCATATACATGGAAACTTCTGGACAGTGTTTCTATATATAGGGACAATGGATGATAACATGCTGTTTTATAAGGGAAAAAATGGCAGAATAAATAATATGATTATTGACAAATTTGGGGGTTTATCTAAATAGATGTGTGTTTGTACATACAGATGCACACACAAATATTTATATATATTTTTAGCTTAATCCGTGAGTCTAATTTGATCTTGTTCTCAGAAGCCCTGTGAAGGAAGCTTGTCTGGATTAAACTCCTTATCCTATTCTTCAGGGTACGCCATTGCCTGGCCCCAATGTACTAATCCAGTGTTAGCCCTTGCAAATCCTTCACTCCTCTTGATAAAACACTGTCCTGCATACCCTATGCTCCTGCTCTCTCTGACCTTTCCACAGAACCCGCCAACAGACTCCCTCCTGCCCTCTGTGAAGGCCTGGTCCAATCTCAACAAAACCGTTCTGACACTCTAACCCACATTCTTTTTCCCTTCCAAGGGCCCAGAGCCCTCAGTTATGTTCTAGAATTTGAGGTTTTGTAATAAAAATCTCACAAAATAAAAGCCATCACTTTTTGAAGTGATATGAACCTAGGATTTAGGAAATCAAGGTGTAGAGCCTTTTCCCTTCTTTACATGCATGAATAATTGGCCTTCTTTTTCCTTTTATAGAATCATAGGTGATACAACAGGCAGAGCAGGCTGGGAGAGAATTCTCTAATGGGGACAAACGTAAAGCAACATATTTCTTGGAAGAACAAGCCACGAGAAATACTGTTTCTGTTTTTCAAAGATAATTTAGTGTGTATAAAAGTAGCCAAATTTAAATATTTACATTCTCCACCAAGTTAGTAATTTAAAAATAACCAACAACTGATGGCTTTGTCTTTTCCTACTGTGATATTTCTAGAAAACATTCTTGCATGCAAGCAGGATAGTTAAGAACGGGTTACAATACATAAAACTTTTAAGTGTCTAGCACCATTCTGAATCTAAGAGATCAAACTCTGACAAGAAAATGCACTCTGATCATATTCAAAAACTTCATGTATATTAGTAGTTGAAGTTCTAGAAAGCCCTAGGTGTTTGTTCAGCCACAGTATCAATAAAGGCAGGAATTTCAAAAAGTATCAGTAGTCCTGAAAGAGAATTTGAACCCTGTACTCAAAAAAAAAAAAAAACCCAAAAAATCCATTCAATTTCATGGCTTACTGTCACAGATTTAGCCAAGAGAGGGGAAGTGTCTCACATCATGGTTTTTCTGTCCACTGCTCACACCAAAGATCTTAGGAGAAGATTTGCAATTGTTTTTAAAATGTAATATTAAGAGCTGGAGGCGTGGCTAAAGTGGTAGAGCTCCTGCCTAGCAAGCTCTGAATTTCAATCCCGGTACCAAAAAAAAAAAAAAAAAATCTATCATCTATCTATCTATCTATCTCTGTATCATCTATCATCTGTCTATCTTTCTATCATCTATCTATCACCTATTATCTATCTATATTAACCTATTAACCAGCAATGTTTACATGTCATGTTTTTCTCTTATCCTTCCAGACTTGACTACTGACCATTAGAAATCATGAGTGTCTTTTAAAATTCAAGCTGTCACTTTCTCCAAATTTGTGTCATTTAGCCAGAAATATACCATGTAGAAAATGGAAGGGGTTAAAATGAGATAAGAGTATTTGCTGTGTAGTACATATTCGTGGTTTGTAGGGTTGTCACTGAGTTTCTCAGATATGGGTCTGCATTAAATAAAATCTCACCAAAAATACCCTTAATAATTTGTTTTTTTCATATTTGGGTAAAGGTACAGATTCTAGACAGGGTGCGGAGCTGTGGCGGTGTCACTGCTAAAGAGGAAGGATGCAGGCTGGCTAAGAAATGAAAGGGTAAGAAAACAGGAGCAGCAAACACTGTTGCTCCTTGTCTTATTCTCGGACACAGAGTTTCTGCAGTAATGACCACTCCACTTGTCTTCACAATTCGAAGCTAGGAAAACCTAAATGCTTTCTACTTCACTGATGAAATAACCCCAGTGGCACACACACATTTTTAATCTGTTTCTAAATACACAGGAAACAAAGGGCTGAAGATCACGAAATACATAAACTCAGGCTCTCCTAACTCCACTGTTAGCTATGAAAGATCTATAAAAGCAATTGTTATAATCACTATCTAAAATTTTCATGTATTGTAGAAAAGCAGGTAACCACCACCCCCTTCCTCCCTTTTTTAAGCACTGATTGAAGCCTGAAGTCAGGATCTTCCCTGACCTTGTACTTTTGTTTTTCAGATAGGGATTCATACTTTTGTCTGGGCCCGCCTTGGACTGTAATCCTACTACGTCCACTTCCCAAGTAGCTGGGATTACAGTCACATACCACCACACCCAACTTGTTAAGACAGGGTCACACTAACTTTTTTGCCCAGGCTGGCTTCAACATGATCTTCCTGTCTCCATCAGGAAGTCTTTGGGTTGGTCATGTAGGGGATGTTTTTAAAATTACAAAAGCTCAGCTATTATTGTGCTCTTTGTGCCTCTAAGGAATTAATAAAATGCACATTCATTTCTTTCCTTCTAAATGCTCCAGTTAAAATCCAAACAATGAAAAACATACGTGAAACATTATCTTGGACAACCTTTTTTTCATTATAGCAACAAAAAATGTGCAGTGTACACAGAATTCAAGTTTGGTTTTATTTTTTGTTTGTTCTTTAACAAGTCAAGAATAATACAGGCTACACGGCAAAGGAAGATGACATTAAGTTTGCAACAAACACCTGCTGGCAAAAACACATTACTAGCATTTTAAAAATTTACAAAAATTTAACAAAATCGTCTAGACAGCTATCTTCGTATTGGTAAACAAAGTATAAACAACTGGTTTATCCAGTCTCCACTGCACATCAGTCAAGCGCATGATAGAGATCCTCTTTGATTTTAAAAGAACAGAAACTAAACTAATCTATCTACTCCCCCACCCCTGCATTACAGTCCCAGGGAACTTGGGAGGGGACTGGAGGGGGTTATAAACAGGCCGACACCTGACACCGTGTACTTCAGCAGACTTCTCATTGACTCCTACTGCCTTGATACTTTTTGATTACTTCTTCCCTATGAGATAACAGTATTGTCATTCTGTCATGCTCTGTCATAAACACAGACACAAGAGGAGGGTGCTTTTCCTTTACTTTCTGTGGCCTTCCCTCGATAGCAACAGATGATAAAGGTTGGGCCTATACACGCATGCTGCCTTAGGTGTCTGAGTGGTAAAACGTGCACCTCCTACTTCAAAAAACACAAATAAAAAGTAGGTCTGGCCAAGGGCAGACTGCAGCCAGGAACACCATGTTTAATCCTTCACTTTGCTGATATAGTCAGTGAATTTGCTCATGTTTTCTTCCTGCTGTTCTAGGGCGTCCAGGACAATGCCCATGGGTGTCTTCTTCAAGCCGATCCCCTCAATTTTATTCTCCAGCTTGTTCTTCAGGTTCCGAAGTCTCAGCGATGCATGGATGAACATCACTACAAGAAAGTGGCCCACAGTTAGTGCCAAAGCAAGAATCCTCTTTGCCACACCGACAATGCACTCCTCCCCTTTTCCACACTCTTGGTAAATTGCCTCAGCCAACTGCTATGCAATCTGCCTGTCTCACTGATCCAAGCCTCTACGTGGCTACCTGGACTTTCCACAAAGCTGTTCATGGGGTCACACACAGAGTTCTTTGTGTGTGTGGGGGGGGAGTGCACGGTGCTCAGCCGGAAGCCCCGTAAGCTGGCAGCCACATTCTTTCCTTCACACACTGGCACTGTCACCTTGCAGATGCCCTTAAATGCCATGGCATTCAGGGTGAGTCAATGTGATTCCAACCCAAATAGAAATCCACTTACTCAAGGTTTTCCCCAAAGGAACTCTTACTCAATTTGGGGATTATCTTCATTTTGTTCTCTGCAGAAGACATAGGGGTAAAGCCCACTTTTAAGGTGCCTCCAAAGAGGCAGTTTTCCAAAGTGCTGGTGATCATTATGAACAACTGAGTTTACCATGACACAGATTCCTTGGCCCCTCTCCTGGACCCCCTGACCTAAAAATGGAATGGGAATCTGTATTTTAAACAGATTCCCTATGTGACCTATACCAGTGTTGTTTTTTTTCAACTTCCATGTAACATCCAAAGTTTCCAGAGAGCCTATTAAATAGGAAATTCCCAGTTTCTACCACCCCAAATTTAGACTAAGACAGAGATGGGCCTGCAGGTGGATCTTGGACCCTCATTTTGAAAAACACTCATGTGGTGGAGGCTCCCACCCTAACACTGGCCATCAGAAACACAAGGAACTTTTTAAACATGCATGTTCTTTGGGCGCTACTGTGGGCCCACAGAATCCAGATCTCCAAAGGTTATATGGCTTCAAAATTTGTATTTCACAAAAGCATTTTGGATGATTATCACAGTTATCAAAGTTTGAGTATCACTGCTCTTGTCTATGATCTCTTATTTTGTAGATGAGTGAACTCAGCTTCTTTAGGATGACTAGTCCAAACTTGCTGGTTTTGAGCAGATCTAGGAAAAGAAGTTACAATTCTTACCTGTCTATCTACATATTTTACTACTCTGGCTTGTCTCAGGCTCTTATGTAGAAAGGTACTAAGATCAACAAGTGCTGTGTTTAAACAGAATCATTGAAACACCAGCCTCTAGCATATAAGAAAAATTTCAAAAAGTCTGAATTTACCAACTCCAATATTTTATGTGAAAAGGTGTAGGATTTGTTCACAAATATCCTGGGCTTAATCTAACAAAATGTCAAATAGCAAAAGATTTTATTTAATGGAATAAATGCATAGGTGAAATTGTATTTTAAGCTAAAGTGATATTCCTGTCAATTAATGCAACAGAATTTCAATCAGATTTCTGTTGATGAGATTGCAATCTTTTCTCTGTTTTAGGCTTCAAGTGTTTGGGGTCTTAGTAAATAACACTTTTGCAGTTTAGAAACACCTGGTTCACTGGATTTTGACTATCTACACATTGGGTCAGTTATTCTTATAAATTTAACCATCTTTGGGCACTAGTTATGATCTTCTGAGGTAAGTAGAGAAAATGATTTACTTCTAAATGACAAATACACTCATTCCTGGATCAGGGTAATATGAATGGTATTTCAAGATTACAGTCTAAGGCAGGCTGTACCAGTTCCTGCTGTATGACTTGGGATTTGTATCTGTCTTGTTTATTCCTGGGTCTCCATAAGAGTGTCTGACACACAGTAAGTGTCCATCCATATTTATGGAATTCATGAACTATTAGGCCTTAATCTGCTGTTTTTAGAAAATTCTGACACTATAGCAGACATGTCAACACACAGAAGAAACAAGTTATGCAATTCCCATTGGACAACTGTGGCTATATATATATATATATATATATATATATATATATATATATATATATTTTTTTTTTTTTTAATGGCAGCACTGGGGTTTGAACTCATGACCTCAAGCTTGCTAGGCAGGTGCTCTACCATTTGAGGCACTCCCAGTTGTGGCTACCTTTTTCTATGATGTAAGGAAAAAGAAAACTCAGGATCACTTACACAACAAAGGAAAAGTGATGCCAAACACGAAGACCATGACGCCTCCAAACATGGATATGAGGAAGTAGCTAGCCAGCATGACCACCATCACGAACGTCGTGGGGTACTGCTTCTTCAGCCGGCGGAGGACATCTTTATTGTGGGCTGCCCACACAAACCCCGTGAACACCAGCACTACCACAGTTCCGCCAAGTATCATGTTGAAGGGGCTTAGGAACCTGGAATATGAAAAGAACAGGAAGACCTGCTCAGCAGGTGTAGCAAGAGGAGGGAGAAGTGGGAATGTAGACTAGTACAACCACTCTGGAAAAAAATTTGGAGGCTACTTAAAAAGCTAGACATCGATCTACCATTTGATCCAGCAATACCACTCTTGGGGATATACCCAAAAGACTGTGACACAGGTTACTCCAGAGGCACCTGCACACCCATGTTTATTGAGGCACTATTCACAATAGCCAAGTTATGGAAACAGCCAAGATGCCCCAGCACTGACGAATGGATTAAGAAAATGTGGTATCTATACACAATGGAATTTTATGCAGCCATGAAGAAGAACGAAATGTTATCATTCGCTGGTAAATGGATGGAATTGGAGAACATCATTCTGAGTGAGGTTAGCCTGGCCCAAAAGACCAAAAATCGTATGTTCTCCCTCATATGTGGACATTAGATCAAGGGCAAACACAACAAGGGGATTGGACTATGAGCACATGATAAAAGCGAGAGCACACAAGGGAGGGGTGAGGATAGGTAAGACACCTAAAAAATTAGCTAGCACTTGTTGCCCTTAACGCAGAGAAACTAAAGCAGATACCTTAAAGCAACTGAGGCTAATAGGAAAAGGGGAACAGGTACTAGAGAAAAGGTTAGATCAAAAAGAATTAACCTAGAAGGTAACACCCACGCACAGGAAATCAATGTGAGTCAATGCCCTGTATAGCTATCCTTATCTCAACCAGCAAAACCCCTTGTTCCTTCCTATTATTGCTTCTACTCTCTCTACAACAAAATTAGAAATAAGGGCAAAATAGTTTCTGCTGGGTATTGGGTGGGGGAGAGGGAGGGGGCGGAATGGGTGGTAAGGGAGGGGGTGGGGGCAGGGGGGAGAAATGAACCAAGCCTTGTATGCACATATGAATAATAAAAGAAAAATGGAAAAAAAAAAGAGGAGGGAGAAGAAAAAGAAGAGTAGAAACAGTCATTGAATACACTAAGCCCTTTATCTACATTGGAACATTAAATCCTTGTAACCTTATGAAGTATATGTGATACATGCATTTCTCAAATGAAGAAACTTAGGTTTAGAGGTTCAAAAAGGGTGGAGATAAGATCACACCCAGGTAGTCTATCTGACTCTTACAAAACTGGTCACTCCATCTTACCAGAAGCCCACAATTTTGAAGACTAAAATTTCTTTGGGCGGTGGTGTATTTATCTTTCATACAGCCTGGGCTCTAGCACACAGTAGGTTTCATTTTCTTAGCTATACATGTGTATTTCAATCCTTATAGAAGTTGTCATCATGGATGAATGCAGTATCTCTACACACAATGGCCTCTGTGGGCCAGATCCAGTCTGCAGTCACATTTTTGTTTAACCTATAAAGTGTTTTTTGTTTTTTTTTTTTAAACTTTTACTTGAATCCCCAGTGTGTAAACAGTCCATAAAACCTAGGATATTGCAGGGTGCCAGTGGCTTATGCCTGTAATCCTAGCTACTCAGGAGGCAAAGATCAGGAGGATCAAAGTTCGAAGCCAGTCCAGGCAAATAGTTCATGAGACCCTATCTCGAAAAACCCTATCACAAGAAATTGGACTCGTGGAGTGGCTCAAGGTGAAGGCCCTGAGTTCAAGCCCCAGTACTGCCAAAAAAAAACAAAACAAAACAAAAAAAAACAACCTGAGATATCTTGCTTCTCCATGAACAAGGAAATCTAAACAAGAGTGCCTTCTCATTCAGACACAATAAACACTCGTCATTTAGTCCCAGGCTCCACCACTCTCTACTGTGTTCTAGCTGCAAAGGCCCAAAGTGAACTGCCATTCATCACTGTTTTTCTAATAACTGAATCACTTTCTTACATAATCTACCTGCCCTATGGAGGCATTTGAGTTTATGACTCCTGATATAGAGTCCATTACTAATGTCTTCAGAGACCCAAAGCATCAAAGGTGTGTTGTCAACTGAGATTTCCAAGTACATAGCCTCTGGGTTCACTGTTACAGGAGCGAAAGGTCTTCATTATAGGATAGTGCTCACACTACTCTTGATAATGTGGGAAACTCTTTATGATGAAGAAATTTAGACCAAGTATTTCATAAATGAAAATGGCTAGGCACTGTAGTCCCTCACCCCAACCCACTGTGCATGCAAAGTCCTTAACAAGATCTTTGGGGTGGGTAACTACAATGAGTTATTAACTTTTTTTTTCTTTTGGTAGGGCTGGGGTTTGAACACAGGGCTTTGTGCTCACAAAGCAAGCACTCTACTGCTTGGGCCACTCCAGTCCATTTTGCTCTCATTATTTTGGAGATGGGGGTCTCTCAAACTACTTGCCTATTTGACTGTATTGGCCTTGAACCATGGACCTTTCTGATCTCAGATTCCCAAGTAGTGAGGATTACAGGTGTGAACCTCAACTTTTTATCCTACAGGCTGACAAGGATTTTCCTTGGGAAGGACAAGGAGGGTCTGTGTGTTTTCCTTGTGCTTTGAATAGCAACATAATTGATTTACAAATGAGGGGAGGTGGTGCTCAAAGCCCACTTTCTGTGATATGAAAGATTCCTACTCATATTTGGATACATATTTAGGATAATCATGATTCTTTTTTTTTAAGTTCCTTTAAATTTTAGCTTTTATTCTGCCTGCTGAAACATATAAGCTACATTTACAGTTTTGAATGAGGAAAGATAGTTTCTCCCACTTTACTGGATGAAATCAAGAGATATAATCGATGTGAAACCACTTATAAAAAGTTAAAAAACTGTTAGAAAAGCATGGAGTGGTAGAACATAATTTAAAACAAACACTGTAATAACAAGTTGCTTATTTCAATAGAAATCCTTGCAAACACTTACACCCTTAGTCAATAAGTCCCTCAGAATCTAAGGAGATTAATAAAATTGCAAAGATTGAGATATAACAGTGTTCATATCTGTGGTATTTATGACTAGAAACTTCTAGAAACAACCTATATGGCCAACAGGTTACTAGACAGGGGTATATACAGTTATTTTTAAACAGATGAACTACACTTTTTTAAAAAGTTGAACAACATGGGAAGACAATAATATATTGAGTTGGTGAAAACAACTATAATACATTCTCTCTGTCAGGTGAATTTATCATATGTGAGATATAGCCTAGAAGTAAAAATTTCTAAAATTAGTATGTTATTGTATAAACCAAAAAAGTGAACACATAAAAAAAGAAAATACAAAAATGCAAAAAGCAGTTGTTCTTCAACCTACCACCCAAGCCTGACACAGGCATCAGTCCAGTAGCACTAATGGGATTTCAGTTCATACACCACTGCACCACTGGTCCTTCTCCCACTCGGCCTTGGCTCCCTGCTCTTTCTGCAGGTCCTCTCATGGCCAGTTGGCACCACTTGGCCTCCTCCAAGCTCTTACGTAGTAGCCTGCCCTCCTTCCTGTCAGTTCTGTATTACCTGGGTCCGTTTAGCCTCTCTGCTTTTTAAATTTTATTATTTTGTTTTATTTGGGTTAAACCTCGTCTCCTGAAATAACCCTGTAATCTAGGAAAGACAAACTGATCTAGGAAAAGGAAGAAAGGGCAGAATGAGCTCCTCTGCAACAGGTAAGAGGGAGATAGAGTAAACAGGGCTCAGAAACTCTCAAAGATTAATAAATATAATTTCTAGCACTAAAAAGGATTCTGAGAGAAATTAAACTGAAAGACTGTAGCAGCTGAACTGGGTAGGGGCATCATAGATAGTTTATTCCTATTTGTGTATTTCTATTTTCATATTTCTCAATGGCTATGTGTTACTTGAATAATTTAAAACAGCCAATATTTAAAAAAAACAAATGAAGTGGGGAAAGGTACCTGAAAGAAAGATGCCCTTTTACAAAGCCTTGCCTTTCACCTGGAATCTACCCAAATGTTCTGAGCTATAAGGAAAAGCATGGACTAAAACTAACACAAAGGACTGGACAGGAGGCTAAAGTTTAAGAAAACCCCTTCATACAAACTGCCTTTAGGAGATGGTCAGTTGGCAGCAAAGCATCAGAGCATCAGTTCTTTCTAGATATTCATTAAAACAGTAATTCATGAAGCATATGATAAAGTTCGTATCAAGCCTTTCTATTTTCCTCTGGACAAGTAAGGTGGACATCTAGATTGAATATCTAAATAAAGCCAAGCACACAGAACAATGAAAACTCCAGGCCTGACTCGAGCAATTCCAGATTTGCTTTTCACCTGTTCCTGCTGCTCATGTTCAAGGGAAAAGAACAGCGAGGACTCCTATAGAACTGGTTTTAGATTTCAACACGCCCAGCCACAAGTTATAATTAGAAAGTAACCAAGTTTCCACTCTGGAAACATCTCACAAAGTTATTGGGAGGAGAAATGATTTTTTTCTGTATTCTGATTACATGCAATTCTATTCTGAGAAGTAGTAAAATGCATGCAATACCAATGCACTTAGAGCAAAATCTCTCTCTCTCTCTCTCTCTCTCTCTCTCTCTCACACACACACACACACACACACACACACACACACACACACAGGATCAATTTGAGAACCAGTTCTTATCTAAGATGCTTTTAGCCAACAGTTGGACTATTAGTCATCCCAATCGAGACAAGAACACCTTAGGATAAAAGTTTCCATAAATAAGACACTCATCTTCCATGTGGACAACTGTTAGTGGGCTCTATTGGGTGGAGTGTCATTTACTGGTAGAAAATGACACTTTCCATGAAGGAAAGAGGGAGGAAGAGACAGAGAAAGAGTCAGAAAACAGAAGGAAGAGTGAAGGAAAGAGAGGGAAAGAAGAAACAGGACACTTGATTTTATGTTCTTAGTGGATACAGGACCTAGTTATGTAAATTGAAAACACTAAATGTGTTTTCTATTTTCAGAGAAATTAGTATACACATAAATTACCTCATTCCAATTAATAATTCATAAATCCTTTCCTGTAATAGTTAAGAATTGTAGTGGAGTCATTCATGGTTGCAAAAATGTTTAGAATTTCACGGCAAACTTTTGTAGTAGTCTTAAAGGATGGATCAGTATGGTCCTATTATAAAAAACTGGGGCCCAAGGAAGTGAAGAGACAGTCAAAGGGAGCCAAAGGATAAAAAAGACAAAAAAAAATTGCCAATTGTGACAGCGATTCATCATATAGGCTATTCTGTATGTTAACCAGCTTCAGGGATTTCCCCCACCATTCCAAGTTACCCTATTTTTCCAGTTGGAGTAACCACTGAAGATCACCATGGCATCTTTCCTCTCAGCAAGTTCACATCTCTTAATGGAAAGTGGCAGAGGCTGACGGTGTTGCTCAGTGGTAGAGTGCTCTGCTAGCACATGACAGTCCCTGTATTCCATCCCCAGCACCACAAGAAAGGAGTATAAGTATCAAGGCAGGTGGCTATAAGTGGGTGTGGACACGTGTCCCAAACTTGCCAACACAATTCAACTAGCCAGATCTACAGTTTCAGCACAAATTGCTGAAGGTAGACCATCTTGGCCAATCAGAGTTTTAGAGCCAGAAGGAACCTTGAAAACCTACCTCATTTTATGTATCAGCAAGCTAAGCAATCAACAAGTAAGTATGTCCAATAAATATGACCAAGGTTGGCAGTAAAATTCATCAAACAGAGGTCCTCAGATCAAATCAAGTGTATGTTTGGTCACTACTACCATAACAACAAGAACCCAAGAGGCAGGGAAATGTTTCCTAAGCAGAATCAACTTTGCATTGAGTTCCAGTTTTCTAACCCCAAAAGCTATTTTTGAAGTGTGGTTCCTGAGGAGACCTGACTCACCAAGAAAAGAGGTGGCGGGGTTGGGGGTAGAGACAATTTACTCCCAGTGTGCTTCTCTAAATGGGTGAGGTTTTTCTGCAGTCCTTCAATAGCCAGACGGCTCACAGCAATTATGAATGCACACCCATCCACTTTCTTGCTTCTAGAATAAAAGCACAATTCTTTACACATCCTGTAAGGCCTGCCTGCCTCTGTAGCCAGAACCACTGTATCCAGTTGAGAAGATGAGGGAGCCTGGGTGAGGGTAAGTGAGTCCTGAAATCCAGCCCATACTTAGCTGCATCCACTAAGGGCACCTTTGGTAAGTAGCATGAGGGACCTCCAAAGGCAGCAGCAGTCCTCCCTGACAGCCGTCTCATGCCACCTCCTGATTCTGCACTCACATCCTTGCGGATACTGTCTCTCCCCAGAGCTCACCTTGCCTCCTGGCTACGGACAGGCTGTGCACTGTCTTTCTGCTTGATTCACTCTGACCTCCTTCACATCTGAGTTCTGCCAGCCTCTCTGAATAGGGCTCAGCACCATATGCCTCTTCTGTATAGCACATAGCACAGTGGCAGCTTTACATCTATTTGCTTGAGAGTTGAATGAATCTCTCTGATCCCCACTAGACACTAATGCTCCGGACAACTACAGGGACCAGGACATTTTAACCCCAGCACCTACCATAGGGCCTGATGCAATGTGATGAGAGAAAGAAAGGTAAGAAACTAGCAGATTTTTGTGGTATTTAAATAAGCTCAGCATATTCCTGTGGCCATGAGTTAAGGGACATGAGTTTTATCTTGGACAAGCCACTGGATATTCCTTGTATACTAAATAGGACTAGGGAAATAGTCCCTATCTTTGTTCCTTCCCAGAGCTTGTGAATGGGGCGGGGGGGGGGGGTAACAAATGAAAAACCAAAACTGGGAAAAATAGTCTAAACTCCCATGCACAATAATTGTAAGGGACAATTACTGTGAAATGATTGGCTGAGGCCAGAAGGGCATGTTGGCTTGCTGGAGGGAGGAACTTTTGCAAGCTGTCACTAGCACGGGCTGGCACAGTGCGGGTGGGAGGGAGAGAGATTCACACCCTGCAGAGCTGTCCTTGCTGGGTTCTCTTTAATTTCTCTGATAACTGCAATGTCTTCTGTCCTGGCAAGAACTATTTCTGACTATGTGGGCTCTGATGTGACCATTGTCTCCTGGGCCTAAGGGTCATGAGATAAAGAAGGCTTCAGAGAAAGTGGAACAGGGCCTGTCTCTTTCCTCACAGAAAGGTCAATGTAACCTAACCTTGTGATTTCCCTAACCTGTTGGATGAGCCCATAGGATTTACTGCAAGCTCACCGTGTATTAAATATGTACTGCATCCAGGTACTTTGCACCATCAAACTAAGCCCTCACACGCAAGCGATCCATCATCTTTGAAGTAGGGTGGCATCAAAATGCATTCATAGCAAGACCTCAGATTTGTTTTGTATTTATCAAGCTATTTGATTGCTTATTTTATATAATTTTTTGGGGGGGGTGTGTTTTGAGATAGGGTCTTACTAGGTAACCTTGGCTCCTCCTTCCTCTTCCTCCCGAGTGCCTTATAGGTATGCATCACCACACCTGGCTTGCTGGTTTTATTTCTAGTAAACAACTGGCTGGAACTGGGTTAGAAGTCATAAATATGATGGTTCCCACAGCAACGGAACTTCAAATAACAGAACAAGACTGATTAAGCTGTAACAAATTTTTTTTTAAGTTTTTTTAATTTTGGAAAAATCTCTAACATTTACCAAGGTAGAATATGAGCCCTAACATACTTGTCACTGCTTTGGTCATTATTACAACCAGGAATTTTTTTGAAAAGAATGAAGTAAGATATGTATTAGTTTTTCCTGAATGCAGTTGATAAATGTTATTTTTTTATATAATGTTTTGTTGTTATTTATTTATTTATTTTGGCAGTACTGGAGTTTGAACTCAGGGCCCTGTGCTTGCTAGGCAGGTACTCTACTTCTTGAATCACACCTCCAGCCCAGGAAATTTTAAGAAGGAAAGGTACTGAAAATTATTGTCACATGGCAAGTTCTTACAGAGCACGGAGGAAAGACAGACATTGGAAAAATGCTAATGAGCTTGGTGGCACAGGAACTAGCTCCTTCCCCATGGGAGCTTTTACCTCGAACCAACCACCCAATTTCTGCATTCTCTTTTCTCCCTCTAAGACAAGAAGAATCTATAACAATGGGTTATGAAGTAGATGAGCAGAAGTAGGAACTTTAAATGGGCTGTCTGCCAACAAATACTTAGAGAAGGGGCCAGAAAATCTTATCTATTTACAGTAAATGCTTGTAGACTAGGAGCAAGACTACAGGTTTCATCTAAAATTAAAAGCATTCCCTGAAACAGAAACCAAAACACATTGCAAGAGATGGAGGGAAGGCATCAAGGATAAGCATTGTAAAAATGAGCGATAAAGGGCAGATTTCATTTATCCCAAAGGAAAATAACAAGAAAGTTCAAATACTGATGTTCAATTTGGTATTATGTAGATAGGTCAAGAACTGGAACTTAACCTTTCCCTTTTTTTTTTTTTTTTTGCAGTACTGGGGTTTGAACTCAGGGCCTCACACTTTGCTAGGCAGGCGTTCTACCACTTGAGCCACTCTGCCAGCCTTGGTTCTTAACCTCTTAGAACTAGATTTCCTATACAGAGTTCTGAACCTCTAAATTGATTGCCAGCTTATGCCTTCTAAGAGAATAAGCCAGGAGTCCAGACTATACTCATTTATTTGTACAATTTTGTAGAAAAATTGTAAATACTTTCCTAAGAAAAGGAAACAGGAACTATCAGCCAGTTGACAGTGTCAAGGAACATTAAAAAAAAAATCTGTAGTACTGAGATTTGAACTCAGGGCTTTGTGCTTGCAAAGCAGGTGCTTTACTGCATGAGCTACCCCTCCACTTCATTTTGCTCTGGTTATTTTGGGGATGAGGTCTTGCAAACTATTTGCCAGGCTGGCCTTGAACCTTGATCCTCCTGAGCTCAGCCTCTCAAGTAGTTAGGATTACAGTCATGAGTCACTGGTGCCTGGCTAAAAAAAATTTTTTTTTTAAGTTGGGGCTGGGGGTGGGAAGAAGTCAAGAAGACTTCTGGAGGTGTGGCTCAAGCAGTAGAGCACCTGCCTAGCAATGGTGAAGCCCTGAGTTCAAACCAAAAAAAAAAAGTCAGGTAACACAAGACCCATTCCAGGTATTGCAAAAAAAAAAAAGGAAGTCAATGAGAACAAGGTTATAGAAGTAATGTCAGTTGATTTGATTTAATAAAAGTCAATTCTTATGAAGAATTTTTATTTTTATTTATTTATTTATTTAAATAATAAAATCCTATTTTTTTATTCATTTATTCACATGTGCATACATTGTTTGGGTCATTTCTCCCCCCTGCCCCCATCCTCTCCCTCCCACCTCCCCTTGCTTCCAGGAAAAACCTGTTCTGCCCTTATCTCTAATGTTTTGGGTCTTTTTTGCAAACTATTTTTTTTTCTTTTCTTCATATGTGCATGCAATGTTTGGGTCATTTCTCCCCCCTTCCCCCCCGCCCCCTCCCTTACCCCCCCACCCCTTCGCTACCAGGCAGACCTTATCTCTAACTTTGTTGAAGAGAAGACATAAGCATAAAAAGAAAGACAAAGTGTTTTTGTTAGTTAAGGATAGCTATACAGAGAGATTCCTAGCATTGCTTTCATGTACAAATGTGACAACCCAAGTTGATTCATCTCTAACTGATCTTTACACTGGTTGCTGATCCCCTTCTCATGTTGACCTCTGTCGCTTTCTGTATTAGTTCCTCTGGAGTGGGGACATCAAACGCTTTCATGTTTTGGGTTTACTACCTATCCCCATACCTCCCCTATGTGTTCTCCCCTTGACATGTGACCCAAGTCCAATAACACTGCTGTATGTGAAGAATTTTTAGTTTAAACATTTGAGTGTTGACAGACCTCTTCAATATCTGTATTCCTGTCTATATTCAGAAGAAATGCATGACCCATCAGAAGAAGACATAGGCCAGCATTCTACTTGCCCTGTATCAAGAGCAATCAAAGGGATTTGGCAGAGCAGAGGAGGTTAATTCTATTCTGGGAGGACTGGGGAGAGGAAGGATGTCCTCAGGGCCTTGACAGTATTTAGCACAGATAGGAACTCAGTAAATATTTGTTGCACTGAGAGAAGGCTTCTGAGCTGTGAGTGAGAATAAGCAAAATTTAATAACCTTTTCCCCTGTCCCCATAATTCCCCAATTGGAAGTTGGAATCATACAGGAGAGTTCAGGTACAGCAAGTAGAAAAAGGTGTGCATTTGTGTACATGTGTATCTCTGAAAACTTGCTATACTTGTACACAAATTAATTCTTATATATTAATTCTAGACTCTCAACTTGAGGGTGGGGGGCATCACAGTTGTTTTATTCTCTGCTGTATCTCCTACTAGTGTCCTAGCAGTTGTCAAGGCTTCCTACACTTTGGTGAGTGAATGAAATTCAGTAATATTGTAAAACTGGGCCTGGAGCTGACTGATACCCAAAACATTTCTCTAGTGTCAACACAAACACACCACAATTCATTGGAACTGCAAATGCTCTTGTTGAAAAAGGAAAAACCAGTAGCTTCCATTTTTTGTTTATTGTTTAACATTACTTTATATTGGTGGTACAAAAGTAGTTTTAAAACTGTCAGAAATTAATGCATAAGCAAGCAAACCAATCTGTCAACATAAACTTTTTTAACTCTTAACTTTTTATTAATCATTTGCCATTAAAATATGTATTCAAATTACATCCATTTGAAGTGGTTTGACCACAGCTGAAGAGAACAGGTTGCCCTGTAACAAATCTATTTACAAAACCCATCAAAAAGCCTTTTTGGGTTTTTTTTTCTTCCATTATATTACATATTTTATTTTTTAAGCTAGCATATAACACAAGCTAAACTGATTAGTAGTGTGCTTACTCTTCCAATCTTCGGAGAAATACTTTGTTTTTACAAAATTTTATACCTTGTAGGCAAAAAAATTCTCACACCTTGACCACTGCCACTGACTTACTCTACTCTACAAGGTGCCTTCCTTCAATCCCTCCTCATACATAAACATTGTCAAGCACAGAGTTTTTACTTCCTTTTTCCTGAAAGCTAAAGCTTTAAGTACTGCAATTCTATGTACAGGTCTACAAGTTTGACAAAAATGAAAACAAGAATCACAACAAAAACCAAACAAGCTAACATTCTTAGAAAACTGCAAACCAGCTAGAAAATATTCCAGCAATATTTTCAAATTAATGGCTACATTTTTATACTTTCATTTTTGGAAGGATAAAACTTACTTGCTTAAGTGTTCATATTTTTTTTTAAGTCTTACTTTCTTGACAGACATATTATCTAAAGCTATCCACAAAAGCCAACAAAACATAGTCATAAACTCGAAGTTGTGTCACCTTCAGTTCTTTTGAAACTGGAAAACCATGTGTCAAAGACGAAGAACTCATTATCTGTCAACCCAAGCCATGTTCCTTTAGAGGAGGGGCAAGTGTTACTCCACACACCGGCTTCTTACTGCCAACATACACTGAAACACAAACAGGGCCAATATGCAGGCACCAGGTAAAAGAGGGATGGGGCTTGTGGGTGGTTCAACAGTGACTAGATAGCTATCGTAAGAAAACAATTCATTCCCTGGGACAACTTTCTCAATATTAAAAAACAAAAACCTGTGACCTTGCTCACCTAACTAAAACCAGGGAAATACTCTTTGGTAAGCTGCTGGGGGTCTAGGCATCAAACACTTACCTCCTGCAAGTATCATAACACATTCCCATCCCGAACATCTTAGAAGAACATCACTTTCTTCTTCCAACTAGAAAGCTAGTTCTTCATCCTAACAGCACTGAAAAGTACAAACAGTATGGACATTTCCTAACACCACATGCAGACAGCCACAGGCTGTCATGCTCCTTTTCAAAAGAATTATAGTAATGCCTTTTTTCAAACCTAGACTACTTACTTTACAAAAGCCTTTCACCATTTTGAATAACTGAATGCGTACAGTGTCAGCTTATAAGCCCACCCTCCTGCAGGTAACATCTTCAGCAGGCCAAACTATCAGGCCACATGGTAATTTCTTTTGCCAAGAAAACCGGGGCTCATTTATTCAGCAGCTACATTGCTCTGTGCTAAGGAAGAGGCATCAACGGATACATGGCAGAATAAATGTGCCTTTGGGCTGGAGAAGCAGCAGAGACATTTATAGGATGCAAATTCTATGTGTGGTTGGTGAGTCTAAGGCCACACGCGAAAATGTAAGTTCTGAAGGCAAGAAGGAATTTTTGAGACTAAGATAAGCATAATAGTACGAATGTTCAGGTATTTAGTTAAATTTGGTTCATTAGGAGCTTTAGAAAACTTACAATGTGGCTTAATTGGAAAATTATTTCACTTTCTAGAAATAAACTGAGCTACTCTTAGCAGTGTTGTTTCCAATTAGCTACATGATCTCAAGCCTTTCTATTTCTGAAAGTAAGGGGCCTTAATAAGATCAATAGTTTTCAACTTCAACTTGGGAATATAGATCAGAATCACTTTGGGATTTAGGGTGGCAGGGGTGGGGGACAACAGATTTCTGGACCTAGTCAAAAACTATACATTTAGAATTTCCAAAGGCAACATCTGGCCATATAAATAAATTTATTTAAATTTTGTCAAGGTTTATTTTCAGCCAGACCAGACAAGTTCTTCTCAAATTTTAACATGCCTATGAATCATCTGAGACTCTTGCTAAAATGTACACCCAGTAGGTGTGAAATGGGTCCAGAGATTCTTCATGTCTGATAAACTACCTGTACAAGATGCTGCTGGTCCATGGCCCACCCTTTGAATAGATACCTCCAGCTCAAATCTTCTAGTTCTACCGAGCACACGGAAATTCCCATCCACAACTCCATTGTGTCACAGGCTTAGTACTTAAATTGCAAGGCCTTGCCTTTGTTTTTCACTTTTGGAAAAGAGGCAGAGACTTCCACTGCTGTGTGTGATATGAAAAGAGTATCTCAATGCCAAGGTGGCTCATGTCAAGGAAGGAGAAGATAAGTTATGACCTCTTCTATCTTAGCCATCTTTCCTTTATTTATTTCAAGAAATGAAAGCCATTTTCAGCAAAGCACACATCCTACAGTTGTTATTCGTGCTATTTCTTTTAAGCCATTCATTCTCTTCTGGAGTGATACCTTAGTCTCAAAAGAAAACTCATGTCTTCAAGGGCATGGAAATTCTCTAAGAAACACAATTTGCAATTGTGACAACACCACTAAAGTATATCCATCATCTAATACTCCAACCTAAGAGGATACACAAGTTGTGAGCATTTTAAACATGTCTATAATCTAGGATTTAATATAAGAGCAATGGATGTCTGAGTGTTATTTGCTAGGATTCTTTGATTCCTGTTTTATACCAGTGTTACTCCATAGCAAGTGAACTTCCGAGTAGAAAGCTAATAAAAGCAAATGCCAGAATTCTGTCAAAAAATACTTAAAATGTCCAGGCGGACTAATAAAAGGATGCTAGCATAACAAATCTAATAATCTGAGAATTATAATCAAAGCTGTGTAAAGCTTAAATCCACTCCATTCTCATGTTTGAAAAGTCAGGTACCAGAAGCTGCTTTGCTATGCAATTGCCAAAAAACTCTGTCTTTGTAAATTGTGCAGAAGAACCTTGTATTAAATGAGCGGAATTGGTCATACAGCAGTGGTTCTCAACCCTTGGAAATGTCTAGAGACACTTTCAATGGTCATGACAGGAGGGCGTATGGTGGACAGAAGTCAGGACATTGCTAAATGTCCAAATGCACACAGCTAAAATGTCAATATAGGGCTGAGCTGAGAAATCTTTCAGTAGAGGATTTCACCAGTGTGTTACAAAGTCAAAGTGAATTCCCTGGAATAAAAATCTTTTTAACTTTAATCTTTACACAGCCATAGTAATGCTAACCAGTACATAGCACAATACCTTCAGCAATGCCCCAGTGACAATTGCTCTGGTTGTATGTCACTGCCATGTGTTGCCATGCTCCTATGCACTCCAAATATTATACAGTAGTACCCCTGTGATCACACCGAGACCTTATGTTCCTTTACATAGTTTGTACTCACCAACTTAGTATCTGCTATATGGTAATACAGAAAAGAAAAATAACAATAATGACCAAAAAAAAAAAGAAGCAAGGAAAAAATAATCACAATCAAAACCTATAGTCTGTGGCCTCAAAGGTCTACAGTCCAGAGTGGAGATAAGAGAGCAATTTAAAGCCTTTGGTAACCCAAACAGCTGTGAGGACAGGTGTGGGATCCAAATGACACAGGAAGTAAGTTATGTTTGCTCAAAGAGATGACACTAAAGCTGAGTGTTACAGGAGTGGGAAAAAAGATAGGGAACTGGACTTTGGGTGGATGGAATCTCCAGTGTAAAAGCAATAACACTAATAGTGATTAGAAAAAATAGTATCATTTCGTGCAGCAAAAACCAGGAGGCTGGTACTATTGTGAAAGCCTTGAGGGTGAACTCAGTTCGCCCTCACCTTTGCCTGTGAGGTAGGAATGACTGTCTCACTTTAGAGATGACAAAGCTAAGGCTCAGAGTAACCCATGTGACTTGCGCAAGGTCACACAGACTGGCAGCTGGGATTCAAATGCTTAATCTGACTCCTAGCCACTGCCTTATACTACTTGAAGAGCCAGAAGATGTGAAAACTGTCTTCAAGAAGGACTACATATGAGCCAAGAGATTTAGCCAGAATTAATCTGAGATGCACAGTACACTTATTGCATGGACGCCATGTAACTGGTACACCATGCTTTTAGGATGAAGACCAAACTTCTAACTATGGGTATTCGAGCCCTGCCTGATCAGAATCCCATATACAGATTTATCTCCATCCTAATCCCTCTTAATCTCCATCTTGAGACAGGCAAACCTTTCCAGTGTTTCTGGATCTAGATTAAATCCACCAATGGTGTTTTCCTCTCCTTTCCTGCAAACTAAGAGTCAGCCCTGTCCTTCCTCACCTAAGCCAGTTTTCAATGTCAGAGGGAAGAGGTTATAGTCCCCCAATGCACTTGAGGGGCCTCCTTACCCACAGGGGATAGAACCAGTCAAGAGTACCCTTTGAACACATTCCTTAGACTCCATAACACCCAGTCCACATTTTTACATGAGTCATAAGGAACTATCATTGGCTGAGATTCCAAATAGCCTCTAGCAGTGCTTGGACCCACCCATCCCTTACAGCACCAAAAGAGGAGAGTTCTCTTCAGTACAGAACTATTCCAGAATCACCTGAGCTCCCTGACCTTGAAGGTATTTGGTTTCTTCCAGCTTTAAGAAAGGGACTATAATTCCAAACTTCCTGACTCCTAGGAAGATGTCTTAGTAGTTAGGAGCACAAGCCTAAGTCTATGACTTTAAGCAAGTCATTTAACTCTCTGAGCCTCAGGTGTAATAATAATAGCAGTTTATATTTATGGGGTTTATGACATAATGCAAGCAAAATACTTAGCAAAGTACTCAATAAATGTCTGTTTTTATTATCATTTGTGGGGGAAAAAACTATAGGCTGTGCTTGTAGATGCACTGAATCAGGGCTGATGGAGTAGCTCAAGTGGTAGAGCACCTCCCTTGCAAGTATGAGGCCCTGAGTTCAAACCCCAGTGCTGCTAAGAAAAACAAGAGAGATGCACTGAATCAGCTAAACTTTTACTGGAGTATGAAGAAAATTTTGCATTTTGACACACATAATTTTCAAAACAACTTTTACTACTTTAACTTTGGTAAGATTCGTTTTAACAAAAATATGTGGATAGGTACTTCTCACTTTTTTCTTTAACAATATCACTGGCAATCGACATCTATTTGAAAGGAGAATAAGAAGGGCTAACACCCCCAGATTGCCTGAATTAGGAGCCTACAGTGCCATATGACAGATATATTTAGTCAAGGGGCTGGCCCCTGGCCTTCAAGGTGAACAATGAATTCCACCAAGGAGGCAGGGCTGCCTGAACTGGTGCCAGCCTGCTTCTGGGGGGGAGGGGGAATGGAGCTGCTTCAAGAAAATACCCCATAACTAGATCACCAGATAAGATGCCTGCCTGCTTCTTGACAAAGAGAAAGGAAAAGAAAGTATAACCACAGATGCAAACCTACTTGCCACTTTTTTAAAGAAATTTCTTCATGTTCCAGGTCATAGCACAGACCCAGCTAGGGGAAGGTTCAGAGGGACCGCCTCAGGCCGGCCCTTCCCTGACTAATTGTTCCTTGGTGGCCACTCCAAACAGAGTCCATCACAGCCTGTGCCCTCTACACATTAGGCCTCTCCCAGAGCGAGTGGCACTCCTTCAGCAACACAGTGAGGATTCCTCTGACCATCTAGAGTCCCCAACTTGGTCTTCCACTTCTGCATGGGATGACCACTGGGAGCCACACCCGGAAAGTGTAAATTATCCCCTCTCCTCTCTGCTGTGTATTTGCTCTTTTAGCTTCTCAGAAAATGCCATGTGTCCCTGGGCCAGAATTCAAGTCTGATTCATCTTAGTGTGCTCCGCTCTAGGCATGGGGCCTGGCACACAGGGGTAGCTCAGTAAATAAGCCAACTAACACTGGGCTAACCTAAGACAACACCCTAGTCACCCACCCTTCCCCCTCCAAGTTTGACATTCTCTTTGCTTTTCTGTTTCTCTCTGTGTTTGCTCTGGAATAAAAATGTCAGAAACATCTTTTGGGGCCAGTGAGTGGTTTACAAAATCTGAGGGTGTTTGTTTGTTTGTTTGTTTTTGATTACTTTAAATAAATGCAGGATACAATCAGCATGGTGAAGAATATTGTCACCATTCCGCAAAAATGGGAGAAGCATTTTGAAAGGGTGAACTGCAAGGGAAGGTGGTTTCTAAGGAAGTAGGTGTGTGTCTGTGTCTGTGTGTCTGTGTGCGTCTGTGTGTACAATCTTAATTAACGCGGGCCACTTTTAAAGTACCGAATATTGAAAAGGCCTTCGGATGCAGTAAGACCCCAGGCTAGAGGGGGGAAGCTTAGAGAAAGTGACCAGTTCTGACAACTTCTGGAAGAAAATGCCAGACGGCCCTGTTCCCAAGAGTCACCCCACACTGGGAGATGCGCCATCAGGAGACTCCCACCCCCTCCTGCCCAAGCTCAGCTTTCTTGTACAGTGAGGCAGACATTAGGCAGAGAACCAGCCACCTAGATGAGATGCCCTTTTAGGACAACGCCCAGAGTCCACACCATGTCTCCCAGGCTTCTCTGGGCAGCCCCACGACAAGGTTGCTGCACTTTCCGTTTATTTGTAAAAAGACCGAAGGCGCTACAAATTATCTCCCCAGCAAGAGCCTGATCCCGGCGCAGGGGAAAAAAAAAACAATAGTCCTCCCCTCCCCCCCAGGTCCCTAGAGCCCCCCTCAAGTCTCACCCCCGGCACAGAAAAAGAAAGGGGACCCCCAGATAGTTAGGGCCTCGCCCTGAGAACACGTTTCCCCTAGCTTGGCCGCTTGCAGAATTGCTAGGCAGGAGCTGAGCTTTGGGCAGACGGCGTCTGTCCATCCAGTGGTCCAGTCCCCCTTCCCCGGTCCCCTCCATGCTGGGAGACCCCACTTACCCCACGACGGAAATCATCATGGCAGCCACCACCAAGTAGTTGGTCTGGTAGTAGAGCAGATTGCTCACTACACGGTTGTTCCATTTGGAAATGTCCCTGAAGTCCGGCCGGGCAAAGCGGTCAGAGCCCGGGAAGAAATCGTCCCAGGCGCGGAGGGGGGCGATGGTCACGTCCATGTTTCTCAGCCCCGCGGTCTTCACCTCCGGAATCCGCCGGCGGCGGCGGCGGCAACCGAGCTGGGGGGACGACGACAGTGGCTCTGCGGTTGGTGCGCAGCAGAGCTACGAAAATTGGGAGCGGGCGGGCGAGTTTGCTCTTCCTTACTTCTTGATTGGCTGGAAGTGGGTGGTTACCTGAACGCGAGGGCCCCACGACACAGCCAGGGACCAAATGCAAAACCGAAATGAAATGACAGAAAGCAAACAGCGGAAATCCCCCGTCTAAGGGAAGTGACAACACCTTCCCTGGAAGTTCTTATTACCAGCCCTTTCCCTTTTAAATCCTCCTTGTGGATGTCTAACCTAGGACTGTGTTTGTTCTCTGCCTCTAAAAAAAAAAAAAAAAATTGACAGCTGTTCTGATGCCCATCTAAGTGGAATGGAATGGAAGACGTCCATAGTGTTAGTGGAGGATGAGCTGGACTTGAAAATTAAGTGTCACTAACCTTTGTCCATCTGAGTGCAATTCTCAGGATTTCCTTGTTCCAATGAGTCACTCTGCATGAAATCAGACCGGCAAAATGAGGAAGAATGTGTAAAAGGGAAGGGTTGGTTTCTCTTTGAACTTGTGGTTGTTGTCGTTCTCCATCTATGCTCTCTCGTGGCAGAATTATTGAACCGCTGTGCCATTTTAATAAAGTGATCAAGTAGACACCCTGGTCTCTTCAGGCCTCAGTTAAGTAGGCTGTTCATACACGAAGACAAACAATTGCCTGCAGTGAACCAGTTGTTCTGCACTGAGTATTCTCTGGACAGAAACATGGATTCCACTCCAAAAAGCTTTCTTGGCTTTACTCCAGTATTTGGCCACAACTTTAAGGGAGCGTGGTATCTTAAAAAAGATAAGATGATGTTTTGTATCCCACCCCCAAAGAACCAGCAAGTTGTAAATTCTCTTCTCAGGCTCCAAAGGGTTATTTTTTTCAGGTAAGGTACTGATTGGTACAATAAGCTTTTTATATCAAATACACAAGAAAAAAGTACGATTGTCTCTTGTTATCTGTGTGAGTATTAGTTCGAGGACATTCCCCCATATCAAAATCTGTAGAGGCCTTGTTTAAAATGATGTAGTATTTATACATACTCCCTTTCTCTTCATCTCTACACCACTTATAATATCTACTATGGCATAAATATTGTTATACTAAAAATAGTTGTTGTGCTGTATTGTTTAGGGAATAATGACAAGAAACATGTCTGCACATGTTCGTAACAGACAGCATAAAAAGGAAACTGGTTTCCATTGTGGCTGTGGGTGATGAGGACTGTGTTTGGGCTCATTTCGTAGTGTGGAAGGTAGATTCTGAGACATGTTTAACAACCGAGTTCAGTCTACTCAGACGACCATGCTTCCGAAAACTAGAAAGCAATAAAATATGCTTAATGAAAGTCCAGAAAATGTAATTTAAATTTTCTTGTTGATTCTAAAAGCAATTAAGGAAACTACAGTGACTCAAAGAAATTACTACTGCTACTGGGTTTTAGGGAAGTTTGGTAATTGAATTGGATCAGTGCTGGTTAAGATAGATTCTTCATGATGCTTTTTGGATAGAGTATTAAATGTAAAAAAATGTTCCTGAGTTCTCACATTTTCTTGATTCTGGAAACACTGGAGGGTTTAAAGTCAGAAAAAAAGCAAAACTGAGTCTCTCCTCTCTCTGGCAGGTGACTTTGGGGAAATTACTTAGTTTCCCCAAGGCTCAGTTTCTTCCTATGTAAACTAGAGACAATAGAAAATCTGCCACAGAGATGAGGATAAATGAAAGAATGTTTGGGAAATGCTTAGTATATAATAAGTGCTCGTAGTTAGATTGTTACTGTTCTTAACAGTAACAATGCACCTGCATGATACTTGTAGTGCTTTAACCTGATTTGTCTTCTATGCTTTTAAAATAAGTACCCACAAAGTTTTCTCCATCATGTTACCACTTTATCATTGTGGTTGTATCTGAGCAGATAGGACAGGGGACAAATGTGAGAATAGTCAGTAAAATGCCAACAAATATTCTGAGTTCTTCCAAAGCTCTGTGAAAGTGTTAAGGGGAATAAAGAAAAGGTGAAGAGTGCAGCTCTACTCCTTCTACCTTCAGGGATCCTGTGATGCAGGAAGTGTTACTTAAATATGAGACAGTGAAAGGAGTCTAAATAGAGATGTGCCAGGCCTGGCGCTCAGTAACAGGAAGTCCCAGGGTGTAGAGAAATTCTCTTGAAATTAAGAATTTCAAGATGCAGCAGTGTGGGCAAGCTGAGTAAATGATCTTGGTGAAGACCAGGGTGAGAGCCCCAATAGGGCCCCACACCTGTTGGTATTAGAAGCTGTGACCTAGAGTTTTCACCTTCCAACTGCTTAGAATTCAATGGTCAAAAACTGCCAAGTGTGTATTTGTGACAATATGGTTACTTACTGATCACGGGTGACTGTTAATCGTAAACATTTCTTGGTGTACTTTAACTTATATGCTTAAACCTCCTAACAGATTAAAAAAAAAAAAAACTAAAAAAAGAAACCTAAAGCTGTCTATAGCAGTTTTGCCTTCTCTCTCTCTGAAAATGTTAACCACGTTTCTTTGCTCTATGGTTGGATTACGGGAGGTTTTTGGGTTTTTTAGAAATTATTTTAATTCCCCACACATTTGTACTTTTGTTAGACAATAATTATTTTCTTAATTGTTTTGGTGGTACTGGGGATTGAACTCAGGGCCTCAGGCTTGCCTAGCACTTGAGCTCTGCCCCCAGTCCCATTTAAAATAAAAACGAACACGTATAGAGCCTTTTTTTGAGCCACTGTTTGAAAGCCTTCAGTAGAGGCACTTTATCACTGTTCTTTGGGGTAGAGGAAGCAGGAGGAGATTGTTTTACTCTAGAGGTCCCCTAGGCCTTTTATGTGGGGACCTGAGCATCTACTTAGGACTATCGTGAATATTTTCTATCTATTTATAAACCATAGTAGATAGTTGACTAGTTTGTGATATGTTCCACTTAAAATGAAACAAATCGGTTGCTTTTGCTGGCAGGCCAGTTGCCACTGTCCACGGCAGTAATGGCCATTTCTAATTAGTGAGTCTGAGTCAATGAGTGCCTCGTGTTATCTTTCAAAATACCACCACAGTGAGTCAGTCCCAAGGCTCGAAGATGCAGGACCCAGATGCCTTTGCCGATTTCTTCATTGACTTACTTTGTTCTGTCACTAGGACTCAGTTTCTTCCTCTGTGCAATGGGTAGAGAAGAACCTCAGGATTCCCTGAGGTATCTGCTACATCACTGAGGGGTCTGTGATGCTCACTGCCACTAATCAAAAAATTGTTGGGGACCTACCCCACAGAAGCCCACTCTGACAAGCAAGGCTCTCTCAGTGGTTTCCTTCGGTGATGTTGTCTGTTTCCTGAGTTGATATTGAGACATGTGACCCAGAAAGAAGCTGGTGTCTCCTGGTATGGACTATGAACTCTATTCCTGCACTCACTGCCTGGCTTTGACTGATGCAGCTCAATGAAGGCTATTGATTAACCTAACTGGGTGGTCAGAAAGGACAAGCCTTGAAGGCTCAATAGAGAACAGTACAAAGCGGAGATTAATTATCAGAAATTAGTAACAGCAGTTGCATTTACTGAGTAACAGTCAGGTTTCATTTACTTCATTTCAATGGTTTTTTGAACTTCACGTCGATGGAAACACCCTGGGCGTTACAGAAGTTTGGAGTGAGACCTGAAAATTTGCATTTGTAACAAATTTCCGACTTGTCAGGGAGTGTATTTGAGAAACACTGTGGATTTCATTTAATTCGCCACCTTACAAGGTGAATATTATTATCCATGTTATCAGTCAGCTGGCGGGGGTTCTTTTGCTCTATTCAGATAGGAATTGTGAGTGGGCTAGGAGAAGTTCTTCCAGTGCGGCAGTCCTGGGCCCTTCCATGCTCAAGGTCTAGGGACTGCACTGATGGACACAGAGGCTTGCAGCTATAAGCCCAGAGAGCTAGGCAACTACTCCTATAGGCTTTACAAGCAAGCTGCTTATAGCTCTAGGCAGTCAGGCTGGAGGCTTGTTGCTCAGGCTTTCACCACCAACAGCCTTGGCTCTTGGTAGCTTTTGTAATCCTCAGCTTCCAGCAGGCGAGAGCTGAGCAGTTGCAGCAGCAGCTGCAGACAGCAGATAGCAAGTGGCAGCTTCTGTTGTTACAGCTCTCATACAGGCCATTGGTACCAGGACCCTCAGTCCTAGAGCAGCTTGTGTTACAGCTTTCAGGTCTAGGGTACTGGGATCCCCAGCCTTGACAATGGCTAGGGTTACATCTCTCAGGCTATGGTGTCTGAGATCCTTGGGCCTTTTGCAATGCCCTGGAACTCTTCCAGCAACAAAGACCAGCAGGATCTTGTCTCAGCTGTTTATAGCCTTCCTTATCTTCACCGACTTTGCTCAGCATTGTTTGTGTGTTGCTGCTCTTGGGAATTCTTTATATGTCCTCTTGTTGCTACTGCCATGGTCACTACTGCCACCATCAAAGCTGTGAATGCTGGTACCTTCCCTTCTTTGTGTTACCAGCTCAGCCTGCTCTATTAATGGCAAAGATTAGAGTAGGCAAGAAAAGACCACACACAGGTCGTTCACACCTGTAATCCTAGCTACTCAGGAGGCAGAGATCAGGAGGATCATGGGTTGAAGCCAGCCCCAGGCTATTAGTTCTAGAGATCCTATCTAAAAAAAAATTACAAAAAAGGGGTGGTGGAGTGGCTCAAACGGTAAGAGTGCCTATCTAGCAAGCGTGAAGCTCTGAGTTCAAACCAGTGCCACCAAAAAAGAAAAAAGAAAAAGATGGAGAAGCCTTTTATTGGGCCTAATGTTGCAACACCAGGGGTTAGCACAAGAAGATGCCTCTTGGCTGACTCACAAAGTGAGCAAACAGCTTGCTTGTAGATGTAGAAAGGGGGTGTGGCAAATGTTTCTGCACCAATCATAACAGTCCTTTATGCAAATGCAGGATTGTGTTTGCAGCAGTCATGGCACAGTCCCTTATGGCAATGAAGGACTGTGTTTGCAGCAATCACATGCCTTCTGCTGGGTCACCAGGGGAAGTGCTTCCCCACTGGCCTGGGTGGAAATGGCAGCAAGGTCACCTAGAGTTCACTGATACTTCTGATGGGGGAAAAGTCTGGCAAAAGCTGTTTGAAACAGTTGTGGCTGAGAAGGTACCTAGCCACTGTGGTTGCTGTGTAGCTTCCTTGGTGTATCTGTGGTGTTCAAAGTAGCTGATCAGTGTCCTGAGGGCAGTCTGGCTGATTGTTGATAGTCCTTTTTTCAAAGCAGCCAGGGCACTAGAGGAGGGTCTAACAGTTGTCAATTAAGGAATCAACTTACTCTGCCCTCAACATCTTAGGTGATTGAAAGGGAAAATAAAAATTAAAAGGGATACTTATAGAGAAGTCTTATTAACATCAGCAGTGATTTAATAGCATTTCTTTCTTTTTTTCTTTGTTGGTGTTGTGGGTTGAACTCAGGACTCTACACTTGGTAGCTAGGTATGCTACCACTTGACCCACTCTGCAGCCCCTTTTGTGTTGGTTACTTTGGAGATAAGGTCTCAGATCATGCCCAGGCCAGCCTGGACTTCCCTACCTAGTGGAGGATGACAGGCACATACCCAGCTGTTGGTTGAGATGGGGTCTCACAAACTATTTGCCCACTCTGGACTCAAACCTCCATCCTCCTGATCTCTGCCTCCAAAGTAGCTAGGATTACAGGCTTGAACCACCATGCCTGGTGATTTAACAGTGCTTTAACAATGCTTAACTCCTGCCCCAGTTAAGAAGGGTGGGTTCTTCTAAACTGTCTCATCCTTACTTTATTTGGTGGTACTGAGGTTTGAATTCAGGGCCTCACACTTGCTAGGCAGGTGCTCTACCACTTGCACCACTCCACCAGCCCTTTTTTGTTGGCTATTTTCAAGATAGGGTTTTGCAATCTATTTGTTCAGGCTGGCTTTGAACTGTGATCCTCCTGATTGCTGCCTCCTGAAGAAGTTAGGATGTCAGGCATAAGCCACCAGCTCCTGGCTCATCTCACTTTACAAATGAAGAAACAGAAGTACCCAGGTCTCATATTTAATAGCTGGGAGTGAGGATTTAAATTCAATTCTTTCTGACTTCAGATTTCATTCTTTTCCCACTCCAAAAAAGGAGTGTGCGTGTGTGTGTTTGTGTCTCTGTGGATTTGAAACATATGAAAAGAATTATTTTTCTCTATCTGGCCATCCAGATTCACTTATATGCACATAGAATTTGATTCTGGAAGAAAATAGTTGAGAATTTTATTACCATTTATGATTATGCTTAGGTGATAGGATTTGTGCGTGTTCTTATTTTTTAATTTTTGTGCTTTTTCTTTATATTTTCATCTATCTAAATATATACACCTATCCCAGAAAAATGTTATGACACTAAAATGTTAATTTCACGAAGAAAATACTCTCTCCATTCTACCTCTATTAGCTGTTTTAAAGTGCATATCTAGGCAGATTTTGAAACCCTCCTGAAAAATAGAAAGAGAAGATCCCCTCACCATTTTGCCCGTTTGTATTGGGGTGGTTCTTCTCAGAGGTTTTCCATAGACTATACCAATATTTTATATTACTATTTATGAACAATATAATTTAAAAATACAAAATTGTATTAAACTTAACTTTTGTTGCAGCGTAACAACAGTATAGACGGCGCAACAGTTGTTTAATCAGGTGTAGTTAATCAAGATTATAATTACAGTCCAATGTTTTAAAGCCCAAGGGAGTTTTGGCAAACCGGCTCCTCCCCTGTATTGCTGGCCCCGCCCCTCCCTCCCCTGGCACCGCCCCTCCCTCCCCTGGCACCGCCCCTCCATCCCCTGGCACCGCCCCTCGCTCCCAGCCCCGCCCCTCCCTCCCCTGACACCGCCCCTCGCTTCCAGCCCCGCCCCTCCCCGCCAGCCCTCCCTTCGCAAGGGCACCTGGGAAGAGGCGGAGAACAATATGGCGGATGGCGAGGAGCCGTAAGTACCGGGGCTCTGCCGGTGCGCCGGGTTGGGCCGGGTTGTGAGAGAGCGCGGCGGTGGGCGGCCGCCGCCACCAGCCGGGGTCCCCCAACCCCCCGCCCCGTCCCCTCGCCCCCCCATACCCTCGCGGCGCCCAGTGTGTAGCGTGATGCTGACCCTTCTTTTATTCTCTCTTTCTTTTAGGGAGAAGAAAAGAAGGAGAATAGAGGAGCTGCTGGCTGAGAAGTTAGTGCTGCCGGGAGGCCGGGGTCCTCTCCGGGGACCCCCGCCTCCCCCCAACCCCAGGCCTAGGGGACCAGCCGCAGCGGGCCCGGGGGGCTGGGAGGGGGGCACCCGGAGCGCAGGCCGCGCGGCATCGTCCCGCACCCCGTCCGGCCATGTCGGGATCGGGGTGAACCGCGCCAGGTCCTGCAAAGGACACCCTTGTGCCCCCCCTTCCTCCAACCCAAATTGTTAGAACGTGACCTTGTGACAATTCAAACACGAGTTGGACCCAAGGCCTTTTGGGGGGCCTTTGGTAAACACTGAGACAATAGTGCTAATTGCAAACTTTTAATGAGCATTCTATACATCAGGTATTGGACTAAGCACTTAAGTCAGTTTTGCAAAAATTACTGGGTCTTAAAGGAGGTGTTGACCCCCCAACGGCTTATTCCCTCATTTGCAGCATACCCTGCATTTGATCAGATGGTTAGTTTTGTGCCACAGATTTAAAACGGTAGTTTCAAACCTGACCAACCCTACACAGTTTTTCCCTCCCTCCTTGGGAGGAGAAAAAATACTTTTGCAGTGGGTGTGGTGAGTTCCCAATTTCTGTGCGGGTTCTCAATAAGTGCTGTGGTCTTTATCTTCCTCAGATGGTTGGATGTCATCTGCAGAAGGACTAGAACAACAAGCACAATTTCACATTCCTTCCCACCTCTTAATTTCCTAATAGTTTTGCATAAAGTGACAAAGTTTGAATGCTTATATATATGCCAAGTACTGTACTAAGTCCTCTGTGATTATCTCTTTTATCTTTATTCTAAGAAGTAGCTGCAAACAGTTTTATGGTGGTTAAGTAATCTGCTCAAGGTTGCAGTGCTATTGGTTATGGAAACAAAGCCAACTCTGCACTAAAACCTATGGTCCTTATTGCTTGGCAATACTTATGGTCCCTTCTGGAAAAGTTGGAAATCACCAATGTATTTTAAGGTAGAAATTGTGAACTTTTAGGAAATTAGGAAATAAAAGGTAGTTAAAACCAAACATGAATCTTGCACCGATTAGAAAATACATGTGTTTTGTTGGAGGAGTCCCATCATTTTTAGTTGGGTATTCTGAAATGTTTCTAGATGATAATACTTATCTGTGGTGTAATTGTAACCAGAGACACTTTTTGGTGTGTTTAGTGACAACAAAAACCACCTCACAGTATTAAGATTCTTTTTTGAAAATTGGGACCTTTCTTTCAGAGAAAAATGCATGAAAGTTGCTCATCAAAACTGATCTTTAAATTACACATCTCAAACTTGGAAAGGACACATACATAGTATTAAGATTTGAAGCATCACAGCTCTAAAAGTATGGCACCCCTGCGCCTTTTATACCCCTCCACGTGTGTTTAAGGGACAGATTATGGAAGTTTGCAGTGACCTTTTATGAATAAAAATGTAGGGAAGTCCATGTCTTGCTGATAAATCAGTATTCCAAGTTCGATCTTTGGTTGCTTCAGGAGCCCAGAAAAACATAGATGGATTTATTTCATCAAGTGGATGAAATAAAAATAGAAACAAATGCACCGTTCTTAATTTTAAGGGACTGTATCATAGGCAAGAAAAAATTGGAAAGCTTAAAAATAACCACAATTCACTCTCCCTTTTTATTTGAGCAGGTCTGGTGTGGTTACCTTTTCATTTGGGGAAACCTAATAGTTGTAGTTGTGGCTTTTTCCTACTGATCTTTGCAGCTGAATTTACTGTGTTCTGTGCAGAATGGCTGTTGATGGTGGGTGTGGGGACACTGGAGACTGGGAAGGTCGCTGGAACCATGTAAAGAAGTTCCTCGAGCGATCTGGACCCTTCACACACCCTGATTTCGAACCGAGCACTGAAGTGAGAAACATTTATTTTTAAATAACTGCTCTAATAGTTTTACATTTCAAAAATAATAAGATGCTTCCTTTTTAATTTGCTGTTATAATGCAAATACTAATAAAATTGTTTTGTGAGACTAAGTTATCTTGAAGTATTAAATTTAATATAACTGATTTTATTTGAATGACTGAGTCATTTTCACATTTTTCATGTAATGTAAGTTGAAATTTTTCAATAGAAAAGTAACTTCATATCGTCATTTTTAAATTCTGTTACGGCTAAAATTCCAATTAAAAATGATTTGTTAGACACATTCCTTTTTGTAGCCCTGCTATGAGAAATTACTTCAATAGGAATATAGATATGCTTATTTAAATTTTGAAATTTAGTTGTAATGAGCATTTTTACTTACCAATGAATATCAGCTAATTGCATGTTAAAGATGTGTGTACTATATAATCTCCATGTTTATGAAGAGATACTATTTTGAAATAAGTATTGTGCTACTCTTAAAAAATAAGTTACAAACTCTTGAATTTGGCCTAGTAGCTCATACAAATAACTTTCCTCTTTTAATGTTAGATAGAATTGGCAATATTAATTCTTTCTTTGTATAATACACTGGATTTGCCTTGTACTTATTAAAGTTTTTTTGCATGATAATTTAAGATTATCACTTTTGCTAAATGATTATTCCAAATTGTATTTCTGCTAAGGAATTTTCTAAGAGTTTCATCTATTTTTTCTTCGTATTATCTAATGTTTTGTAAGTTCTTCTTGCTGTATTCAAAACCAGCTGTTACTGCTTTTATTTTTTTAGACCTTTAAGTATTTATGTAATGCTTGATCTTCTGTTTTCAAGATTTTAAAACTTTTCTATTTTTAGGAAGCCAGTTAAGTAACTGAATTTGGTGCTTTCTCTGTCCTTTCAAACATTAAGGAAAAGAAAGCATAAAGAAAGTGAGAAGGAAGATCAAGAATACTATTTTAAGGTTGTTACATTACAAATGAAATGATAAAGTAATGCTTAAAAAATGAAAAAGTAACTAGGGTTAGCTTTTCTTGTTAGAAAATAGCCTTTTAATTTCATACAATAAAATTGAATTTTAAAACTTTAAAATTGAAACTCTGAAAGCATTATGATTTTAGAACTTTTGGTTCTAACTCATAAATTTGAAATAATTGATTCCATGCAAAAGTACATTCTTTCCCTTTAATTTGTATTTTTCGTAGATACATCAGAAACTATCTTATGACTCATTGCTTTATTAATGGTACTTGCAGTAATCACCTAGATTTTAATATGCTTTTCTATTCTTTGCAGTCGCTCCAGTTTTTGTTAGATACATGTAAAGTTCTAGTCATTGGAGCTGGTGGCTTAGGATGTGAGCTCCTGAAAAATCTGGTAATATATATGTATCTATATACATAAAATGGTGTTCTCTTTTGTGATAAGTCTTTTTGCTTTTCTGTTGTACTAGGCAATATCTTTATTGTGACTTTTAACATAACTCTCTCTTGAGCTTTGTCAAATAAGTTTAGCATATCAAATTCTAGACAGTAGTTAAAATAATGATGTAACTTTGGAGCTTTTAAACTCTAAAGTTCTTAACTCTAAAGTCATTGATAGAATATCTTTCATTTTCTTTTCTGCTCTTTTTTTTTTTTTTTCTTTTTTGTGGTTCTGTGGATCAAACTCAGGGCCTGTGCACAATAGGCAAGCACTCTACCACTGAGCTACCCCAGCCCTCATTTCTCTCTTTTTTTGGGGGGAATGGTGTAGGTCTAGGGTTAGAACTCAGGGCTTTGCACTTGCAAAGCAGGTGCTGTACAGCTTGAGCCATACCTCCAGTCCATTTTGTTCTGGTTATTTTGGAGATGGGGTCTCAGGAACTATTTGCCTTGTCTGGCCTTGAAATCTTTCTGATCTCATCTCCCCAAGTAGCTAGGATTACAGACCTGAGCCACCACGCCTGGCTTCTTCTCTGTCCTCTACCAAACAAACTTTGGTAGTTTTCTTGAAAAGTGCTAATGTTATTTCAGTGAAGTAAATAACAAAACAGGTAGTTCATATTTTAATGTGAGATCTCAAGTAGTTTATTATTTCTTTTGCTTTCCAAATAACTAGGTGAGTGGGGGATTGTATTATTTTATGTAGAGGGAAACACTGAGAAAAATTAAGTTTTCCTGAGTTAGTAGTGATGTGCCTGGCATTTAATCTGGGCCATCAATTCTCAGTCAAGTGTTCTTTGCACAGAAGCATTAGGGCATGTGATGACCTAATACGATGCAGTTTTTGATGATCCTATGGTGGTAGATCTGCTAAACCTTTAGTAAAGCTATTTCCATATACTGGAAATACTGTGATATAATTAATTGGTTTCATGGACTCCTTGTAACTACACAGTAGCTTTTCATAAGTCTGTCAGTTTAATAAAAATGAGTAGGGAGAGACCTGAGTTAAAGCTGTTGTATACCAAACTTCTCATTGCTGTGTACAAGAGTGGAAATGCTCTTTAGAAGATGAAGTAAAGTTGCAGAAATTTAAATATATTTCATAGTACTTAAGGCTATGCTAGGTTTTATGGGAATTGTAGGTCACTGTGGCCTCTGTCTGCAGTGAATTTAAAAGTTTTATTGGGGAGACAGGTCTCACGAAATAAGTAGCAGAATGTACGATATACTCAGTAGTAGGGTGCCAAAATGACTGCACCTTATCAGGCTTACTCTAGTAGTGTAAAAACCAAAGACTTCTAGAAGAGAAGGGTTTTAGAGCTTAGGCAATGATTTTTGTCAGGCACTGTATCTGTACAAGTCCCCTAAAGCTTAACTTTTTCCATTTTGAAGTCATTATTTGAAGTCATAATTTTATTTTGTTTGTTTTTTTGAAATAAAGTGTTTCTGTGCAGCCCAGGCTGACCTCAAATTCGTAATCCTCCTGCCCTAGCACTCCTGAGTGCACCACCACACCCAGCAATATTAATTGCAATGCGAAGTACTTAAAGATTAGGTCTGAGGATTAGGCATCAAGCAACTTTAAGGAATGACCTCTTATGGCAAAGGGCTTTCAACTTTATAACTTGTTACTTTGCTTATTTAAGACATAGCATATAAAGAGATGCAAGGTTTTTTTTTTTTTTTTCTTTTTAGTAACTTAAACCCCCTAAAGACTCATTCAAAAAAAAAAAGAGCATGGCATTAATGTCATATATGCCAAGCAAATATTTATGGAGACTTTCCCATATGCTGACCACCAGTAGATGCTAAAGATACAAAATTTAGCAATGCAGACAGATGTTTATATTTGTGGGACTCACATTTCTGTTGAAGGAAAAAGACAAAATAATGTAATATGTCAGATGGTAATAAATGCTATGAAGAAAGGGAGGATGGAAGATAGGCAGCCTGGTGGTAAGAGAAGGTTTATAAAAAGGTGCTATTTGAGTAAGGAGGTGAGCAGTGTGCTGCAAAGTTACCTGGAAGAAAAACATTCTAGTCAACGTGAGCAGCAGGTGCAAAAGTCATAGGAATATTTGAGTTGTTCTCCATTGTTTATAGACTTATTTAAAACTGATTGGTTGCACATTTTCAACTTTTACAAGAATCCTGGATTTTATATACCTTGTAGAAGTCTTTTTAGCCATGAAATACAATATGCAAAATTTATTACTTAGAATTTGTGGATTTAGGACTACATTGAAAACAAGTCTCAAGTTATCAAAAATGTGAGGAAACTTCAGCTTAATGGAATTGTTTTTATTTCCACAGGCATTGTCTGGTTTTAGACAGATTCACGTTATAGACATGGATACTATAGATGTTTCTAATCTAAATAGGCAGTTTTTATTTAGGTAAGTTTTAATATCTTAGTTTTTTTAAAACTCTGATAAACATTTAAACTTGAATGTTGCACTTTAATAAATATTGAGAGTATAAGACTTTATTTAAAAAAAACAACTCAGTTTTAGGGAAAATTTTGAAGGAAAATTTTGGATGTTTTGGTTAAAGTAGTTTTATAAGCAAATGTGTGTGTGTTTGCCCTTTCCAGTTTCACACATTTTTACTGTATTAAGATTCTGAAAAGACCACCAAAATGATTGGTTACTTACATGAGGCTGTGCCTTTTAATTTGTGGCTAAAATGGTTGAAGATAGTAATGACAGTAAAACATTTATTGAGTGTTTCTGATGTACTAAGTACTTTATAAACTCTGTGTGTGTGTGTGTGTGTGTGTGTGTGTGTGTGTGTACACACATTAAATAATTTCAGAGTAATCCTCAGGGTATATACTTGCTTTTAAAGATTAGTAATTTGTGTGTGATGTCCAGAAAGGATGGTATGTGTAAAAGGTCATTTGATATAAATCACAATCTTGGGGATGGCGTTCAGATCCCTTGTTTCTGGAATGGCAACTAGCCAACAATTTCCACAGAAACCATGTAGGAGATTTTTTTGATTAAGATCTACTGTGAAAGCACATAAAATACATGATCTAGAAGAATCTGGGATGTCAACTATTTCCTCTTTACATACATAAAGAAGTCTCTAATTTATGACAGTCTTTTCTATGCAAGTAAGAAAAGGGAGAATAAAACATCAAATTCTTGTTCAAAAAGAATACTGCTTTATTGGAGAAGAGAAATATTGACCCATTTAAAGTATTTTTCTTTGAAATTCCAATCTCAAAATATGATTTCTAATAACCACATTTGATTTATATTTATTTTTTGAAATACTCAGTGCTAGATATGAAGGATTAGAAAAATAGGAATAATTAGTTTATTCCAGGGTTCAGTAGTCTCTTGGGTATGATAGGCATATATGTAATAAAATACATATTATCAGAAGAGTAATAATGAGGCACTTACTGTGTATACATGAAGAAGTAGTGATTTATTTCTGTGAGGAGACTGAGGAAATACTAGAAAATAAAATATCATTTGTATATTTGGAAGAGAATTTGTTCTTTCCTATTTTATAGCTGTGATTATTACTAAGGAGTGACTTTTGAGGCTTTGCATTTTTAGATTCTTGAAAATGTTGATAGTATTTATAGTTTTAGGTAATTCTTTTTGAATTATTCCTTTAAAAATAATTAAATGACTAAAAAAGCTGGTTGTGGTGGTACATACCTGTAATTCCAGCACTTGGAGGCTGAGAATCATGATTTCAAGGCCAGCCTGGGCTACATGGTAAGACCCTCTCTCAAAAATATAAAAACAACAAACAATAAAGGTTTAGGGACACAAAATTTACTACTAAAGCAGAATACATAGGAAGAAAGTAATAACTAAAGGTTCTCGGATCTGTAGACTGAATCTTACGTATGTTTCAGCCAAGGCCTGTATGGTAATTAACACATGGGGATTCTGGTGTTCAAGTTGGGTACTTGGAAGGCTTTGGGCCCGGTGTAATTTTTTGTACTGAGAAATGTTATGGTGGGAAACGGCCAGGAAAAAAAGCACTATTCATATTTTCACTTAAGAAATACATACTTAGACTTATGTTAATTTGGAACCATTAGCAAGGGTTGGTATAGTTAAACTCATTATTCATCTAAAGTTATGAGTGACATGAGAATACTTAGGTGAAATGGTTTTTTCTAAGTGCACTATGGGTCCATTTTTATGTATAGAAGTAAAGTATATAGATCATCTAAATTTATATTATGAATGATTATTTAAATATTTTTTCTATAGGCCTAAAGATGTTGGAAGACCTAAGGCTGAAGTCGCTGCAGAATTTCTAAATGACAGAGTTCCTAATTGCAGTGTAGTTCCGTATCCTTTTGACAGAAAAACTGCTTAATTCTTTAAAGCTTTTTCTTTTCCTTATTATAAAAGAGATGTTTAACAGAGAATACATATGAGAAGGAAAAAAATAGCAGCAGTAAACACTATTGAGATAATTGCTGATAACATTTTGCTTTATATTCTTATCTTCTGTTTTTGATTATATAAATATTTTTGCCCTGATTGTTAAATTAATTTATATAGCCTATGTCATCCTCTACTTCTGTTTTGCATTTCAGTAGTAATTGCACATCTTCTGTGCTAGACTCTTAAGTTCCTAGACAGGATCCCATTAATATTTGTGTCTCCTTATAGAAGCAGAAAGAGTAGACAATCTATATTATTAGGCATATAGAATGCATATCTGGAAATACTTATTTTTACAAGAAGTACCTATACACACATATTTTCCGGTGGTACTAGGGTTTGAACTTAAGACCTTGGGCTTGCTAGGCATGTGCTCTTCTACTTGAATCACAACCCCGGCCCACAAGAACAATATTTTTTAAAAGGAGTATTCACCCTCTTGTGTGAATTTGGATGTGGAGAACTTATTTGTAAAATCAGGAGATGGGATTTATATGTAAAATACAAATTATCAGAATATAAAAATCAGTTCTATTTCTATACACTAGTAGTAAATAGGTGGAAATTAAAAATTGAAACATAGTGCTTTCTATAACCACAAAAAATACTTAGGTATAAATCTTATAAAGTAAGTACAAGACTTGTATACTGAAACCTGCAAAATGCTAATGACAAAAATCAAAGATCTAAGTAAATGGGGAGGTATTTCAGAGATTCAGAATAGTGAAGATGTCACCTTCCTAAATTTGTATACACATGTAGCATAGTTTCTGTCAAAACCCCAGCAATTTTTTTTGTTGATACAAACAAGAATATTCTGAAAACTCCTTTCTGAAAGGAAAAGGAATATCTAAAGCAATTACGGAAGAAAAAGTGGCAGCCCCATTTGATGCTGAGAGAGGGTTCTGGTGTTTCAGCCTCCTAGCTCTGTGCCTGCCAAAGACTCAGGGGCTTAGGAGGGATGCCAGGACACACTGGAAGCCAGGAAATGAACCCCTGTGGCCTTAAGCAGTGGGCTGCCACCCAGACAGCTGGACTGCCCTCATGCCAACACCCACAGTCCAACTGTAGCTACTGAAGGTCTTGTCCTACCACACTACTTGTCAGCGGACTTGGGCTGAACAGAATATCAACTACCACTTCTATCCCAGCCAGAAATGGGACACTTAGTCCCAACAGAAGACTTGTGATTGGTGCAAACATAATCCTACATTTGCATAATGGGCTGTACCATGATTGGGGCAGATATGAGGGAATTGTCCTGAGTAGTGCAGACACCCTTGTCTCCGCCCCCTTCTTACTATATAAGCAGGCTACTCAACTCACTTTGGACTGCAGGGAGACCCCCTCGCTGTCTATCTTGTCACAGCATCAGGTTATAAAAGACTTTGAAGTGGCAAAAAAAAAAAGAGGAATCACTTTAAAACTTCTAGACTTCTTATAAAGCTATAATAATGAAAACTGTATGGTATTTTCAGAGGGATATACACTGATCAGTAGAACAGAGAAGTCATAAAATAGCTCAATGCAAGTACAACCAGTTGATTTTTGACAAAGGCATAAAAATGAATTCAGTGGAAGAAAGTCTTTTTTGTAAACTGCCGGAGCAATTGGATGTCCATAGGCAAAAGATAAATTTTGACCTAAGCTTTGCATCTTAAAACGATGTTATACTTACACTTATTATACGTAAGCTATGCAATGTATATATGTTACACGTGTAAGTATTATACGTAAAGGAATACAACCAGAAGATAACATAGAAGATCTTTGGGGGCTAGGGCTTGGTGAAGAGTCCTTCTTAAGATGACATCAAAAGCATGACCCTAAAACAAGAGTCGGAAAACTGGACTTCATCAAAAGTAAAAACTTCTACATGTAAGTAAATGAATCTAAAAAAAAAAAATTAAAAACTTTTGTCCTGAAAGACTATTAAGGAGATGAAAAGACAGACTTAAAGGAAATACTTACAAATAGCTGACAAGGGACTCTTCTGGAATATAGTCCCTTGGTATCTATAGGAGATTAATTCCAGGAGCTCCCAGAATACCACAATGTACTGATGCCCAAGTCTTTTATATAAAATAGTGTAGAGGTGGCTCACTATTTTATATAAAATAGTGTAGAGGTGTAGAACAGTTGCCTAATGTGTGAGTCCCTAGGTTTAATCCCCAGCATTGCAAAATAAGTAAATTTAGTATTTCCATATGACTTACGGACAACTTCCTGTATACTTTAACTCTTATTTGTAATAGTACAATCTAAATGATATGAAAATAGTTACTGTATTTTGCTGTTTAGGAAATCAAAACAAGAAAAAGTACATGCTCACTACAGGTGCAAGTTTTTTTTTTCCCCCCTTCTCATATATTTTCAGTCTAAAGTTAGTTCAATTCATGCTTGGAGTATCTTCCCAAGGGAGGGCTGATTATGAAGAATTCTCAAAACTCAGCTGTGAAAAAACAATCCCGTTAAAAAATGGAAAAAAGATACAATGAGTTGGTGCACTGAAACGACGGTAAAAAGCTCATAAAAGACATTCGGCATCAAGTTAAGACTACAACAAGATGCTACACACCTATTAGACTAGCTGAAAAAAAAAGTGGCAAAAACAACAGAAAAGCTAGATCACTTATTACTGAAAGAAATGTAAAATGGTATAACCATCTAGAAAAAGCCATTTCTTAAAAATCTAAGTATACACTTAACCTTAACATCCATTTATTTCACTTCTGAGTATTTATCCCGGAGACACACGGGCTTGGATTTGCATTAAAACCCATACACCAGTGTTTATAGCAGCTTTATTTGTAGGAGCCTCAAACTCTAGAAGCAACCAAAACTTCTGAAAATAGGTGAATTGTTAAACTAGTACTTCCACACCATAAGTACTACGGAGCAGGAAGGAAGAATAACTCATGAAACATGACATAACTAGGATGGATCTCAAAGACATCATGCTGAAAGAAAAATGCCCATGTTCTGTATGAGTCCATCTATATAAAAAAATTTTGTTTTTTGGTTTGGTCCATGTTAGGGTTTGAACTTGGGGCTTCACGCTTGCAAGGCAGGTGCTCTTATCACTGTGTCTTCAGCCTTTTTGTAACATTCATGAAATTACAGTTACAGAGATGGAGATTTTAAGTGATTGCCAGGGAATAGGCACAGTGTTGATTACTGTTGTGATTTATAAAGTAATATTGAAAGATCTTTGTGGTAATAGAATAGTTGTGTATCTTATCTTGGTTTGGGTGATGATGGTGATGGTTACACAAATCAACGTTTTTAAGTGACAGAACTGTACACACATAGATCATGGTTTTGATCTGGTTCTTTGGTACTGTGAGAGGTAACCATCAAAGGTACCTCGACCTCTTTGATTACTTTGCAACCTTCTATGAATCTATATCTCAAAGTAAAAAGTTTCAGAGTAAAAATACAGGTCTCTGTAGGGAAAAGGAAAAAAAAGTGAGTACTTCTAGTCTGTCTGTCCCCATTATTTAGATTTGGGAAACTTTGGATTATAGAAATGCAGGAGATGGGATTTTCTGGGCTGTCTTCTGTTTCTCCTGTTGCCATTTCTCCAGTGCTTTCTTTCTTTTTTGACTTAGTTCTGGCTGTAGCTTAGGTTCCTGCTTGTCTAGTGTTCAAAGGGAATAAAGGTCGGATGGGTGAGGGTTAAGATTCAATTTATTTTTCATAGCTTTGTTTATAAACAAAAATTAAAAGTAAACATATATCTCATTTCTGAGTTGCTTTTGAAATACAATGGACTATTTATTTCAGAGAAGCAGTATTATTTGTATTGAACAAAGTTGCCCCATTAGAAAAACTAGAACAGTATTTTTGCATACAGGTGTGAAGTGCTGTGACTGACTTGCTGCCACAGCTGATTTTAATGGTGTTCCCTTTGCATTCTCCAAGCATGGGAACTGATAGGATAAAAAGAGAGTCTTGAGAACTGAGTTAAATGAGAGAGGTAAGGAAAAAAATCCACAATAGTCTATGCCTCCTTGAAAAAAATAGCAATTTGAAAGGTATTAAAAGTTTCTGTTTTTTAAAATTTAGGTTTTCTATAACTCTTAATGTCCCAAAATAAATTAAACCTGTAATGTGTTTGTTCCATTTGCTAGACAAACACTGTGTGTCTTCTTGGTGCTGATGCTGAGGATACACATTCTACTTTGCTAGGACTTAAGGCTTTGTCTAAGAACTGAAGCAAAGTAGAAATTGGCCTCTGAACAAGGACACAGTGATAAGGGTTCAGGGATGAGAAAAACTACATAGTTAAGAAGAATGACAAAAGAATATCAATAAGTAGGGTTGTACTCATTTTGTCAGATTCCTTGAATTCCATGCTTTGAACATTGATCATTTATTTCTTGTTTTAAGCATACAATTTTTAATTTAATTTCATTTATTTTTTTGGGTGGGAGTGGGCTTTGAACTCAGGGCTTCACGCTTGCTGGCGAAGCAGGCGCTGCTACTTCATGAGCCACATATGTGGCCCCGAAATATACATTTATAGTTTTGTTTCTTAAATTCATTTCGGAAATTAAAAACTTACAACAGCACAAATTCCTTTACAATTTTGTATTCAGACATTTCAACAAGATTCAAGATTTTAATGATACTTTCTATCGACGTAAGTTGTTCATTTGAAATTAAGTTCTCGCTAAATTCTTACAGTTTTATTTTTTTGTTCCTGGTTATTTCAAGGCTGTTTCTTCAACTGATTTACTCTCTCATTGTTGGCTTTTTAGTAAGCTTGCTGACTAAATTATGAGCCATTGTTTTAATTCTTAATTAACACAACTTGCTGGATTTTTGTCTGCTCACTTGGAATAGAAATTATTCAAGGATTAAGAGCTTTGAGAGAGAGGGAGAGAGATTATAGTAAAATCAGTTTTTTATTGTTCTTTACTTAGAGAAATTGTGAGTTATTTTTTGTAACTGCCTTTATTAAAGTCACTAAATTTTATTATTCAGAGGAGTTTAAGTTCACTGCAAAATTGAACGTAGAGACCTCTTACAGAATTCCGTCCCCTCCCACAAGCAACCTTCCTTACTGTCAGCATCCCATACCATAGAGCTCACTTGTTACAGTTGATGAGCCCATATTCCAGGTTTAAAAACTGAATTTAGGTGTCTTTGTGCATTCCTGCAATCCCAGTACTCAAGAGGCTGAGGCAAGAGGACAGAGAGCTTGAGATCAGCTTGGGCTGTATAGCTAGATGCCACCTCAAGAAACAAAAACTAAACTTGGATTTTTTTTCTTGTAGAATTTCATATTATTGTATGTGGACTGGACTCTATCATAGCCAGAAGATGGATAAATGGAATGCTGGTAAAGACTCCCCTGTACTATTTCTTCTATTGCTCTTGATGTACCAAAAATTAGAATTGCATATCATAATTTTGAGAAATGAGCGTTTATGTAATTTTAAATTAAGTAAATGTACTTCCCTGTTTATTGCCAGTCACTGGTTTTCAGATGAGGACTCATGGTTAATATTATAACCCATTGATTTGATATATTAGTACATAGTAGCACAAGCAACTCAGAATGTTGGAAGCTTTTTTCATTTCTTACCCCTCTCCTTTCAAACCCTTCAAACCTTTTCCTAGATATCTCTTTTAAATTATGAAGATGGTGTGCTAGATACAAGCTCCATTGTCCCTTTGATAGACGGGGGGACAGAAGGCTTTAAAGGAAATGCTCGGGTGATTTTGCCTGGGATGACTGCTTGTATTGAATGTACACTGGAACTTTATCCACCACAGGTAATCAGAAAGTACCTGCGTTTCTTTCACTGTATCTTGGGTTGGAATTACACTTGAGTTATTACATCTAATCATTATTTAGGATTTTTAATTAGGGGTAAGCATATTTAGAATTATGGTAAGGACCAAGGGGTGGGGGTGGATGTAGCTCACTGGTAGAACTCATGATTAGCATGCATGTGATCTTAGGTTTAATCACCAGTTCCACAAAAACATTAAAAAAATTAAGTTATGCTGTGAAGAAATGTAATAAAGGTGTGGTCGCAAACATCTGTAATCCCAGCATTCTGGAGGCAGAAGGATCAAAAGTTTGAGGCAGGCCTGGGCTACAGAGTAAAACCCTATCTCAAACCCTGTCCATTTGTATTGTTTATTTAGTAGGGATTAAAGGAAACTACAAAGCTGTATGTTGTGATTAGAGTTATAATCTGTTTAGTTTTGCTTTCCATTGGTTACCTTTGGTTTGAAAATATTAAATGGAAAATTCCAGAAATAAATAATTCATGAGTTTGAATTTCATAAGTGTGAGAAATCTCGTATCATTCTGGTTTGTTACACCTACACAATATGTGTACCCATCCATGCTTTCTGTGCTGCCCACCCATTACTCAGTAGCCATCTCAGTTGTCAGTTCCACTGTTGAGGGTATTGCAAGTGCTTGTGTTCATGGAACCCTTGCTTTACTGAATGGCCCCAGAGTACAGGAGTAGTGATGTTTGGATATATCATAGAGAAACTATAAGGTACTTCCTTTAAATTCTTGACTGAATAGGGAAGGAAAAAAATGGTTTGCTGAGATTGTTAAGAATTATTCTTTTTTATTTTTGTTAATCTCTTACTATGCCTAATTTATGAATTATACTTTTTCTTAGGATAAGGTATGTATGTACAGAAAAACCTCCCACCATGTGTAGGGTTTGGTCCTATCTTCTCTTTTAGCCATCTGCTGAGGGACAGAGGAGAGACTACTGGATTTATTTCAGGGAAATAAAAATACTAGGGATGAGGATGATCTTCCCAAAGATGGGGTTCTTTAATGTACATGTTCACTTTAAAGGACAGTTGAAATTTCAATTTACAAATATAAACAATTTTATATGACTGTTTACTTATAGTTGATTTAACTCTGTGCTTTTTGTGGGAGGGCAGTACTGGGGTTTGCACTCAGGGCTTCACACTTGCTAGACAGGCACTGTACTGCTTGAGGCACACCTCCCACCTGTTATGTTTTATACCTTCATATTTAAATATCAGTTAAACATAATATTCACCTGTGAGAATCTATCCAACACTTTTCTTCTCATGGTTTAACAGAGCTTAAATCTGTGTACCTTAAAAGTATATGGCAAGCTTGTCTATATCCAGGCCAACCTAAAGTGACTCAGATGCCCCCTGTTAGTTTTAGGAGCATTGTTAGCAGTATGCGGTGTTTTGTTTATGTATGTAAAGGGCTGAGATGAGTTATAAGAAACTGTTACAAACTAAATCATCACTGGAAGTTGAATTTTAAAATAATTCATCATTTAAAAGTCACTGAAAGAAGACAAACTCTGGTTTTAGGTTAATTTCCCCATGTGCACCATTGCATCTATGCCCAGGCTACCAGAACACTGTGTTGAGTATGTGAGGATGTTGCAGTGGCCTAAGGAGCAGCCTTTTGGAGGTAATAAACCTAATTTAATAATCCACATTGTATAAAACATGCATTCTTACGCATTTATTCACTTCGATATTTCCATTAGAAAGCAGACTACTTTGTGATTATATGTATCTTCCTCTCTCGTTTCTTTCTTCCTGACAGATGGGGTTCCATTAGATGGAGATGATCCGGAACATATTCAATGGATTTTCCAAAAATCTCTAGAGAGAGCATCACAGTATAATATTAGGGGCGTTACTTACAGACTCACTCAAGGTAAGTTAGTGAATCGCCATGAATTATCTTGGAATCGTCCCTTTTTTTTATATCTTGGGGATGCTTTGCAGGGAATAATTGATAAGTGATTTTAGACAATGCTGTCCATTTGAGGTTCAGTAAAGGTAGTATGGAAGTAGTAGTTTCTAGGTTACCCCAAGGTTGGGGGAGCCAAGTTCAGCAGAATCAATGCTTCTTTTCAGCTATGGAGGATTTACTTAGGATTGAAAGAGGCCTTATGTCATTCAAGTAAAACTTCCCACTTTATCCTGTACTGAGCAGAAGTCTCTAACTCTGGTCTGATGTGAGTTTGTCTTACTTCCATTCATAATCTAACTCCCTTTCGAGTAATAGCTTTTAACATACTCAGCACAGCGATCACATTCTCTTTACATTTTTATTGCTGCCTCAATACATCCTAGTTCCTTTAACCCTTTGATACATTGCATGACTTAAAATCCTCATCATCTTATTTGCTCTGACCATATTCTCTGTTTTTTAATTTATTTTTTGGTGGTACTGATGTTTGAACTCAGAGCCTCATGCTTGCTAGACAGGTGCTCTATCACTTGGGGCACACTCCCCAGCCTTTTTTTGCTTTAGTTGTTTTTCAGGAGAGATTTCATGTTTTTGTCTGGGATGGGCCCACTTATGGCCTCTCAGCACTGCTAGGACCAATGCACGAAGCACCATGCTGAGCTTATTGACTGAAATGGTATCTCACTAACTTTTGCTCCAGCTCCCCTAAAACTGCAATCCTCCCAGATACCCATACTTCTGTTAATCTTCTAGACCACAATGCAACATTCTAGGATTGATCTTATTTTAGACTGGACTTGATACACACTTGAAGGAGACCAGGGTTTTTTGTTTCTGCTTGTTGTTTGCCTTGATGGTAGACTGCTAGACTTCTCATTCTTCAGTGTTACTGTCCATTAAAACCTGGATCTTTTTTCCACCTCTGCAATTGCTAAGCCACATCTCCCTATTATTAGACTTGGCAGGTTGGGTTTTTTTTTTTTTTTTTTTTTTTTAATATATCCTTATATAGGTTCTTACAAAAAACCGTTTTTTTTCCCTCAGTTCTAGGGACCTAACCTAACCCAGGACTTCAGCCTGGGACTAAAGAAATACTTCTTATTTCTTTATCTTATTTACTAGGATGTCATGAAAAGCATAGATACACTATCTTCCACATTGCCCTAGTTGCTGAGGTAGTCACAGTAAACAAATGAGGCGAGTCCAACAAGACTTGGCAAATCTGCCATTGCTTTTCTGTGCTTATTTCCTTAGTATTTACTAGTATTCTAGTAATGTCACTTTGTTTCCATTTATAACCCTCCCCCCACTTAAGCACAAGGCTCATTCACATCACAGCTTTAATAATCCCTGGTCCTTATGCCTGAATATGCTTTCCTTGCATCCCCTCAAGGCTGGCTCCTTACCTCTTAGTTCTTAACTAGTTTTCCTCACCGTTCAAACCTAAAATGATATTTAAGACTTTCATTGTTTTATCTTTTATAATTCCTCAGCACTAATTAATGGCACACTTGTTTTTCTATGTAAAGAATTATTTTGTACCTACACTATCCTATATCCATGTTCAGGGAGTTTGGCCATTGCTGTTTACAGAAATGCTCTTTTTCTAGGTTAATGCCTGGCTGGGTCCTTCTCATGATGTATCATCTTCTGTAGGAGTGAACCTATGTAATGGATCGCCCCCACCATTGTCCCTTTAACCATATATTTTATTTCAGTTTCTTCATAGAACTCTGCAATATCTGAAATTGTCTGATGTATTCATTTTTGTGTTTTTTCCCCCATCAAAATGAACGCTCTGTAAGAACAGGTGTTTTTCTCTGCTGCTACTGTGCACAGCACCTAAAAAACAGTGTCTGACTTATAGCACATATTTGGTAATTGTTAGAATTAACAAATGAATTCAGTTTGTCTTGATCAAGAACTACAAACTTATTTCCATATGTTGTGTCATTCTGTTTCCCACACCTTCAGCTGGGGCTTGGTTGTATACTTTTCAGTTTGATGACTGAGTGCCTTGACAGGGAGTGCAGAAGCAAAGCAAGAAGTGCCGTAGCACCAGCAATGGTTCTGTCTATTCTGTAATTATTTCCCTTGATCTCCTTTCTGCCCACTCCAATCCTTTTTGTGAGGGGCAGGGAGTAAAAGGGGGGAGGGGAGTCTGTCATTTTGGCTGTGCTCTTATTGGGCACTGTTTTTTCTTGAATTCCTATTTGTGCCTGCCTATTCCTCCTTCCATTACATCTTACTATATTGTGCTTCAATGGAGATCTTCAGTTTGACTGTCATGAAGCTCTTCTCTTTGTCCCCTTCTCTAATACCTTAATGTACTCAGAATCAACCTTCTCAAAATTCTAACCTTCTTAACTGTCTGCCTTTGTGTGAAGCTTTTGACACTGGCCTGAAGTTTGGGAACACATCTTGCACTGCTCCCTTACACTTCAAGATATGGTTATTTAGTTCTAAAATGGACATTTCAAATATAGTTACAAAATGGAGTATTTGTTTCGTTCTTTAGAAAAATAGGTTCGGATTGGGCTTTGTTCAGTCTGTAAAGGTGAATATTGAAGTGAAAAATGTGAGGTTAAAATAGAGGACCATATTTAATATTTTTTATGGCTGAAGTTGTAGAATAAAAGATGCTTTATAAAGGACAGTTTTTCTTTTTTGAAATTTTTTCAAAATTTTGATTTTTGAGAGTTGAGTGCCTAGAACTACTATATGAGGAATGATTAACTTATTCTTCATACTTTACTCAAACCTTTCTGAATATAGTATGATATGTCAATTTAAGGCTATGTACTTTGGAGTGTATGTGGGTTCATATACCACCCCAACCACTTACTAGGTGTAGAGTTGTGGATATTTAATTTCTCTCGGCCTTGTTTTCTTTATTTTAAAATTTAGAATAGTATAAGTAGCATAAGGGTATTATGAAAGTTACATATTACTTATTTAGTAACACTATCTGGAATACAATAAATACTATTACTATGTTATTCTCATGTACTGTTAGTAAAACATATTGAGAGTTTTCTTTGCTATTATAGCTTAAGATTCTGAGTACATGACAGAATGTTGGCAATGTGAAAGAAGATTGGTTTTGGGTTTGGTTTGGTTTGGTTGGCTTGATTTTTTTGAGATAGGATTTTACTATGTATTCAGACTGGTCTCAAACTCATTATATAGCTCAGGCTGGTCTTGAAATTGTGATGATTTTGCCTTAGCCTCTGAGTGCTGGAATTATAGGTGTGCACTGCCATGTCTGGCTAAACTACTTTATTTCTTGACTTGAATGCCTGACAAATTAAGTTTCAGAAAATAGCATTTAGTAATCATACTATTTATGGTAACTTTTTTTTGTAAAGAAATTACCGTATTTTAATTGGTAAATTTTTTTCAGGGGTAGTAAAACGAATTATTCCTGCAGTAGCTTCCACAAATGCAGTCATTGCAGGTAAGGAAAAAGGCCACCTCTGTGTTGTACTTTTTTCCTTTGGTTTCTGACACAGTATCTAAACTCACTTTTCTGCAGTTACTTGCGTTCTGTGAATTTGCTGTCTGGGTGAGTTATGTAATCCAACTTTGAATACTTTTGTATTACACTATGTCTTAGGTAAGGTGCTCTTCAGCAAAGGGACATTTTAGTACCCTGTCTTTGTAATCAGTACAACAAACTGTTCTTGATTTGATAAAGAGTAAGGAAAACATGTATTGCTTTCAGTATGCAAAACAAGTATAAAATTTGTTACTTTCTCAATTTTAAAAACTGAGTATATATATTAAAATCTATTTTTAAGCAATAGCCGTTGTGTATTTATCTGTTCTGATAACTGATTTTTTTAAGTGTCTAATTTTCCTTGAGTTAAAGCATCTTTATTTCCTCCCCATTTCAGCTGTGTGTGCCACTGAGGTGTTTAAAATAGCCACAAGGTAATAGGTTTCATTTTGAATGTATTTGTCAATCCACGCTTTGGTCTGGCTCAGCTTCGTAAACATGGTTTATTATTGTAGTGCGTACGCTCCCCTTAATAACTACCTGGTGTTCAATGACGTTGACGGGCTCTACACGTACACATTTGAAGCGGAGAGAAAGGTTAGTCATATGAAATGAATGAAAAGGCTTTTGATTTGTGTACTTTGCCTTTTAAATATTGATTATTGGATAGATATTCTAACAGAATTACCCACATTCTAAGTATTTTATTTTCTAACTACCCAAACCTACTCTTTACTTATCTTTTGTTAAGTAACCTTAAATAAATACTGTATAGCAAAATAATTTAGAAGAAATGATCTATTATGAAAACAGGTTTTAAAGGATGAACATTTTTTCTTCGGAAATATGCATGATTATAAAACAACATGATTTCCAATTCTTTGTTATAAAGAGACTAATATCAGTTCATGTTCAACTGTAATTTGTTGTGTTTTACCTGTAGGAAAACTGCCCAGCTTGTAGCCAGCTTCCTCAAAACATTCAGTTTTCTCCATCAGCTAAATTACAGGAGGTTTTGGATTACCTAACCAATAGTGCTTCTCTGTAAGTGCTTTGGATTTTTGTTTTATTTGGATTTTTACTTAAAAACTTTAAATATAAGAATTATTTTTAAATAAAATGATGCTTGATGCATTTTTCTCATGATTATACTTAGGCAGATGAAATCTCCAGCTATCACAGCCACATTAGAGGGGAAAAATAGAACACTTTACTTACAGGTGATTAATGTTCATTTTTAATTTTTCAGATAATCATTAGCAGTTTAACTTCACTTTAGTGTGCTTTATATTTTAAAATAATTTTGTTTTCTAGTCAGTAACCTCTATTGAAGAACGAACAAGGCCAAATCTTTCCAAGACATTGAAAGGTATTTTAAGTAAATAAATATAGTTTTTCATTTCTTTTTTTGGTAAAACTAGTAAATGCTAGCCCTAGATTTCCTGTTAATAGATGATCAAATCATAACTATAACTACTTAAATCTGTAGAAATAATAGAATTGCTGTTTTAGTAGAATAATAGGAAGTCTCCAAGAAGTCATTACCTTGCTTAAAGAGAACCGGATCTGGATTTTGATGCTTCTTTGTGTATATATGTATTAACCTTTTTATTGAGTTGTTTTGCTTGGTTAATTATGCTTTTTCTATTTTAGAATTAGGACTCGTTGATGGACAAGAACTGGCAGTTGCTGATATCACCACACCACAGACTGTACTATTCAAACTTCACTTTACTTCTTGAGGAAAATAAATCTGCACATAATAGAAAACTCACAGAAATAATACACTTCATGGATGCTAAGAAATTTAATTGAAGGGTGGGGAAGGTGGGGTGGAGGGGACCCCCCAAAAAATGTAATCAATGTCATTTTTAGCATTGGCATTGCTGGAATTTAACATATATCTGTATGTGTATACAAAATATACATACATATATATAAATATAATGAGCTGCTCTTTTTTAACTTTATAACTTTCCCCTAAAGACAGGATTTTGGGGTTGGAGACTATAAGAATTTTCATGAATGACATGGGAAATGATGCCTGCAGAGATTTTGAGCAAATGTATTGCTTCTTTTAGAGGAGGAGGCAAACACGCTCATCTCTATGACTTTTGTTATTATGGTCAAAGAACACATTTCTCAGCTTTCATTTGAGCACCCACATGACAAGAGATATCCTTTAATGGAAATAAGGAATTAAGTTTCAAATTATACTAAAATTACAATCTAACATCTAGAGTATATGGAACATAGGCTATTTCTTGATTGAATATTCGTTTAATTGTGGTTGTCCAAATGTAAATGAATTATTACAGAGTTTATCTTGTCCATCATAATTTGTAAACAGTGTTATAGCTGAATACCTGTCGTGAAAATAGGAAATATTTTCATGTGTTTATTTGCAGTGCCATAGAGGCCAACATGCACAAATTTAAGCCAAGACGTGGCTGTTTAAAAATTTTAATGTTTAAACAGTTATCACTGATGCTTTTGCACTATTTATTAATAAAATCATACATTGTCTACTTTTTTTTTTACTCAAAGTTTTTGAAGTATATTAAGGATAACAAGTAGTCTGTAATAAAGTAAGAATAATTTTTAAATGTTTGACAGTTACTATCACAAACTTTCTATTGTACCTGAATTAATACTTTTGCTACAGTGATCTCTACAGGCAAGATCTACTGGTTTAATTTAATTTGCTATTACATAATAATGTAAGGAAATGGAAAAATTATTTTTATGTTAAGCTTTCTCAACATATCTTTGTTTCTTCAAAAAGACTAAAACCAAAATTAAGCACAAATGCTAAAAAAAAACCTGAGTTGTAGTATTTTAATATGGGAACATGTAGTACATGTTTCATTCTTTGTTTTTGACTTAGATGGTGGTTTTCTGTTTTGTTTTGTGTTTTTTAAATTTTTTCTTTAAAAAATTTTTGTTTAATGGCATTCTATTAAAAAACTTTGTGGTTATGTTGGTTTATTTTTGGTGCTGGGGGTCAAACCCAAGGCCTCCTGCATGCTAGATAAGTGCTCTGCCACCAAGCTGTACCCCCAGACCCATTTATTATTCTATCTCCATGTTGACAAATTAAGTTCCATTATAAACCCACACAGGGTAAATTTATATGCTTTACCTGCAAGGCTACAGACTCAGCCTACATTTCTTTTTGTGTGTGGGAGGTGCTTAGGATTGAGCCCAGGCCCTTGCACATTGTTAGGTCAGTGTCCTATCATTGAGCTATATTCTCAGCCCAGATTAAATTTTATTTTATTTTAGACAGGGTCTCATTGTGTGACCTAGCCTGGAACTTAGGATATTCCTCCCTCTGCCTCCTGAAATCTGGGATTATAGGCCTATACTATCATGCCTGGCAAAGCCTAAACTTTTGAAAGTGAAGAAACTTAACATTTACCACCTCCTTTGTATAGACTTTATCTCCATTTGAGAGCTGAGAAAATAGTTTTAGAAGGTTGATGTCATTTACCTAAAACTGTATAGTTAGAAGTCTTGGGACAGGGATTTTAGCCGTAATCTGTCCCAGATCTCCTCCTTAGACATTTAGCTAAGTTATTTGAAAGTACTAGCATCATTTAATATTACTTTATATAAACTACTAAATTGTAACAATTTTAACATGCAAAATCACTTTCCCATAGGTCTGCAAACTGTTTTGATACTTTAAAAAAATTTTTTTAGTGTTATTTTACAATGTATTTGGGCTAAAACTCTCTACTGAAAGACAACACTGGTTGGATCAAAAGGCCACTGGTAAGCACACCTAAAGCAAAGTATCAGCTTATGGTTAAAACACAAGGCCCAGCAACTATCTACCAGCAGTGTTCTCAGAGAAATCAGAATCCATGGCCAAAAGCATAAGGTATGGGACTTGTATAAGCCCCGTTGGCCCTTAATTCTGCCCCTCCTTCTTATCACACCCAGTGGGTCCCTTGGGGTGAACACATCCTGTGTATCTTTACATCCAGTGAAAACCATTTTCTGTTTTTCCCTAGCAGGTCCTGAGCTCTTGAACCATTTGTACGTTCATCATCTCCTAACTACTCAAATGCCTTTTCTTTGGTCCTCCTGAGTCCTTTCATCTATCTCCGACCTTTTCTTCTGGCTTGCCCTCATCTTGAGTCGTTCCTGCCCTTCTGTTTTTCCTTCATCTTCCATTTGTCCCTCATCACCTGGCCATCCCTCATCCTTTAGCATTCTTGTATGCAGCTTCCCTTCCACCTTCGGGTTTCCTTCCTTGCCTGACTTTCCTTCATCTTCAAGCTCTGCTTTGTCTTCTGGCTTTCCACTTTCCCATCATTTTCACTGTAGCGATTTCCACATCAAGATATCCTTTCTTCTTGTCCTGTAAGGATTCCAGGCAGATTCTTCTTTTCAGACCTTGAAGAATGCTAGGAACAGACACACAGATCTGTGAGGAACTGGGACAGGCCTGTGGTGCTCCAGGCTCAGAAGCCCACTTGCTGCTGGCCTGCTGTAAATTTTTCCTTTAGTTAGACAAAATTATTGGAAGATCACTGGTCAGGGTTTCTATCTTTTATTTTAAAGAAAAGTAATTCCTTTATGGCATAATTCCTTGCAGTGGGGTAAATACTCAGATATGAGGGGCAGACAGGCAAGACATTAACCACAACAGGAAGAATGCAGGCAGTAAAATGAGTGGTGAGGTATATGAAAAAGAGGAGTGAAACTTATCAAAAGGGCTTACCAGTGCAGAGGACTGTACTCATACCTTTCAAAAGCTGCTGAAACTGCATTTTTGGATGAAATCTGACTTTTAAGTGTTAATAAAATTTCTTATTTTTGTAGGACTGGGGTTTGAACTTGGGGCCTCATACTTGGAAAGCAGGCACTCTCTGCTTATTTTGGAGATTGGGTTTTGTGAACTATTTGCCTAGGCTGGCCTCTCTAGTAGTTAGGATTATAGGTGTGGGATTATAGGTGTCACCACTGGTGCTCTGCTAAATTTCATCTTTAGCATTATGTGGGTCAGACCAATCATAGATATTGGCTGGATTAGGAAGGCCATCAATTAAAACTTCCTATGGCCAGGTGTTGAGTGCCTGCAGAAAATGTGTTTTAAGTTATAAGTGCAATACATACATAAGTAGTTTTAGTACTTCTTAGGTGTCTTAGTCACTTTGAACTGCTACAACAAATTGCCATAGACTGGGTGGCTTATAAACATTTAGTTTTTACAGTTCTAGAGGCTGGGACGTTCAAGCACCAGCAGTTTCTGTGTCTGGTGTGGTCTGATGGTATCCTATGCTGGAAAGGGCAAAAGGCACTCTTTGACCTAAAGGGACTAATCTCCTTCATGAGGGCTTCACCTCTTGAAGTATAACCTAACTGCTTCGTCTGTTGGGATTTGGTTTTAACATGAGTTTGGGGGCCGGGTTGGGGTAGGGGAGTGGATGTTGGACGCTGTACTAGGTTTGTTTTGATTTGGGCAAATAGTGTGCTGTTGGCTTTCCGAACAGGTTTCAGGGTTTGGGCAGAAGGTCCATATCCAAGGTTAGACAAGCATGGACAGTATTTCTCCTTACGGCCTAGTTAACTGGTTAAATGTTTGAGATGGAATACTAAGAAATGTGAGGCCCAAACCTCCCTTTTTTACAATTGCTGCAGGTACGGCGGTAGCTTTTCGCAAATGAAGTAATTTCCGGGAAAGAGTCCTTCCTGAGGCTTGGGGCTCTGCGGGCAGCCTTGGTCTCCCATGGGCGAAGAACGCCCGCTGTAGACCAGGAACCTTGTCCATAGAAGCTGAATCAGCGTTGCTCGGTAACTAAGGGCAACTCTGCCTCCCGGATGTGACGTCACGTCCCAGCGCCTGTCCTTCCGTCTCCACGGAACTCTGGGCTCCCGGATCTGGTGGTTGTGTACGTGGAAGAAGCCAGCGCATGCGCTCGCGGGTCAGCTCGTCGCCTCAGCGGTGCGGGAAGGGCTGAGGGTCCCATCTCCGCTCGGGGGAGACTCCGGGTCATGGCCCCCCGCTGACAGGGCCCGCCGAGCGGAGAAGCGGGGCGAGGCAGCCTCGCTGCGCGTCCCCCGGGCCTGAGGCCCTCGGCCTTCCCGCCGCCGCCGCCGCCGCCGCCGGCCGAGGAGCGGCAATGAGTTGGTTCAACGCCTCCCAGCTCTCCAGCTTCGCCAAACAGGCCCTGTCCCAAGCCCAGAAGTCCATCGACAGGGTCCTGGACATCCAGGAGGAGGAGCCGGGCGCCTGGGCCGACACCATTCCGTACGGAGAGCCGGGTAAGGAGGGGCTCCCGGCTGCGCCCCAGGCTGGGCACGGACGGCGGACAGGTCCTCCTCGCCCTGAGGGTCGTTGCTCGTGTCTTAACGGGACGCCCAGCCCGAACCCCCGAGTCCCCGAGCTCGGCTGCAGGTGACACGGGCTCCACTTGCGGGTCTGTCTCCATCCTTCCACAGTCCCAGGCACAGCTGCGCGCCCTTGGGCATTGTGGGGATCTTAGGGCTCCGGCATGTAAATTAACAGGGACAAAAAGAACAGCTAACTTTTAATGAGCACTTCGTGCCTGGAAGCACAGAAGCTTTCTCTCTCTCTTTTTTAAAATAGCTTCAAAACAACTTGATCTAGGTTCCTTTATTTCCGTGTTTTGCAGAAGAGGAAAAAGGAGGACCAGAATGGCTAAGTAATTTGCTGTAGGTCACACAGCGGGAGGATAGGCTATGCTGGAGATATATGTTACAAGTGCAAGGTGTGGCCCTAGGAGTTTGAATTGTGTCAAGTTTTATTTCAGCAGAGCCAAGGCTGTCCAGTACTACCAAAATTAGTATTACTACCAAGAGCAGTAAGATCAGGACTATTTTTTTTACAAGAAGTTAGATGACCTTGCTTGAGTAGCTTGCCTTTTTTTTCATTTGCACGCCACATTTTGAATTATTAAACTTGAAATCGAGTATAAGCTTCAAATATAAAAATACTCGTTTTCTGAAATCTGGGGCATGAATCATGCTTAGAGTTTATTTTTAAAAGTAGGTTATCCAGAATGGACTGAGGATTTAGTGAAATGCCATGCTCATTGATAAGGTTACAAAGAGGACCCTAGTCTTCAGAATGAAGTAGTTTAAGTGGATGTCAGATAACTCCGTAATTATATAAAGTATGTTCCAAGAGGCAAATTTAATTCCTGCCCTCCGTTAAGATGATGATAGACTCATCAGCAGCCCTAATCTTGCTACTTCATTTGCATCTTTAATTTTGGTTTCCTGCTTTTCGTTGTTTTCACATGCTGGATAAATGAATGTAAAACTGTGTCTCCAAACTGAAGTTCCTGTATGCTTTCATCCCTGTTAGCTTTGAAGTGGTACTACAGGGTAGACTGTACTGTAGGGCTTAGTAGTTTCTAGGGAACTGTAATTTATTTGTCCTCTCTCCACCAACCTCTAATCATGCAGGATTTGCGATCATTCCGCCTAGCCACTTTTTAATTTAGAAAAAAGATTTTTAAAAAGAAATACCTAAAATTTTAGCTAACATTCCATTTTCTTAGTCATCAGGTTCTCCTAATGACCATTCCATTTTTTTAATCATTAGGTCTTTTTTTTTTTAGGTAGTTGCTGTTTCTGTAACTGCTATGTTAATTACTCTTTGTTTTTTTTCCCCGAGATGATAGTTATTTTCACTGTATTTTTTTTTTTTAATCCTACCATTAGCAAAAAGAAGTAGTTCTAACAAGGCACATTTCTGAAACTCATAATGACTTTCTACTTGATGATATAATTTGGAATTTGGGAACAAATTTTAAGAGAACAAAACTTTCTCAGAGTGGGTTTGGCGATCCGGCCTGTCACTAAGTAGATGCAAATGAATTTGTTCACTAGAATTTAATGTTCCCCCGAGTTTAACTTGATCATCAGAAAATAACATTTGTTTCTTGGATCTTGGGTTCAGGTTTTGAGCATTACCCTCTATTTATCTTATAATTATGTTTTATTTTATGTTACATAAAATAACTGACTGAATAGGTCATTTTTCTGTGGCTGCCCATGACTTGTTAGTAACTATGTTGCCTGTTTTTTTGTGAGATGAATCACATGTATATTGAACTCAGCATGGGTTATAAAACACATGGCTTGCTTTGTTAATTTGTTGTGTAAGAGAATAACATATTTGCTTCTGCTGGTCCAGGCCAAGTTCAGCCTTTTACATGTGGTCCTAGCTCCTCTGAGGCAGGTGCATACTTATTTTACTATTTAATTAATAATGCAGTAAGCAAGGAGTTTAGCAAACACAGAATATAGGTTGTTTCCAATAGGTTTTCTGTTTTCTAAGTTTAATGTTGATTGATGAAGATGGTTGAAATATTAATGTAATATTTTTAATACTTATTTTTTGTCAAAGGATTAAGTCCCCCTGTCAGTGGAGGATGGGAAACTTCAACCTGGGGGTTGAAATCGAACGCCGAACCTCAGAGTCCACCAACAGCCTCTCCTAAAGCAATTACAAAGCCAGTTCGAAGGACTGTAGTAGATGAATCTGAAAATTTCTTCAGTGCCTTTCTCTCTCCAACGGATGTCCCGAGCATTCAGAAGAGTCCAGTGGTATCAAAACCTCCAGCTAAATCACAACGACCAGAGGAGGAAGTGAAAAGCACATTACATGAATCCTTGCCTATTGGACAGGCAAGAATCACTGAAACAGCTGAGCCAGAATTGGGAGACTCTGTTTGTGTGTCAGGGGAAACGCTGGCAGTGGATGCTCCATCATCTAAAACTGAAGGCAAGCATGAAGAAATTGTTCATGAAGAATCCGAGATGAAGGTGCCAGCTGTACACTTGAAAGTGTCCACAAGCGTGATTAGTGCAAAAACAACTGCAGAGTGTGTATCTAACACACCTACGCAGTCTCACCCAGCAGAAACAAAGGACATTGCTTTGGAACCTAAGGAACAAAAACATGAAGACAGACAGAGTAATACACCTTCTCCTCCTGTTAGTACCTTCTCTTCAGGTACTTCTACCACCAGTGATATTGAAGTCTTAGATCATGAAAGTGTAATAAGTGAGAGCTCAGCAAGTTCAAGACAAGAGACTACAGATGCAAAATCAAGCCTTCACCTGATGCAGACGTCTTTTCAGCTTCTCTCTGCATCTGCTTGTCCTGAATATAACCGTTTAGATGATTTTCAAAAGCTCAATGAGAGTTGCTGCTCATCTGATGCTTTTGAGAGAATAGACTCTTTTAGCGTACAGTCATTAGATAGCCGGAGTGTCAGCGAAATCAATTCAGATGACGAGTTGTCAGGCAAGGGATATGCTTTAGTGCCTATTATAGTTAATCCTTCAACTCCAAAGACTAAAACAGTTGACTCTGTTGAAGGAAAAACTGAAGAAGAAGCAAATGAAACATTAGTTGTACCTACTGAGGAAACAGAAATGGAGGAAAGTGGACGAAGTGCAACTCCTGTTAACTGTGAACAGCCAGATATGCTGGTTTCTTCTGTGCCAATGAATGAAGGATACACTGGCTTAGACAAGGTGGCTGAGCAATGTGAAGCTGCTGAGAGTCAGCCAGAAGCTGTTTCTCAGAAGGAAGATGTTTGCAAGGTACTGTGCAAAGTAATACAGGATTTTTGGATGGGTGTGTTAGAGATAAAATAATTTGTTTTAAAAGTGATTTTATTAAAAAAAAGTGATTTTATTGATGTGTAGTGATTTGTACTTATTTAAAAAGATAAAGCATTAAGGACCTTAAAATTGAATAACTATTTTAAACCACTTGAAATTTCTCCAAGCCAACAATAGTAGAATAAGTTGATATTTCAATATAACTAACCATAAAAGTAGCCATCTTATTATATCTTTATTCTTCAGTCCTATCACTTTAAAATTCTCTTATGTGCATTGGTATGTCAGTTTACAAAAACTCCTTCCTTCCTCCTCCCTCCCTCCCTCTCTTTCTCCCTCCTTCCCTTTCTCCCTCCCTCCCTTCTTTCTTTATCTCTCCCTCCCCTCCCCTCCCTTGGCCTCCCCTCCCCTCCCCTTTCTTCCTCTCCCCTTCCCTCCTTCTTTCCTTGTACTGAGGATTGAACCAAGAGCATAGTTCATGCTCTGCAGCTGCTCTACCACTTGAGCCATACCTACAACCTTTTGTTTTGTATTTTACTTTTGAGATCTTTGCCAGAGCTGACCTAGAACTGGCGGTCCTCCTGCCTTTGCCTCCTGAGTACCTGGAGTTTTATAGGCATAAGCCATCATGCCTGGCTACAAAAGACAATTTTCTTATGTTAACATGTACTTCACCCCGTTTCCAGATAGAAGTATTAAACTTAAATATTACTGTTTTTCTTATATCAGAATATTTTTTGCATGTTCATATTATTTATGGCAAGTTTTAAATTTAGCTTTTTATTTAGACTCCAATCATTAATGCTTTTCTTTTATTAATATCTAGTACTAATATTTTCATTGATGTATAAAAGAATATGCTCTTCATAATGTTTTGGTTTGCTTTCTTTTCCTGTTAATTTTTGATATTTCCTATTGATAGCTATCTTACATGAATAAGAAAAGGAAAAATGTTCAAGGAATAAGACATTACTTAGCATTGTCAAATCACTTCTTCACATACAGAAGAAAAGTGATGTAAATGTTAGTTAGGTAACAGCTTTGGTTTCATCTGTGATTCTTAGGAATTGAGTTGGAGCTGGTATCTTTTACAGACTCCTGAGATACGGGATGTCTTGAAGAAATGTCAGGGAGGACTATTAGTTAACATTTTTAAAAGGGCCAGATTTTATTACCTATGTTTAATATTATTCACAAACAAAATGTCATGCAATATTACTCCAGTTAGTAATAGCAATATACTATAAAATAAATACATAGTAATATTTTGAGTTCCTCAAAACCAACATTAGTTACTGTCAGTATTTTCAGTGTACTTGAGAAGGTAAGTGATTTCTCATGCTTATCTCAGTTAAGACTTTATTTTTTGGATTTCAAAAAGCATTCTTTTTCTCCTCTTATAGACAAGTTTGTCATTGCTTCAGTAGGACGTAAGAAATAAGATTCTAAAATTAATACTTGTTTAGCTTTATACTGATATATTTTGGAAATTTTAAAATTACATGACTATAGGTTTTCTAAAGCTACTTTTATTTTTTAAATGCAGTATATCATGCTAAATAAAATTTACACGTTTGTGTTAAAGAATAATATGGAATATAGACATGTGTATCTCTACTGCTCATATACTAAGCTAAGATACATAACATTATCTCAGTCTTTGACCTTTTTTAATTGCATCTATCTTCCTGCTCCTTTTGGTGAATATGAAGACCACTCCAGAGTTTTGTTGTTACAAATAGACTGCTGTGAATGTTATAAAACTTACATGTCACTTAGTGCATTTATCAAAAGTTTTCTTCTTTAAGATATACCTATAAGTGGAATTTTCTACATCAAAGGACATGTAGATATTCAATTAGAAATTTCCTGATTGTTTGCAAAGTGGTGCATTACAATTCTATAGCTGTTCTGATTCGTACTCTCCTACTTACTATGTAAGAATTCTTGTTCTTCAACCACTGTGTTCCCAATAGTTTTTGATTTTTCTTATAGGAAAATTTTTCTTATAGGAAAATGTTTTATTCCTTCATGTTCAAATGGTCTTTTTAAAAGTTAAATATTTTGACTTTTATGTCTTCCAGACAGTTGAATTTCTGAATGAGAAACTGGAGAAAAGGGAGGCTCAATTATTATCTCTTAGTAAAGAAAAAGCATTTCTAGAAGAAGCTTACGATAACCTGAAAGAGTAAGTAGTCTGCAATGTGAATAATTTTATACATAATGTGGAGGCCTGTGTAATTTGCTCTTTTAAAGAATGTTTTGAAATTAAAATGCTTGTAATTTAACTTGTTTATAATAACTGAAAATTCAGTAGCATTTGAGTTACAATTTTATCTAAAAATTACCCATCTTCTCAAATTATTTTTACCATATTACCTTTTGCATTGAAGAGAGATGTTTTGCAAAAACAGAAAACAAAATTCTTTCACCCTATTACTATTAATCTGTTAATACTAGAGATTTTAAGTGTATTTAAAGAAAACTGTAGTATTCCAGTTAAAAACATAGTGTTTTCTTTAAGGAGAAGATTAGGGAAGTATGACAGGTAACAGAAGATTCAGAATTGAAATTTTTTTTTTTTGGCATATCAAATATTGGCCACACTTGCACTTTCTAATGGGTTTCATTTGAGGTTTTTTTAAAATAAATTTAGTAGGGCTGGGGATGTAACCAGTGATAGAGGATTTGTCTTGCATGTACAAGCCCTCAGTTCAATCCCAAGCACTGAATGAACGAATGAATGAATGACTTAAATAAAAATAAATTTAGCAAGTAATTTTCTGTTAAAAGTTAATAGGCTAGCTGGGCCTTGGTGGCTCATGTGTATAATCAGGAGGCAGAGACCAGGAGGATTGCAGTTCGAAGCGGGCTTGGGCAAATAGTTTGTAAGACCCGATCTTGACAATACCCATCATACACACAAAAAAGGGGCTGGTGGAGTGGCCAAGGTGTAGACCCTGAGTTCAAACCCCAGTACCACAAAAAAAAAAAAAAGAAGTTAATAGGCTGCCTGGGAATGGTGATTCATACCTGCAGTCCTAGCACATGGAAGGCAGAGCCAGAAGGATCATGAATCCGAGGCCCCCCACACTGTCTCAAAACAAACAAGCAAAAAACAAAAACTTTAGTAGTCCTAAAACTGATCTATTTTAATATGTAGTTAGGGAGAAAATGTTTTCTTCATTTTGAGAATCAAACTCACTTTGTTATCCTTGGAATATATAAACAGTATCTTCTTTCTCATGTAATTTCAATTTAGTGAAATGTTCAGAGTCAAAGAAGAAAGCAGTAGCATTTCTTCCTTGAGAAATGAGTTTACTCAAAGAATTGCAGAAGCAGAAAAGAAAGCCCAACTAGCTTGCAAAGAGAGAGATGCTGCTAAAAAGGTAATAGAAATTTAAAATAATATTAATTAAGGTACAGACACATAGTTTACAAATGTATCCTTTATTTTTTGGTATTAAAAAGAGAGTAAGATTAAAAAGATTCGTGGGGTATATTATTGAGTATATTGTAGACTTTTGATATATTTAAATTTTGGTACTTTCAAAATCTGACAGATGTTTGTGTAATTTATAAATGATTCTTGCAAGGTATATAGCAAAGACCATTAGAATAACTTTTATAAATGATAATTCTTTTAAAATAAGTAATATTTAAAAAGCCTAAATGGTGACTATATATATTTTAAAAAAATTGTCATTACTCATTATTTTCCTACAACTTCAAAATACATATTTCTTTAAGTTAAGTGAATTTTAAAGTTTGAATTTCTAATAATTAATAATTCCCTTTTTGGAGGCATGATACTGGCTTTTAATGTAAAGTTTCTCATGCTCAATGCTGTTGACATTTTGCAATGGATAATTCTGTGTTGTGGGGAGCTGTGTTTGTATCATAGAGTGTTTAGCAATGTCGCTGGCCCCTACCTATGGCATTCCAGTAGTCCCCTCCCTTGCCTGAGTTGCCAGATATTACAAAATGTCCCCTTGGGAGTAAAGTCACCCCTAGTTGGGAACCATTGTTTTAATGCTTTTAATTTGGAATTATTATCTATTTTAGAAGTTGATAATAACTAGAGTTACTAATTATTACTTGAGTCTCAACTGTTACTAATAACTTTGTCTCTGCATTTGGCCTTTCTTGATTAGGTTGCTTTCCCATTTCTTGACCATTATTTACAGTAATTTATAATTTTCCTGTGTGTACTCCTATAGAAATGAAGTAAGTCATATGATTTCATCTACTTGGTTGCTTTAATTGGCTAAATCATTTCTGACATTAACAGTAACTGCAGACTACCTAACCAGCAAGCTTCTTCCTGTCCCTACTGTATTATGTTGTTCTAAAAGTAATGCTTAACCCATGGAATATATATGAACAGACAGTGAAGAAGGGTATTGAAAGTTAACTGATTTTCATTTATATTCCATATTAAAACCTGCTTATACATCTGAATTTAGGTTTTGAGTGCTATTTAAGGCTGTTTTGTGGGGTCTCAATAACCAAGACAGTCAGTTAATTGAGTAAAACTTACAGATTTATTATGGACATGTGATTATAGATGGCTTCTTCAGTTAGATGAGAAAACTGGAAAGCTAGTGAAAGTAATTCTTTATGATATTCACAGATTTTATTATTTTTTTTAGGAAGTCAAAAATATAAAAGAAGAACTTGCCACTAGATTAAACAGTAGTGAAACTGCAGACCTTTTGAAAGAGAAAGATGAACAGATTAAAGGATTAATGGAAGAAGGTGTGTATTCTCTTGATCATGAAAAATATTGTAAGAACAGGAGAAATACTTGCCACATGACAGGCAGATGCTCTCTAATTAAAAAATACTGAACTGAGAACAGTAGTCCACACCTGAAGTCCTAGCTACTTGGGAGGCTGAGACTGGAGAATCTCTTGAACCTATGAGTTTGAGATCAGCCTGCACAACACAGCAAATCTCTTATCTCAAAACAACAACAAATTGTTTTAAAAAGGAGGGGAAGGGAGGGCAAAGAAAGTAATAGAGCAAGTCGATTTGATCAAAGTACATTGTATGCAATTATGGAAATATTACAGTGAAATTCTTTTATACAATTAAAATACACTTAATTAAAAAAAATTAAAAGCAAAGAAGGTTTGGATTTAACCCACAGAAATGGTTCATGACAGTTTATGGAAGAATGGTGAGTAAGATGTATTAAGACAGATACATGGTATGTAACTTTTGTTTCTAGGGAGGTTAAAAAATAGGTAGAAATTTATGCTGTCTTAAGAAAGGTTGTAGCAAGTCTTGAAAGAGCCCATCTTTTTAACAGATATTTGAAGGTTATAATTCTGAGTTTTGTATGGTTTCTGAATTCATAGTTTAAGTGCAATATGGGGTGACTTTTTCATTGTATTCATGTTTTGATTTTTAAATTGTTGAGCTCTTTTTTTTCAGAAAATATTTATAGTTAACAGCATTATAAAAATTAAAGATCCATTATGAGATAAATCATTCCAAATAGATAATTTCTTTATAAAATATTCTGAGAGTGAGGAGGGTTTTGGATAAAGTGGTCAAGTGAATTGTGAATATCTCTTTTTGTTTGTTTTATGGGATTTTTTTTGTTTTTTTGGCAGTACTGGGGCTTGAACTCAGGGAATCATGCTTGCCAGGCAGGTGCTTTGCCACTTGAGCCTCTTCACCAGCCCTCTTTCTTTTTCTAATTTAAATTTTTCTACGTTTAAGAATAATATTTGATAATTACATTAAACTTTGAAGTTACAGGAAAGTACATGAAGAAAGAAAGAAACAGGTTATAATCCAAGATTGTAAGAACCTATTAATCTCTTCAAGTCTTTTTTCATTGCATCTTTTTCACTACGTTTTTAAACACAGTTAAGATCATAGCCTCAGTGTGGACTTTTTCTTCAATTATGTCACTATGCCAATAAATGCTTTCTTCACCATTATTAATGGCTGAATTAAAGTCCATTATATGGATATACTATAATAATTTTACTGTTTTGCTAGTGTTGGTCATTTTATTTCTAAAATGTTCATGTTACAAATGTGAGATGAACATTTCTGTGCTTAAATCATTGAACCTAGAAGAATTTGTAGAGAATGTGTATAGTTAGAGAACAATTGGAAGCATTAACTTCATTTGAAAAAAAGTTAGCTTTACCCAACATTTACTTTTCATTTATTAAACTAATATTTCTTGAACAGTTAGTATGTCAGATACTGTTTGAAACAATACTAGATATGACATGCTTCCTGTCTTTTAGGAGCTTATTTTTAATGAGAGAGAAACATAGTTACATAGATAATTATAAAACAATTTCAAGCACTAAAACCAATGAATCAAAGAAAAGTTGATGAACCACATCAGTATTTCAAGATATTTTGCAATCATTGATTGTGTTTGTTATAATTAGAGGCTGAGGGGAAGGCTAATGCATGGTTTTGTAATTTAAAGAAATTACTTAAAATGTTAATATCAAATGTTGCTATTTTAGAATTTAATAATTTAGTCTGGTGGTAGGCTAATGTTTTCTTTTGCTTAATGATACCCTTATAGAATGATTTCACATAACATTATTTATCTATTGCATCCATATTCCCCAAAGGTATTTTTCAGATTTACACTTGACAAACTAAAAAACACAAAGCTGAGAGTACACTACGAAGAATACCTAGTTACATCAGAATCTGAATTAATCAAGTGTTAACATCTTGTCACACTTTTTCTATATCTTTCTGTACATAATTAGCACTACTGTTTTGTGAAAACATTTGTAAGTAGGCTATTGATACCTAAACATTGTATTTTTAACTGCTTTAGTCTGCATCTTCCAAGAGCAAGTAGATTTTCCTTCACAAGTATAACACATAACTAACCATACCTAAGAAAATGTGCATTAATTTGGAAGTGTATAGTTCACTGTTTATTTCATCATTTATCTCCGTTGTCTCTGAGATCTCTTTTTGTTTTGGTTTTTGAGATAGGGTCGCACTGTGTAGGCCAGGTTGGCCTCAAACTCTATCCTCCAGAGTGCTGGGATTACTGGCTTGTACCACCATGCCCAGTTTAAAATGTCTTTTATAGTCGATCATTTGTTCTGCCTCAGGACCCAGTTAAAGATTGCTCATTGTGTTTGGCTGTTTTATCCTTTTAGTCTTCTACCAATCTGGTATATAGCTCTTCTCCATGGCATTGAAAACTTACTTTGTACAGTTCAGGGTAATTGTCCTACAAAATGTCCCATATTGAGAAATTTATCACTTTTCTTTATGATTACATTCAGACCAAATTTCTAGTAAGAAATAAATCATAATTCATATTGTATATCCTCCACTATGTCATATCAGTAGACATATGTCAGGTGGTACCACAATTGGTGCTAAAATTGCATGTTTAGTTAAATCAGTGACAGCCAGATTTCATTGTAAATGAAATACATATTCCCCTTTGTACTTAATAAGTGATATATGGGAGTTATTCTTTAAGACTATGTTACTATCTTGTCCCCAACATCTTTTCATCTAATAATGTTAGCATTCATTGATAATTCCTGTCTAAATTAGTATTATCTTTGGAGTTTATAAAATTGTGATTTTTAAAAATTCTCATTTTATGCCACTGGTTAGATAAAACATTCTATTCAGGAAATCATTATCATTTGGACTTAACGCATTTTTATCATTACCAGGAGAAAAACTTTCAAAGCAGCAGCTACATAATTCTAATATCATTAAGAAATTAAGAACTAAAGACAAAGACAATGAAAATATTATTACAAAGCTGAACAAAAAAGCTAAAGAGCTAGAAGAGGAGTTGCAGCATTTAAAACAGGTGTGTGTGTGTGTGTATGTGTGTATGTTTGTATTTAATTCCTATGTGAACAGTTTGCCATGGTTTATGAACCCATTCAAATAGTTCAATGTAATGTGTCATGCAAGAACAATTTTTCATAGTTTAATAGATGAATATTAAGATTCCTTTTTTGGGGAGGGTGGTGCTGGGAGTTGAACTTAGGGCCTTGTGCTTACTAGGCATGCGCTCCACCACTTGAATCATGCTCCGAGTCCTTTTTGCATTAGCTGTTTTTCTTATAGGGTCTTTCTTTATGCTCTGGCTGGCCTGGACCACCATCCTCTTTTTATGTTTCCTGTATAGCTGGGATGACAGGCATGCGCCACCACACCCAGCTTTTTAAAATGAGATCTCATTAACTTTTTGCCTGGGCTGACCTCCAGCCAGGATCTTCCTGATCTCCACCTCCTGAGTAGCTAGGCTTACAGGCTTGAGTCATTGTGCTTGACCAAGGTTTTTCTTTTTAAAAAAAAAAAAAAAAAAAAAAAGGTTTTTCTTTATTTTCACAATACTTGAGATTCATGGAATAAAATTATGAATTGTAATTTTACGTATTGTATTGTAAAAATACTTTTGACTGGTTTTAAAATACAGGTCCTTGATGGCAAAGAAGAGGTTGAGAAACAGCACAGAGAAAATATTAAAAAACTGAATTCTGTAGTTGAACGCCAAGAGAAAGATCTTGGCCGATTTCAGGTAGACATGGATGAACTTGAAGAAAATAACCGAAGTATTCAGTCTGCCCTGGATAATGCATACAAGTAAGAAAATAAAGAAATATGCAACCCATTTAGAATCATTCATCAGACCAGGATGTAGACAAAATGCCTTTTCTACTATCTGATCACTAAACTTCTCTGTGTATGAGCTTGTTACTAGTCAAAGCAAGTTCAACAGAGTACTTACTGTAGCCAGTGTTTATTACTTGGTGAACTCACCCTCCTTCTGTAGATTTCTATGGTCACGCAAGTTTTGTTAACTTGGGTATGTAACCAACTCTGTATTGCTTTAAATAAAAGTTGTCATTCTGATTTTTTAAGAGAACTTACTGATCTTCACAAAGCCAATGCTGCAAAGGATAGTGAGGCACAGGAAGCTGCTCTGAGTCGTGAAATGAAAGCTAAAGAAGAACTTTCCACAGCACTAGAGAAGGCCCAAGAAGAAGCCCGTCAGCAACAAGAAACATTAGCAATTCAAGTAAGTAATTTCGTCTTTTACACATTTGTTTATGTTTCTACAAATTAAACAGTTGGTTAAGTAGTACATCGATCCTTACATAATGATCTGTTATAATCTTGCTGGGTGTTTTTCAAAGAGTACTGGATTATGCAAAACTTAGTTATGTGCATGTGTGTGTTTTAAAAGTGTTGTTAAAGTGATGTACACTGCAGTATTGCTTGATACGTGTGTGTATGTGGGAGAGAGAGTTTCATCCTTATTTAAGAATGCTGTGGGTGATGGGGATGTAGCTCAATGGTGGACCTTTGCCTGTCATCCTAGAGGCCCTGTGTTCAATTTTCAGCCCTACTTCCCCCAAAAAGTATCATGAAAACTGGGCATTCTATTTCCAGAGAAATGCTCATATGCACATAATTATTACATGTACTTGTAAGAGAATTTTAAAATTTTTTTGGTGGAACTAGCGTTTGAATTCAGGGCTTTGTCTTTGCAAAGCAGGAGCTCTACTGCTTGAGTCAGGCCTCTAGTCTCCAAGAGCATACTTTTAACTCCTGAACTCATACATAGCATCTGTGGCAGTCCATGGACCCCAGATGAAGAAGGGAAAACAACATTTGACAAGCTTTGATTTATAAAATCATCAGTTGTTGATCAGAAGTGACATTTGAGTCACTTCTGCTTTTTGGCTGTTATGAATGTAGCTGCTATAATCACATACACATTTTTATGTGAGCATCATGTGCTGTTTTTAAATTGTCTTGGATGTGTACACTTTGTCCATAAGGTAATGCCAAATTTTACTTTTTGAGAAGTTGCTATATTTTCCATAGTGACTGCATCACTTTATATTCCCACCAGCAAAAAATGAGTGTTTCAGGTTTTCTGAATTCATGTCAGTATTTGGTAGTGTCCCTTTCACACTCTTTCTTTTTTTTTGTAGGGCTAGGGGTTGCTCTGAAACTCTGTGTTATTCTCTTTGTTATTATTATTATTGTTGTGAATTACTACAGCCCCTTCAGTGGGAATGAAGTTGTATCTGGGTGTGAGTGTGCATTGGCTAGCACTTAATGATTAGTGGTGTTGAGCATTTTTCATGTGCTTGTTGGCCATTTATGTGTATTCTTTGGAGAAGCTTATTTAAATATTCAAATCCTTTGCCCATTTTTAATTGGGCTGTTTCTCTTTTTGTTGTTGCTTTATTAGAGTTCATTATTTAGTCTGCATGTTAGACCCTTACCAGACATAGCATTTCTAAGTCTGCTGTGAGTAGTCTTTCATGTTCTTGATAGTGTTGTTTGATGCATAAAAGTGTGAAGTCCAGCTTATCTTTTTTTTTTTCTTTTGTTCCTTGTGCTTTGGTCATTACACTTAAGAAACCATTCCTTAATTCAAGGTCATGTGGATATTCACCATTTTATTTCTAAGAATTTTATGGTCTTAGGTCTGCCATTAGATCTTTCATGGCATTTTTTTGGTTGTTTCTTTGTTTTTGCAGTACTGGAGATGGAAACCAGGGCCTTCTGCATGCTAGGCAAGCACGCTACCACTAATGTACACCCCAGCCCACATTAGGATGTGTGTGTGGATATCCAGTGTTCCCAGCAACATTTGTTGGGATTCTTTCCTCATTGACCTCAATATACTTTTGATTTAATTTTGCATTTTGGGTACATACAATATTTATGTGAGTCTAAAATGCTCTATAACAAAGGATATTCAGACAGCATTTACTTCTAATTTATCCCCTCTTTTCCTTTTGTTTGTCTGTACATAACAATTTTACTAGTATTTGGTTTATCATTTCAGTGTTTCTATTTTTAAATGCAAGAAAATAAGTATATCTATAGGTTATATTATTTGTGTATATATATATATTTACTTACATGTTTATTTGTATCCTCATCCTTCTTACATAAAAGTTTACTGTTTATACTATTTTATAATTTGTTTTATTTGCATAGTAAAATAACATGATGATCCTGTAGTAGTAGAACATAGAGCTTTTCAAAGTTTTTTCTGTATTACACTGCTACATTGTGTGAAGTATTTTCAGCTATGGTTTGGATTATTTTCAGTATTTTACTATTATAAATCATGCCACAGTTCATAGTTCCCTGTGTTTCTGCCACCCGATTGTAGAATGTATAAAAAACTAATGTTTTAGATTAGAAATACATTAGAACAATAATAAAGAAAAATTGAGGGAATGAGGGACAGAGTGTATGGGGTTAGCATCCATAAAACCACGTTTTACAAATGCTATTAATTTTATATGTTACCATCCTATCCTTATCTACATGTAGATGTTTTGTATAATCAGTAACCATGGGTGTTACTTTATGCTTTTTCCATGTAAGATTAAATCATAAATACTTCATTTTTTTCGGTGGTACTCAGGGCCTTGTACTTACCAGGCAGGTGCTGTATCACTTGAGCTACACTGCCAGCCCTTTTTGCTTTGGTTATTTTTGTGATAGGGTCTTACTTTGTGCCCTGGCCAGCTTTGACCATGATTCTCCTATTTATGCTCTCCACATAGCTGGGATCACAGATGCACACCATGATGTCTAGCCTTTGGTTGAGATGAAGTCTTTTTGAACTCTTTTTTACCCAGGCTGTCCTTGAATTGTGATCCTCGCAATCTCTGCCTCTTGAATAGCTAGGAATACAGGCTTGAGCCACTGCACCTGGCCCTTCCATTTTGTGTATTCATACTTTTGTTCTTGTTTTTTTGAGACAGGGTCTCGCTACATAACCCAGACTGACCTTGAACTCACTATGTAGGCCAGGCTGGCCTCAGTTGCATGATCTTCCTGCCTCAGGCTGGATTCCCGGTGCTGGAATTACAGTTATGTGCCACCACACCCAGCTCTCATCATAATTTTTTATGTTGTGTTCATGTTGTATCAATGTTTGTAAATACAGATTACTACTGATGGATATTTGGAACATTTCCAGTTTTTTTTGTTTTTGGAAGCCCATCTAACACCGTAGGACATCTCTGTATATTTATGTACCTGCTTCTATGGAGTAGGTTCCTAATACTGGGATTACCAGATAAAAGGATGGGAGACATTTAATGATTCTTCAGTATGTTGCCATAGTGTTTTTAGAAAGCTATGGCAGTTTATACTGTGTTAAGCTATGTATGACTATAATGCCTACCTAGTTTGGGGCTTCTTTTTTTTTTTTTTTTCCAGTGCTGGGAATTGAACTCAGGACCTTGTATGTGCTGGGCAAGCACTCTACCATTTGAACTATGTCCGCAGCCCTTTTATTTTTGAGTAAGGGTCTTGCCACTACCTTTGCCCAGACTGGTCTCAAACTCAAAATCCTCCTACCCCACTACCTGAGTAGCTGAGATTACAGGCAGAAACCACCACACCCAGCTTGTTTTTGAGATCCTATGGTTGCACTTCATTGCTCAGGCTGACTTCAAACTCATGGGTGCAAGCAATCCTGACTCCTGTTCCAGCCTCCTGAGTAGCTGTTAGCATCTAGTTTTTGTAGCTTGTCCAATTCCTATAATATCCTGCTTTACATGACAAACATTTGTGGATGCATTATCTCTCCAATTAAAAGCAAAATGTGTATGTCAGAGCTGTGCCTTGTCCATATTCATATGGTTTTCCTTCACTAACAGATTGCTTTCCTAAGCACATACTACTTGATGAATGGGATGTGTGTTAGTCACACATAAAAGCTCATTGGGTAGCATAAAGTAGTCTACATAAACAGTAAGTCAACACGACTGAAATTCTCTAGTTTCAGTTATAGATAATGCTTTGACATTGTGTGTAATGTTTCTTCTCTTAAAGGTGGGGGACCTTCGGCTGGCACTGCAGCGTGCAGAACAAACAGCTGCCAGGAAAGAGGATTATTTGCGCCATGAGATCAGTGAGCTTCAGCAGGTGTGGTCGAAGCTCTCTGAAACAGTTTAGAATTCCACTTTCCTACATATAAAAAAGTGACTCATCTGGGATGATATTCACGGAATTGAAAGGATTATTATTATACTTAGCTGTTGCTGTGTTTTTGTGGCTTATATGAACCACAGTGGACACCTGAAAAATATATTCAGGAAAATTCCTCATTTTGTTTTAAAGGAAATTTATTATGATAGATTTGTTGTATATTTGTTCTTTTGGGATTTTTTTTGTCGTTGTTTTGTTTTTGTGGTGCCGGGAATGAACTCAGGACCTTGTGCACGATAGGTATGCATTCTACCACTGAGCTGTATCCTCTGCCCTTTAGTATGGTTTTTTGATTTGTAATAGCAATAGCTGGTTTATTAATCTTTATCCATCTTTGATTACTATGGGCCAGATAATTATTTCCTGGTTTCTTTACCAGTACTTTATTAATTTTTAATCATTGACCATGCATAGGAAAAGGGAGAAGAAATAGAGCTTTCATTGATCTTTGTGTTTTTATAAATACTTAAAAATACTTGGGTGAGGGGGCAACTACTGAGACATTCTTTCTTTTTGACAGTCCTGGGGTTTCAACTTAGGTTTTTTGCACTTGCTGGACGGGCTCTCTATTTCTTGAGCCAAGTTTCCAGCCCAGTACTGAGAAATTTTGAACTTTCTTTTTTTAATATTTAGATAACCAAAGTGTATATTAGAAATACTTTGTAAGGAAGCATTTATTTTATTTTATTTTTTTTTGAGACAGCGTCTTACTAGTAGCCTAGGCTGACCTGGAATTTGTGATCTTCCTGCCTGAATTCTGGGATACTTGGCTCAATGCAACTTTCCTCACTGAAGGATGGAACAGAAAAATAATTTAATATAAAATCAAATAATTTTGCCTCAGAAAAATAATTTTTTCTAGAAATGTTGAATAATGTTTAGTTTTACTAGTATTTTTAATATTTTTATTGCTGTCAGTGGTAATAGCTTGATAATTTCTTGATTCAGAGACTCCAGGAAGCAGAGAATCGAAACCAAGAACTGAGTCAAAGTGTTTCATCAACAACCAGACCCTTGCTTCGACAAATAGAAAATTTGCAAGCAACGCTAGGGTCCCAGACGTCATCATGGGAGAAGTTAGAGAAGAATCTTTCTGATAGGCTTGGTAACTGCTTTGGTATTTTTTGATTGATGTAGATACCTTTCCATCTTGTTTATAGGATTAGGGTGATGGTATGAAATTGAAATTCACTTGAATTCATGGTTACATTTTATGTCTAACGTGTAGACTTTTACCTCTTCCTCCTTTTCATGTTTATTTTTAATATCTTAATTGTAACTCTTCCAAACCACTTTTTCCCCTTACATAATGTAGTATACCAGATACTGACTAAAATATTTCCTGTCCTTCTTTCGTTTATATTTATAGACTGCTGTACTTCAGTTTTTTCTTGTCCATTGCTCCATGTGATCCCTGCCTAGATTGTTTGCAGTGGCTTATTCCTAATCAGCTGTGATTCTAGTCAGTGGTGGAATTCCAAGAGCAGAGGCAGGTCTAAGGAGGATCAAGATCAAATTCTATGAGTCTTAAGATTCCATATTCTACTTCTTTATGTACATACCACAGGTTGCCTTTGTGGGGACTTAATAAAAAGAAAATTATTCTTCCAAGATTTTTCTCTTTAATCACAGATAGGTAGTGTGTATGTATGTGTGTATACATATATATGTGTGCATGTGTATACATATATACATACACACATATTATATACATTATCTGTATATATTAAATATCTCAAAAGCTAGCAAATTCATGAAAAGTTCATGGATGCCTTCTACTTCTTAAACTACCTATACCTTGAGAACTAGCATGTGACAAGAGCAGACCTGAACTGGGGTCTGGAGATGTAGACTTGGTATTGTGTTTTGTTTTGAAGTAAATCACTTACTTTACTCCAGACTCTTTCTCTGTAAGTCAGGAGGGGTGAACTAGATTTGTGGCTTTTAAATGGCATTTAGTAGATAATTTGATATCTTTGGGGCTGCTGTTATTGTTAGAGGGAAGCTCAATAAATAGGATGCTGGGTTTCTCCGTGCTGCTGTAATGGTAGGACTTCCTTTGTGTATGTTTTTTGTTTGGAATTCCTTGTATGATTTAGCCTGGAAAGGATTCATCTGCTTAGAAAAAAAAAATCACTGAACTAGATCTTCATATGGTTTTAAATATAGGTATAAAGTTTAGGGTTATCACTTATCTATACAGTTTTTTTTAGATCAATGTGGAATGAGATATATCTGAAATTGACACCTTTTTTCTTTTTTTGGTAACCCAGGTGTCATACATATTAGGTAAGTGCTCTACCACTGAGCTGCACCCCCAGCCACTGAAATTGACAACTTTTGAAGTGAATATTTATTTAGCAATAAATAAAAGTTAGAAGTTGATCCGTTTGTCTTCTTTATGTTGGAATTTGCATGCTGCTTAGAAATTGTGCTAGAAAATAGGCAAGGCACAAATAAATATAATGAAATGTCATTAAAAGGAGCATAGATAGATAGTGTGAAGAGGAATATAAAATGTGAAATAAAGGTATTATTAGGTCTCTTTTGGGTTGGGGAAAATTAGGAGAATTTATGTTGCCTTGATTAAATCTCAGAACCTTATCCACTGCTCTTTTGTTTTTATTGATATCTTGTTTGGAGATTAAAGATTCAAATTCAGCTATAAGAAATAATACAAAGCCAGGCACCCATGGCTCATGCCTGTAATTTTAGCTACTCAGGAGGCAGAGATCAGGAGGATTGTGGTTTAAGGGCAGTTTGGGCAAAATGAAAGTGAAACCATATCTCAAAAATGCCTAACACAAAAAAAGGACTTGGCAGAGTGACTGGAGTGGTAGAGCACCTGCTTGGCAAGCATGAGACCCTGAGTGTAATCCCCAGTACTGCCCCCTAAAAAGAAAATAATGATAATAATAAAACACAGGGCTGAGGTGTGGCTCCAGTCACAACCCGTTTAGCAAGCATGAGGGCCTGAGTTCAACACTCAGTACTGCCAAAAAAACAAAACAAAATAAAAAGAACAATACAGATCGATCCCTTGCATACTTTATCCAATTGCCAAATTAATGTATCATGTGATTGACATTGGTACAGTCTGCCTGTTTCATTCAGATTTCCCTTGTTTTGTGGGTACTCCTGTGTGTGCACATGTGCATATTCTGTGCAATTTTACTATTTGTGTAGATCTGTAAATCCCCTGTAGTCAGCATGCTGAACAGCTCCAGTATCACAAGGCCTATTTCCTTCTCAACCCTATCTTCCCTGCCCCACGTTTCTGGAAACTACTTATCTGCCTTTGATTTCTAAAACTTTGTCATTTCAAAAATGTTATGTTAATAACATTTTATAATATATGACATTTTGAAATTGGCTTTGTTCACTCAGCATAATTTTCTGGAGGTTCATATAAGTAACAGCATTTCATTAGTTTGGTCCTTTCATTGCTGAGTGTTAATCTGTGGAATGTATGTACCACAGTTTAACCTTTTACTTGATGAGGGACATCTGGGCTGGGTCTAAGTTTTGGTTATTGCAGATAAAACTGCTGTGAACATGCCTATGCATGTTTTAGTGTGGATATGTCTTCATGTCTCTGGAGAGACCCCCAAGTGTGCAGTTTTGGCCTGTATGGTAGTTGCAAGCTTAGTTTTTATAGAAAATGCCAAATTGTCCACAGTGGATCTATGTATGAGAGAAATACAGTTCCTTCCCATCCTTGTTAGCATTTGATGATGTCCTTGGTTTTTCTTTAAGTCATTTAAGTATGTAGTCATATCTGACTATGATTTTAATTTGTATTTCCTTGATTCATGGTTTTAGTGTCAGATCTAAGTACCCTTTGCCAAGCTCTAGATGTTGATTTTCTCCTAATTTTTTTTCTAAAATATTTATGGTTTTATGTTTTACATTTAAGTCTATGAACCATTTAGAGCTAATTTTCATATATGATGTTTAATTTGACATTTGTTTTCTTGTCTATGCATGTCCAATTGCTCCAGGACCATTTGTTGATCTGTTATTCTTTTATTACATGACTGTATTAAATGTAAAATACTTTGGGGAAATAATAATAAAACAGGCATAAATTAAGACTGGTTCATTTATCTTAGTACACAGTCCTACTTTAAGCAAAAAGTTAGTTAAGTGTGGGTATTTGCCTCATTAAAAATTTAAAGCCTGAATCAACTTGGTATCCTGGGGTCTCTTTGGTATATGTATGTATGTGTGTGTTTTTTATTCCTCTCCTACCATCAGCTGAGTCCCAGACCTTGTTGGCAGCCGCAGTTGAAAGAGAGCGTGCTGCTTCAGAAGAACTCCTTGCCAATAAAATGCAAATGTCTTCAGTAGAATCACAGAATGCGCTCCTAAGGCAAGACAACAGTAGATTTCAGGCCCAGCTAGAATCAGAGAAAAGTAGGCTAAGAAAATTGGAGGATGAAAATAATCGGTGAGTATATTTTCAGTGGTATTCTTTGTTGTTAATGATATTTTAAAGCACTTTAAAAAGTGTTTTATTGGCTTGTAGTTTCATTGCACTGAGAAGTAAAAGTGAATGCTTTCATTGTTTAAAATCAGGGTCATTAGTGACAAGACAACAAGATAGTGCTAGGATCCATTGAGTCTCATGTAGGAGCTTGAAATCATGTGATATGTTTTTCCAGTGAAAGGATTCATACCTTTAATGCCAATTTTAAAGGGAGTCTCTCTGTAACACCACAAAATGGTTTGGAGACCACGCATGGGAATTATTTTTATATCACAGGGGTTATAGCACCATTCCAATCTTTCTAAATGAATATTTGGGTTCTTCAGAAAGCAGAAACTGTAAAATCTATTGATCTAAAATTATATTAGGTTGTGACTGGTGTACTTTTACTCCTGAGTTCTGAGGAAATTTTACTTATAAAAAAAGTATCTGAACTTTTATAAACATTTTCATAGAACCCTGCTTTTGCAAAATTTGAGCATATTATATAAAAAATTACTTTTTTTAAAGTCTCTTTTCAAATGAAGTCTTAGATCACTGATAAATAAAATGCATTGAAGTGGATTTTTTCACTTGTAGTGCAGCTTCTGAGTAGAGCCCAAGTGATCTTGGAAAGTCAAGTTGGAAAATCACTGATGTTGAGCTGGTAGTAAAAATGACTACTAAATATGTAACTGGAAATTAAAAGTAGTGAGTTTTAATAGTCTGTACTATCATCCTTTTTGTTTTGTTTAATTCCCTCTGGTTTACTAGGTACCAGGTTGAATTAGAAAACCTAAAAGATGAATATGTAAGAACACTTGAAGAGGCAAGGAAAGAAAAGGTATTTCTCTTAGTGTTCGCTCCCCTCTTAGGGCTGCTTTAGACATTGGATTGGGGATGGTAGCGAACTAATGAGATGACAAGATGGAATGGGTGATGCCACTGCTTTTGGAACTTGGTCTTTGGTAATAAAACAAATAAGAACTTTATGCTTCAAACTTTGATATATTTTGATTTCATGAATAAGCACCACAGAAGTTACCTAACATGTCTCTGTCCACTAGACACTGTTGAATAGTCAGTTAGAAATGGAAAAAATGAAAGTTGAACAAGAAAGGAAGAAAGCCATTTTCACTCAAGAAGCATTAAAGGAAAAGGTATTGAATCTTGTTGATTTTTGTTTTGTTTTGGGTGTAGCCATTTAGGAGCTGTTGTGATTAATCATTGTTTTTATAATTTTAGCTATAAAATTATATATAACAATTTATGTCTAAAAATCAACTTAGTGATGAATTTTAGTACTGTTATCAGTGTCCTGTTCAGAGTAATTTGATCCAGAGTAACATGAGTATATCCAAAGAGATCTGTGATTTCAGAGTTTTGAGTTATGGAACATCTTGTTCTTTTTGAATGAATTTGTGATTTCTCACTGGAGCTAATGCAGATTGGCCCATAGGCCCCTTAGGAGTAGAACTGGCTTTTTTACTTTCTTTGTGGTTAATGAAAGGTAGTTTTCACAAAGTGAGATTCCTATATTTAAAGGATTATAGTATACTTAGAGTTGGTATAATATTACTGAAAATAAGCTGGGCACCAGTGGCTCATGCCTGTAATCCTAGTTAGTTGGGAGGCTGAGATCTGGAGGATCGCAGTTCCAGGCCAGCATAGGCAAAGAAAATCATGAGACCCCCATCTCCAAATAATCAGAGCAAAAATGGACCGCAGATGTGGCTTAAATGGTAGAACATCAGCTTTGCAAGTGTAAAGCCCCAAGTTCAAACCTCAGTACCACTGCCACCAAAAAAACAGTATGTAAATGGAAATTGCCTTTTGAATTTACTTAGAATTTTTTAATACGATGAAATTTTAAAATGGATAAGCCAGAAAATTTATGATTTGTAAAATTCATTGGTTATTTTAATGAAATAGGTTTAATTGGTGGTATGTTATATAATATGAAGCAGTTTCTACAGTTGTTTCAACAAAACCATTCTCATTCCATTAAAACATAAGCCCCACAAATTGTGTTTTAATATAAAAGGGTTCCTGTATACTTTTTATTACTAAATAATTTTTACACTTCTAAGATTTCTGACTTTGATCAGAAATCATATATGTAACATTTTATGAGGAAATTAGAACTAGTCTTTGTTTTCATTATTCCTAGAAAGTCTGTGTTTTTTTTTTAATTTAACTGTTTGCTCTTCCATCTGACACAATTTTCATTTCCCTCCAAGGAACACAAGCCATTTTCTGTTTCTAGTACTCCCACCATGTCTCGCTCAAGTTCAGTAAGTGGAGTTGAAATGGCAGGGCTACAAACATCTTTTCTGTCTCAGGTAGTGTTTTGTTACTTACATGTATGTAGTTTTTAAACTGAATTACTACAATGGGAATATGCAGTTGGCAGACCGACTGACACCGTGACCTTGTCATTCCTTGAGAAGTTCATCTGAATATTTGTGAATGTGCTAATTACATTCATAGACATGTCAAAGCAAAAATGGACAGTATCAGACTGGGGGTGTGGATCAAATTTAGAACATTTGACTGGCAAACTAGGGACCAGAGTTCAATTCCCAGTACTGCAAAAAAAAAAAAAAATTTTGACAGGATCATTTAGTTTGATCCTGATAATAGAACATAATGTTTGATAACTGTATAACTGGATATGCTTTCTTTAATTAAAATAGGATGAATCTCATGACCACTCATTTGGACCAATGTCTTTGTCAACAAATGGAAGCAATCTCTATGATGCTGTAAGGATGGGAGCAGGATCAAGCATTATTGAAAATCTACAGTCTCAGCTGAAGCTAAGGGAAGGAGAAATTACTCATCTGCAGGTATTGGAAACATTAAGTGATGCTATATAAGTGAAGGAAATACTGGAATCGAATAAGTAATACCCTTCATTTCCACCTGAACTCTGAGCAAATTCTGAAAGATAAGATGAAATGGAGGCATATGGAGGCCCAAAGTATGTCACATACTTCAGTGACCAAAGCTAGAGCCAATTAAGCCTCCTAACTAATTGCCAGAATTAGGCAGATTTATCCCCTTTGTCACAACAAATGCTGGACTGGAGCAGCCTCCCAGTGGAGTGTTGTGGCCTGCTGAGGTGGGACTTAGAAGCATCTAGGAGCAGAGGATGCATGCTCCTTTCAGGCAGCTCTTTCTCAACTGGAAAAAGAGAAGTGCTGAGTGAACATTGCCCATTTTATACCATCTAGATAATTTGCTGTAATTACATCAGCAAGGAATGAGCAAAGATGAAAGAGGTTAGAACTATAATACCCTGCACATGGATGGAAACAATGAATGGAAACAACAGGAATGAGGAGGGAGTGTCTTCCTATCTGTTTTGTTGTTGTTGTTTTGCATTTTAAAAACTTTATGCAGTGAAGAATGTTAAAATACTTGACATGTTTTTAGTGTTAAACTTGCTACTCTGAGATAAAACTCCCTTCTAGTCCCATTATATGCTTTTAGTTCTATGGAAATATTAGTCCTATCAAAGAAGAACAACTAGATCAAGTATGCTGTGTTTAGGAGCCCTAATTAATTTTTTTTTTTAAAAATTTATTATATTATTGTTATACTGGGGGTACATTGCAACCTCTACAAACGTTCTTACAGTATATCTTACATTCATTCTTCCATCATTCTCCTTTATCCCCCCTCATTCATAGAAAAGTTTTAACAGGTCTCATTTTTCCATTTCATACATGGATACATAATATTTACACCGTATTTACCTTTCTACATCTTTGCCATATATCCTCCCCACTCCCATTGATACCAACTCCCAGACAGGACCTGTTTTACCTTCCTGTCTTCTATTTTTGTAAAAAGGACAGCTATCTTTCATTATGACATTTCATGTATATGAAATGGTAGTCCTCTATCCTGAATTGGTAGTCCTCTTCTTATGGTAGTTTCAACAGGTGTAAAAATTCTGTATTCATTCTTGTATAGAAAGTACATCACCCATATTCACCTTCTTACTTCCTTCTTTTACCCTCCCCTTCCATTGGTGCCCGTCCCTTAGCATGACCTGTTTTTCATTCTTGGCCTTCATTGTTCAAGTGTCTGATTGTTCAGTGGGATTTTTGCCTTGGTATTATATGTGTACATGCATTGTGCTTAAGTCAATATAACCTCCCCCTCCACTGCATTTCCTCACCTGCATTTTTTCCCCTATCCTGTGGTGTTTTAACAGTTTTCAGCATGTTTCCTTGTGTCTTCTTGTTCCTATATAGATGTGATGTAGTTCATTATTATGCATTATTTTTCTTTTCTTCTTTTCTTCTTCATGGTCTCCTCTCCCATTCCCACTTTTGGATACATGATCTGTATATATTTCTATGTATATATAATAAGAGCCCCAATTAATTTCTTTGGTAGTGGGATAGCTTCCATTGATAGGACACAGTTGGGAGGGACATTAAGTATTTTTTTATTCCTCTGTGTTCTTATAGGAATTTAGAATAATGGAAATGTATGTCATTTCCTTAGATTAGAGGAAAATGCATAGTTACATTTTTCGAACAAATGATTAGATTTTCTTAGTTCTTGCTTTCTCTTGCATAGTAAATTCTATGCATAACGTACACTTAAGGAGCTAGCCCAGAGTTATATGTCTATTTATTCAAAAATAGACATGTTTATTGAATAAACATGTCTATTTATTAAAAAATAACATGTTAAGTATTTTATATTAGAGTATTATACAAGATATGTTTTGGCTTAAACTATTTTATAATAATGTTCCCAGCTAGAAATTGGCAATCTAGAAAAGACTCGATCGATAATGGCTGAGGAGCTAGTTAAATTAACAAATCAAAATGATGAGCTTGAGGAGAAAGTGAAGGAGATACCCAAACTTCGAATTCAGCTAAGAGTAAGTATTCTTCACTTAAGGATGGGTATAAGTTTTTTTTTTTTCTTTTTTTGTGTTACTGGAGTTTAAACTTAGGGGTTCATACTTGCTAGTTAGGTGCTGTACCTCTTGAGCCATGCCACTAGTCCTTTTTGCTCTGGTTATTCTGAAGATAGGGTCATTTTTTGCCTAGACTGGCCTGGACCACAATCCTCATTTCATACTTCCTGCCATTCTATTGGTTGAAATGGTGTCTCACTAGCTTTTTGCTCAGGCTAGCCTTAAATCAGGATCCTCCTGATCTTAGCCTCCCAAATAGCTAGGATTACAGGTGTTAGCTACCAGCACCTGGCTGAGTCCTTAAGGTAGCTTACTCCAGTTGTAAAATCTCACATTTTTAGTTTACATAAAATGCATGTGTTTGCTTTAGTGATTTCTTTGAATATTAGAGTATTAATACTTGAGTGAAGAACTTTAAAGATGAATCTGTCTCACTTGCGTCATTATGCATTTGAAGTGTTTTCACAAAAATGTTTAGTTCTAATGTAGGAAAAGAAGTAGATTTTACTTGGCTAAGGGTGCTTGTATTTTCCATGCCCTTTGTAGTATTTTGTTCATCCATATTGTGTTTCATCACAGTTATCATATTTGAATGTTAGGAGGTACTGCTGAGCCATACATGAGAATGTATTTTCTTTTGACTTGTCCTGTGGACTAAATGTCAGGTAATAGTTAAACCACAGTGAATCACAAAGGTGTAAGATGTCATCAAGTGTGGTTAGATTAATGGGAAAGAAGAGAGATTAAGTCATATATGGGAGAATTATAAATTTAGTGGAGAGGTAAGGTTTAAGATTTATAAAAAATGTTTCCTTTTTTTGCTCTTTATTTCAACATAGACTGAAGTGTGAGTTTACTTTTTAAAGGAGATGAACATATACTCTTCATATTGTGATGTAGTTACTGTTGACTTATTTGTAAACTAATAACTGTGCCATTATTTTTAAAATGATAAATATATTTTTAGGATTTGGATCAGCGATACAACACTGTTCTGCAGATGTATGGAGAAAAAGCAGAAGAAGCAGAAGAACTCCGATTAGATCTTGAAGATGTAAAAAACATGTATAAAACCCAAATAGATGAGCTTTTAAGACAAAGGCTCAGTTAACTGCTAAAAATTGAATTTCCATCAAACTGAATGTAAACATATAATATGTAAATGCAGACTTCCAATAAATTGTTTTATAGAATTAGACAATGGGATTTACTGTAGAGTGCAAAAACTTTTTAAAAAATTGTTTTACAGTATGTAGTAATATTTGCAGTTAAATTATTTTGTGCAATATTTGAATTTTATTTTTAAAACTATTCTTTAAAGATTTATTTTTCAAAGCATCCAATTTTTTTTGTCTTGTATAGCAGAGATTTATTATTTTATCCACCTATCAATATGGCTAGGGAAGGAGGGTGGTGTTCATATATTATTGTAGATATATAATTAATTGTATCTATAATTTATATCTCTGTATATATTAAGAATGTTTAAAGAGTAATATTAACATATTTAAACTTTGAAATCTTTCACACTTAAACCTTCAACAAATCTGAAGAAAATGATTTTTTAGTGTTCAAGTAAAAAAGTTATTGAACTTACGATTAGTAAACTTTAGACCAGTTTTTTCCTTTAAAAGTAGAAGTCACTGTCTGAAACTTCAAGAGTAATTTAAACTTAAAAAAAAAATTAAGACTTGAAAATTTGCTTTATCCAGCTTCCACAATTAAGTGTGAACAAATTTTGCTACATTATGGTACCTATCCAAAGAAAGCTATACATATTCAAAATTTTCTAGGTATAATTTGGTAGTGGAGTTTTACTTAAAATTATTTGTGATGGCATTAGTAACATTTAATTTTGAAGAGCTATTATTTACTCATTATGAAATGAGCTGAAAGTAATAAAATTATTAACATTCTGTAAAAATTGTTCACTTTTTGTAAAGACATTTTTGGCATATTAAAAATGAATGTTTTGCTATATGTTTTCATAACAAAATGGAAACATAGGAGTTAACTTAAATTTGGGATTTTACAATTTACTGTAATTTGTCATGTTTTGTCTTGAAGCTTCAAACTAACAAAAAAAAGTATAGAATAGCTTTAGAAAATATCTGTGCCCTCTTCCAGATGTTACTTTGTTCAAAAGTTAATGGGGTTGTTTTATACTCATAAAATATTTGGATATATTTCATTCCTAAAAGTTAGCAATGCCTTTACAGTAGTCCCGTGTTATCTGTGGTTTTGTTTTCTGTGGTATCAGTTACCCAGAGGTAGCCAAAATCTAAAAGTAACATATGGAAAATTCCAGAAATAGTTTGTAAGTTTAAACTATGCTGTTCTGAGTAGCATAGTGGAATCCCTTTATTCTGCTCCATCATGCCTGGGACAAGAATCATCCCTTCCTCCAGCACATTCATGTCCTCCCATTAGTCACTTTGTAGCCATCTCCGTTGTCAGGTTGATTGTCACAGTTTGCAGTGCTTGTGTTCCAGTGACCCCTACTTTATTTAATGGCCCCAAAGCAAAGATGGCAGAGAGAAGCCATAAAGTGCTTTCTTTCAGTGAAAGGTGAAAATTATTGTTGATACATAAGAGTTGGGTACTATCCATGATTTCAGGCATCCACTGAGGGTCTTCAAACATGTCCCCCATTGGTAAAGGGAATTACTGTATTTTCAAACAGGAACTTTGATTTTTAGCTGAGTTTTAAACATTTGTACTTCAGAATCTAGTTATAAGTAAGCCATTTTGAAGAACTTGGAGAGTTTTTCAGGATAATTCAGGTGACCTTGTTTTTATTCTTTTTGAATTCCAGACAATATTTCTGTCATTGGATATCTGATTTGTAGAATTAGTAAATATCAGTGAAAGTCAGATTCATAAAGTTAGTTTTCTATATTTTAGTGCTAAAAAACAATCTAATAGCTTTTTGTCAGCCTTGTTTTTCTTTTTAATATTCAGGGGCAGGATGGCAAGACTGATAGCAATAAGAAATGTACAGAGTTAGGAAATCCAGGAAACTAAGGTTTAAATTTGTGACCAAACATTTGAAACTAGGTGCTTAAGAATTATAAAATAGTTCTTTTAAAGAATCTAGTAAAGATTTTGAAATTAAATTCTTTGTTATACCTTTTAACTTTATAATATTAAACATCTCTAATCCTTATTCACACTAATAAAATCATTTCACCTAAAATTTTAAGTGTTTTCAACATATTTAATTAGAAAATGACAAGCAGCTATTTAAGTCTCTGGATATGTACTCACATATATTATGCTTTGTCTACTAATTATAGCTGATAACTCATACCAGTCTTATTTTGATTAGTATTCATTTAAGTCTGTCAGTACGTTTGTAAGTTGAGAAGAGATACTGAATCAATTTCCTGAAAAACCCCAATAAGTGACAACACCTATTAAATACTGGTTGCAGTGTTTTGTATTTGTCATTAAAACTTCTCTGTCCATTTTCTAGTAAAAGAGGATTCATATTTTAGTGGATAAAAATTGTTTGCTGTTAGCTATTTCCATTATTGAAAGAAAACAGATAATTGTGAAAATATTTTTAAGAGCATATCTTTAAGAGGCATGAACATTGTCTGGCTATAGACATGCACACGCTGAAGGTACCCTTCTGACTTTCCGGGAATCGACACTACCATCTTACCTTTCCTTTGCCTCGTTTTTGAGAACTTCTAGTTGTACAGTGTTTAGCATGTAGAATGTACTAAATATATCTATATTGTGATTTATGATACTCTAAATACGGATAATTCCTGACCTAGGGAAACATGAGTTTTTGTAACTAAGTAAATGAAAAGAATGTTCAGAAAAGTTTTTCTCATGAGCCCTCAGTGAGCATTTGATTTATTTGAATGCTAGCTATTAATAAGCATATAACTAATAGTATTTAGAAAATAGCCACCAAAGGAGAAAAATGACTAAATGTTTTATCTTATTTTCCTACTGTGTTTATTATTGTATATGTTTATGTTCGAATGTATCATTTCTCATTTTCATTTAGAAAAGTTGATTTAATTCTCTATTATAGGTCAGTTTTAAACTATAAAAACTTCAATCACATATTTTGTAAAGGGCTAAAGGTATGATTTAAATCACAGATTGATATTTTAATTCTAAACAAAAGCTAATGTAAATAAGCATGAATCTGATTTGAATAAAGATTTTAAAATAGTAATTATGTATTTCATTTTTAACACAATTCAGAATGGTGTTTACCAGTGATTTAAGATAATATTATTATATAAAAATTACATAACTTATATAACTTTGGAAATGATAATTTAAGAAAATGAGAATAAGACCAAATTTTTTATAGGTTATAGTGAAGATAGTGTATCTTTTTTAAAAAAACTAATCCTAAGAATTTACTTATTTTACTGGTCAATTTTAGATGGATCATTTGTGTCTTTTACTTTGTTTTTGGCGGTATTGGGATTTGAACTCAGGTCTATGAGTCCCATCTCCATCTTAAAAAATACTGAGACATCTTTCTCAAAGTCTTCTATTATGTTATATTTAAAGAATAACAACATATATATTACCTTTTATTCCTGAGTTCAAATTGCTTATATTATTAAGCTCTGTAATTTCGATCCTTTAAAGTACATTTATGCTATTGTCTTTCTACATATGCATTATGCCTTTAAGAAAATCAAGATCTTTTTTACAAAATATAATAAAATTGTCTTTTTTCTAATGCTTTACTTTTCTTCAAAACAAACAAAAACATTAAAATGTTTCAGTAATCCACATTTGTGATACAGAGAATTTATTTGTACAGATGTCTGGGATTTCCCATACCTCTCTGGTGTTAAGTATGCTAAATTTAATATTTAAAGCTCAAATAATATGAGGTAATGAAAGGTTTTTCTATTTCTTTAATATCCAAGGTTCTTGCTTTTCCTGGTGGTGATGGTGGCACAATAGAGGTATTCCTTTCAGTTCTATGTGATGCCATCCCATTTGTCTCTTTCAAAATTGCAATTTAATTTTTAAAAATACATAATGTTTAGAAGTCTATGGTCATATTGAAAATACAAAGTCTTATTTTGTCCCAAGCACTGTCTGGAGAATTAATCCTTAATGATGTTTCTGAAATCCGTAGTTTTTACATTTGCTGGCAGTTCTACTTTGGTTGTAAAGCCTGACCTGCACAGACTTGGACTGTTCATAGTCTTTCATATACTCAGTGTGAATACTCATGCATTTGGCTGCAGAAATACTGTGCGAGATTATGGGGTAGTGACACAGGCAGGACTTGGGGCGGTGGGTAGGTAACAAATGTATATACGGATTCTTTAAAAAAAAAAATCAGTGTGTGGGGATGTAGCTTAATGATAGAGCACTTGCATAAGGCCCTGGGTTCCACTCCCAGCCCTGAAAAATAAATAAATCAGGAACTCGTAAGATCCCAAGGATTTTGAAAAAGGAATTGTATATCTGCACTTGGTCTTCAAATCAACATTTGAAAGTTGATGTCTTTGTCATGCCTGTTTTTAAGTGAAAAAAATTTAATCAAGGTCATATGGCAAGTAAGTTGCAAAGCTAGAATTGTAATTTGTACAGTTTGGTTTAGAGTATGTGGTTTGGCCCATTAACTGTATGGTGCTACTTTTAGTACTTTTCTGTAAGATTGTAAGCATACATACCAACTCTAACATAGGTCAACTTTAGCCAAAATTTGTTCATTTAAAACTTCAATAACTTTTAGTTATGATTTAAACATGTATCAGAGAATAAGTAAACTGTATTCTACTGATAAAAAAATTCAGTTTAAATGACTACAGTAATTTACTTTGAATTACAGGAAAGCTACATTTCCTGTAGTGACAAAAATAGAATGGTGGCAAATAAGCTGAGAAAGCATTTTTAAAATCACTGTTCTGGGCTGGGGGTGGGCCTCAGTGGAAGCCAGACAAGGCCCTGGGTTCAGTCCTCAGCCCCCAACAAAACTAAACAAAATGACCTGGGGAAAGTATAATAGAGCAGTAGAAGCAATCTCTTTTACATAAAGAATAAATCCAATACTGTAAAATGCGTTATACTAATGCCTAGCATATGTTAACTACATATACTTTTGCTATTGGAACAAAGTTCCATGTAATACTAATCGAGTGAGTTCCTAAATAGAACTTAACAGTTACAAGAACATCTTAAAAATTACACAGCATACAAGGCTTTGGGAACAAACTTGAGTTAATAGTAGTGATTGTATACGACTGGACATGTTTATTTTGATGGCATCAGCTTTCATTTAATCAATATAAATTGAATCAGCATTTAATGGTCAACTCTACCAGGCTCTACGCAGCATCCAAGAGCATGCAAAGTGCAGAGACTGCAAGGTCTCAAGAAGAGTTGGGAGATGGGCATTCAAATAATTGATATAAATAAGCAATTATAATCGAAATGATTATAAAATTTAAAATCCATTTTAAAAAACCCACTTTGGAGTAGCATTTGAATTTGGCGAGTTTATGAACAGGTAAACTATACTGCTTTTTAAAACAATGTGTGTGACATCCAAAGTATCCTCACGACTAGAAAGTCTGCTGTCAACCACGTCCCGGGTCCCAGTTTGAAAGTGAGGGCGTCCGAAATGCAAAGCCAGCGCATCGCAGAAGGGAGGAGAGCAGAGCTGGGGTTCCACCCGCCGGATCCCGGGTCCCCGAAGCGCCACACGCCTTCTCCCCGGACCAGCGCGCTGCTGAGAGTGACAGGCCCTGGCCGATTGTCACCGACCCCGTCCCCGCCCTCTGCGGGCTCGGACCGCCCCCGGAGCCCGCGGCCAAGGTGTCCCGGCTGCTCCCTGGCGCCCCCTGGCCAGGCGGTGGCACCGAGGTTTCCGGTGAGCGGCAGTAGCCGGTTGTGACGACTCCGTGCTCCCGAGCAGCAGCCGCCGCCGCCTCCTCGTCGGGCTCGGGCTCCAGGTGGGCCGGGCCCCGCGCCACTTCCCTCCCGCGGCTGTCCCCGCACGCCTGGCGCGACTGCCCCGAGGCTGCCCGGAGCCGCCCCGCGGTCCCCGCCGCGCCTTCCCTTCCCTGCGGGCCGGGCCCGGCGCCCAGCTCGCTCCCGGTGCCGGCAGTTGGGGCGCAGGGGACCCGGGAGCCCGCCGCACGGCGGGGAGGATGCGGGAACCCGGCTCGCGCCCCCTGCACTTGATTCGCAGGCCGGGGCGGGGCTGTCCCCCAAGCGCACCTGGGACCTGGGGTGGCGGGCGCCTCCCGGGGATCTCTGCGTCCCTTGTGTGGCCTGACCAGGGTCGCGCAAACGCGGGCGCTGAGGCACTCAGCTGCTCGCTGCTGGCCCTCCACACTGGGGAGAGGATCTGCCTGTTACAGCAGACAGCCCGGGGACCCCCACTCGTCATCTCAGGCCACCAAGTCCTGCCTTGTACCTGTGGGGACTTAGGGGTTATTAAGTCCCAGATGCATTTAACTTTTCATTTGTCCATTGCCGCCTTTAATTTTTTGTTTGGTGGCACTGGGGTTTGAACTCAGGGTCTTAGGCTTGCTAAGCAGGCGTTCTATCGCTTGAGCCACTCCACCAGCTCGACTGCCTTCTTTAAATCTTTCCAAGCTGTGTGGCAGAGCCTTACCCAAGTCACTCATGGTGGTCCCTGTCAGCCCTAGGTTTCATCTGGCATCATCTTGCAGACTTTTCCCTTTTCCTCCCCTCTTTTTAGGCCTGTGGAGCTGTGCATCTATCCACCCTTCGCTGGGAGGTCTTGCAAGAAGACTTAATACCAGGAAGACTTTCTGCCAGGCCTGGGGCTGTCCTTTCATGCCCAGCAACCACCCCCATCCAGCTTATGCAAGTGGGTACGTGCCCTCCTCCTTAAAGCCAGGTTTCTGGTCTGCTTCTTTAATTTTCACCAGGCCCAAGTGTTCCGGCTTCTCCATGGATGTCTGAGTTTACTTATGGTCAGAGCTCACTGGAGGACAGTGAACTTGGATAATCCAAAGTTCCCCACTTTATTACCAGGAGGGTGAGTCAAGGGGTAGAACGGCCTTGACTCTGAACCTAAGAAAGGCGCAGGCAGCCCGGTGACTCAGTGAGCAGGATTGCTGCAGTGAGAAGAGAATCAGGAACATTTTTTGTTTCCAGGAATGTTTTCCCTGCCAGGTTTCCTGTGGACCTCTACTCACAGATGGCTGTGTAAAGCAGGCCACCTCCTTCCAGCTCACCATTAAAATCTGGTCTGTCCAGTTATGGTGCACGGGGCCTGTAACTCATTGAGGATATGGGTATCCATTATGGAAAAGAAAGACCATGCTGGGCCAGACCTTCTAGTTAGGGCTTTCCTCATTAAATTACTTTCTCAGTATTTTCTTTAAATTAAAATATCATCTGTATGATGAAATCTACTGTAGCATGCTTTAAGGTAATGTGTTTCACTTCTGACAGGTTTAGACAGCTGGAATATCAACAGCTTCTGGGTGGTTCTGAGGATTAAAGAGGTAAATACTGGGCTGGGGCATGGCTCAAGTGGTAGAGCGCCTGCCTAGTGAGCACAAGGACCTGAGTTCAAAATAAAAAAAAAAGAGTAAATATTTCCATTATAAGTAGGACCATTGTTTCTATTCATATTTGTTTTTAAACTTTGTAAAATTGCTATCAATTTACAGTTAGATAAAAGTTCCAACTAAAAATATCAGTTTAGATCAGATTTACAACAGATAGTAACATACACATCAGGGCCACTTGAATGAAAAGCCTCTACATTTACTGCTCCAGAGGAGAAAGAATTTCTTTCTGATGTCCCTACTGTTGGGTTAGAAGCCCATGGCCTTGGAACTCTGAGTTTATTGAAAATAGCAGTCTATTTTTTTTCCCCCAGTACTAGGGATTGAACCAACAGTCTTGCATATGCTAAGCAGGCGATCTTACCACTGAGCCCCTCTGCGAGCCCTTTCATTGTAGTGGATTCTCTCTAGATTGGGTCTTGTGTACTATTTGCCCAGGCTGGCTTTGAACCATGATTCTCCCGATCTCTGCCTCCTGAGTAGCTGGGATTACTGGTGTGAGCCCCAGCACCTGGCTTGCTTTGGGTATTTTTTGGATAGGGTCTCACATTTATGTTTGGGCTGGCCTGGATCTCAATCCTCCTCTTTACATTTCTGTATAACTGAGATGATGGGTGTGCCACCATGCCCAGATTTTATTGGTTGAGATAGGGTCCTTTGATATTTTTTGCTCTGGCTGGCATTGAACCATGTTCCTTCCAATCTCTGCCTCCCAAGTAGTTGGGGTTACAGGCGTGAGCCAGTGACACCTGGCCGATGATGTATATTTTGTTGTTTTGAGACAGGGTCTGACTATGTCACTCAAGCTGCCCTGGAACTTGCTCAAACTTGAGCTCCTTCTGCCTCAGCCTCCCGAGAGCTTACTTATAAGCATGCACCACTCTGCCTAGCTTAATTGTAACTGTTTTTTATTCAGCAGACACATACTTGTTCAAAACCATTGTGCTTCATTTTCTCTCTCACTAGCATATCTTTCCCCTCCTCAACAATCAGACCTTAGCGCAAATGTTTTTTAGCTCACCTCTGTTCCACGTGACTTTAAACATTTATTTAATGAACACATAGCACTTAATGTGTGCCAGGTATATTTATAACTTTCCCCACAATTAACTTATAATAGCCCTAAGAGGAAGGCTTATTGTTATTTCCATTTTACAGATGGGAAGGTTGAGACACAGAAAGGTTAAACAACTTGCAACTAGGAAGCTGCAGACAGGGATTCAAACCCAGGTGACTGAGCTTCAAAGGTCATGTGCCTTACCTCCGTGCTATATTGTCTGTCATATCTGACTTTACTTCAGGAATCAATAAACTGGGTCATATCAAGTCCCTCCTTCCTTTTTCTCTTTTCTTTTTTGACAGCACTGGGGTTTCAACTGATGGCCTCATGCTTGCTAGGCAGGCGCTCTACCACTTGAGTCACTTTGCCAGCCCACTCCTTCCATTTTTGTAAATCAATTTTATTGGAGTGTACACACCTTCATTCCTTTACATTAGACTATGGCTGTTTTCCCCACAAAGGCGTTGCTGAGTAGTTGCCACAGAGAGAGATTAAGTGGCTCTTTCCTTTACAGAAAAAGTTTTCTGGCAGGGCCAGGTGTGGTTGCACATGCGTTTAGTTCCAGCTAGGTGGGAGGCAGAGATAGAAGGATCATAGTCCTAGGCTGGCCCTGGTCAAAAACACAATACCCTATCCAAAAAATATACTAAAGCAGAAAGGGTGACTCAAGTGGCAGAGGTCCTATCTAGCAAGCTCTCGAGTTCAAACCAAAAGTGATTTTGCTGGCCTCTGGTTTATTTGACTTACAGTCCTTGTGACTACCTGAAGTTATTTTTTTAATTGTTTATGCCTCTTGGACTAAGTCATGAGTTCCATCAGAGCATGACTCTTTCTTGTTTTGTTTACCCCTGTGTAGGCAAGTTTTAAATTTATTCTTTTCCCTCTGAAGGTTTTGGTAATGTTAGTTTGTGAAATAAACTGATAATAGACAACAGGAAAAGAACACTTAAGTCTTATTATGTGCCCTGACTCTATGTAGAACTTAACTTGTTGTTTTAGGGTTTGGGCCTTCTGGGGGTGGGGATGGGGGTGGAGGTGGGAGTGGGGAAGGAGGTGGTGCAGGCAGTGGAGGGTTGGGGGAGAGTTGCTTGGGCCCTGCAAGCAAGGCTTGTCTTACTATGCAAATAAAGTCTCTCTGGTAACAGCCACCTGCTGACATCTCCACAAGGGCTAGTGTCACAACCCCAATCTCTTCTTTCTGTGGGAAGATCTTTCCCAGTAAAAAGGGAATGTCTCCAGAAAAACTTACACCATTTGCTAATGTAGATAAATGTGAATTTCTTTTTACAAAAGGGACAGCTTTTCGGAGCCATTCCTGAGTCTGCAGAGGTCTGCAGTTTGTCTTGAATAACCAACTCAAAATATGCCAAAGAAATATATTCAGAGTAGAAAATTTTACTCTCCTGTACTTGTATACCTAGCTCCTAATCGGTGCCTGGCATACAGCACGTGCTCGATAAACATTTGGTGACTAAAGAAACATGACTTGGTGACAATAGCAAGGGACACTATAATCATGCTTAGCTCTGGGTCTTTTTCTTTGACTTTTAAAGGACATTTCTTCTTGCTAGGTGATGGCTCACACCTGTAATCCTAGCTACTTAGGAGGCAGAGATCAGAAGAACCATGGTTCGAAGCCAGCCCTGGGCAAGCAGTTCACAAGCCCCTATCTTGAAAAATCTCATCACCCACCTAAAACAGGTTGGCAGAGTGGCTCAAGTATAGAGTGCCTGCCTAGCAAGCATGAGGCTCTGAGTTCAAGCCCCAGTAAATAGATAAAGGACTATTTTAGTGAAGATGTTTTTGTCTGTAGGTGTGGAGGTTGCTATGTTAATGCTGCTTGTCTTTGGGGTATTACTTCATGAAGTCGCTCTGAGTGGCCAAGATGGGGTGGGTCCTGAGACTGCCAGTGAGCCAGGCAAACCTCTGTATGACTACGCCAGCATCCGCCTGCCCGAGGAGCACATTCCCTTCTTCTTGCACAACAACAGGCACATTGCCACTCTCTGCAAGAAGGACTCACATTGTCCATATAAGGTAGGTTTTATTTCTTCTGTTCATTTTTAGAAAGATTCAGTTGAGACAAACTTGCTAAGTTCTACTTTATAACTCTACACTGAAGGTAGAATCGTAACTTTCAGTTGTCACTGTGAGTCAGTCATTGTTTTAATTTCCTTTAATATGTCTAAGTGACTAAACTTTGCTTAAAATTATGTCCTATTCACACGAATGCAACTTAGAATCTAAGTCACTCTAAAATGCATAGGCAGTCAACACCATCTGCATGTTCTGTGAATGGAACCAATGAGATTTTTAGGCAGAAAAGCTTGTTCAAAGTAAAGAATTTCACACCTCTTCTTTGACTGCACTTAAAAGGTCTCCTAGCACTTAATTTCAGTAATAACACCTCAACTTCTGTCTCCAAATAATTAAGCTGGTGGATTTGGAAAAGCCTCAAACAGAGCCCATTAAGACTGGCTCAGGCGGCCTTGGAGATCAAAGCAGGGCATTGTAAGGCACTTCCTTTCCCATGGTGCCAGCACAGGAAGCATATGGAAAAGTTATCCTGGAAGCTGACCAGCCTTGCTCCTGGGGCTGGCAGTGGAGCCCAGGCCAGCAGCAGCTGCTGTGTCCCTCGAGGGCTGCGGAGTGTTGACCTTCTGTGGTGTCTGCCGCTCTTGGTTGATGACTGTAGTTACCCATCCATTCAATTCAGCTGTGATTCTTTTGGTAACACTGATTTTTAGAATCAGTTTGCTCTCAGAGAACTTAAGCTACTTCAAGAAATTCTAATTCAAGTGCTCTTTGGTAGTCTAGGTTTGGGGTCAGACTTGAGGGAATGAAGAAAGGCAATTTTAAGAATCTTGAGACTGATATTCTCAGAATTTACTCTGGTTACTTGTATTATTTAAATACAGGTTGTCAAATGTTACTGTGAAAGTTCTATAAAGGTCTGTTTTCATAATTGTAAAAATCCAAGAGTTCTCTGAACAGAGAGACCAGTCTAAATGTCCACCTTTTATGTTCTAGAAACACTTAGAAAATCTAAAGTACTGCTGGGGTTATGAGAAATCCTGCAAACCAGAGTTCAGATTTGGTTACCCTGTTTGCAGCTACGTGGACATAGGATGGTAAGTTTTCATATAGGACATACTCCTCCCTTTAAATCTATTTGCTCTGCATTGCATTTCGATGTCTTCATTCCCAGCCAAGACTCTTTTGCTATTAGATAATAATTCCTTTAGTTACTAATTTGCTTATCCAGTCATGAATTCAACTTTACTGTCTCATTCTGGCCTAGAAATACCTGTCATTTCCTCTGGCAGAGGGAGAGGACAGCATGGACTGTAGAACTTATTTCCCCCTGATGTAAACTAAGAAGATAAATGAATACTTTCCTCTGGCTTCTGCAGGGAAGAGTCAAGTGTAGTTAGCACTTCCAGTACATGAAGGTTTATGGGGTAAAGAAACTATAGTAATTCACAGTTCACTATATGACTAACTCATTTATTTCTGTTGTGTCTTTTTATTATAAGGGAACAAGTCTCCAATTACTTATTTTGGTAACTTCACATACAGAGGGATAGTTTTGGGAAAACTATAAGAATATGCTTAAAAAAATTTTTTTTTAAAACCTAGACTTTTAGTAACTTAACCTGAAGAAAGAAAATTCAACGTCCAGAAAAAACAAAAAGGAAAAAAAAAAAATCACACTATCTTTTTCTTTGCAAATAGGACCGACACTCTGGAGTCAGCTGCAGACATGTTCTGGAAGCAAGCTGACTTTGGATATGCCAGAGAGAGGCTGGAGGAAGTACATGTGCTCTGCCAGCCAGAGAAAATGGTGTGTTAGCTCCTTAACAAATAAGCTTATTTCTGTTACTTCTTATGTTTTATTGTTGATGGTAATGTAAAAACAAGATGGGTGGTCCCATGAAAGGAACTCCTTACTGTCATTTATTGGCTCAGAATTTTTTATTGTTGTTTGGAGACAGAGTCTCACTGTGAAGCCCAGGCTAGCCTCAAATTCTGGATCCTACTGCCTCAGACTTCCAAGTGTTGGGATTGCAGGCATGCAGCACCACACACAGATCAGAATTTTATTTAACATCGCATAGAGGTCATTCTGTTTCCTTGGAAACAGAGTGATATACATCAGATACTCGTATATATCAGATACTTGTATTTTGAGGCAGTTAAAATATTTTTTGATTTATAATTCCTCCTTCCCCAACATATACTAAAGAAGAGAATGCGATAAACTACATCTTTACAAGTTCCTTCTCAGGTGATTTGTTATAGACGATATGTCCCTACAATGCTGCGCCAAGTTTACTTAGCACTTCACAGTTTGAAGAAAAGCTTTTCTGTGTACTATCTAGTTTGAATCTCACATGGATTACTGCAGAGTCCATAGAATGATACCACTTTTCTAGAGTGGAAAACAGGGTCCTCAGAGAAGTCATGCAACTTCTTCAAGACCACACAGCTACCTTGTAGGATCACACATCTAGAATTAAGACACAAGTCTCTCTTTTAGTGAACTACCCATCAAGAGGTGGTTTTAGGATGTAAGTACAAAAGTAGACCCTCTATTACAAAGTTGAAATCCTGACTCTCAGGCAAGATACTCAACTTTTTTTTTTTGTAATGTTATTTTTTAAAACATTGTTATTAGCATGTACAGGGATTTGACTGTGACATTTCCATATATTCTTATAATGTACCTTGGTTAGGTTCATCCCCACATTGTTCTTACTCATCCTTCCTACCTACTTAAAATGATTTCCATAGGTTTCAGTGTTCTGTCTTCATACAAGTACATAAAGTTTATCAACCATATTCACTGTTCTTTACCATCTCCATTCACTCTTCTCCCTCCCACTAGTACCCACCCCCTCATAGGACCTGTTTTACACTCTTGTCCTTGATTACTTAAGTGTATATTCATGGTTCAAAGGGGTTTGCCATGGCATTTCACCAGTGACTGTATTGTACTTCAGTCAGATTCACCCCCTCTGTTATTCTTCCTTCCTTTTATCTTCTAGGTACTCAGTCTTTTTGTGCTTTGATTTCCTCAGCCCTAAGGCCAAGCCAATTTTGTAGCATGCGCTAGGAATAAAATGAGGTTCTGCATATAAAAATGCTTGGCTTAGCTGGGCACTGGTGGCTCATGCCTATAATCCCATCTACTAGGGAGCATGAAATCAAGAGAGTTGAGGTTTGATAATAGCCTGGGCAAATAGTTCATGAGACCACATCTCCAAAATAACCAGAGTCAAATGGACTGAAGGAATGACTCAAGTGGAAGAGCACCTGCTTTGGAAACATGGCTCAGGGCTTGGCTCCCAGCAAAGGGCTCAGTGGTGTTGTGTTTTAAAGGATGATGGGATTATAAGAATTTATGAGTAAGATGCATTATTCACCAATCAAATAATCCTGAACCCCAAGTCTCTGACATCTAAAGGGTGTCTGTTATCATCAGGTAGCCTGGGAAATAGCAACAAAAAAAATTAATTCCCATGCCTTCAAAAACTGAATATATGTTCTACAGTGCTATTGGGTGCTGTCGCCCAATGAGCTGTTAGCAGTTTTAGCAAAGTGAATGAAGGCCATGGCTGGGAGGCATGGCATGAGCCTACCAACACCCATGTCTATAACAGACATTTTGTTTTATCTGGCACACTTTGGCTGGAGTCTAGTGGCTCATGTGGAAAGGATGAGGGACGAGCCACAGCCCACTTTGCACACCTCTCTCGTGGTTGTTTGCTAGCATTTACTTTCATGTATTTTGTGCTCTCAGAGTTTGACCTCTGTAGTGAGTCTTTATAACAAGATGCTGTAGACTGGGTGCCGTACATACAGTAGAAACTTACTGCTCAAGGTTCTGGAGGCTGGAAGTCTGAGATCAGGTAGCCAGCACAGTCAGGTTCTGATGAAAGCCCTCTTCCAGGTTGTAGACAATCATCTCTGTTTGTACCCTCACCTGGTAGAAGGAGGAAGAGAGCTCTCTGTGGTCCTGTCTAAGAGGATACTAATCATGATGGTGAGGGCTCTTCCCTCAAGACCTCATCACAAGCAAGACTCCTTATCTCCTAATACCATCACATTGAGGGTTGAGATTCCAACACAGGAATTTTCCAGGGACACAAACATTCAGTCCATTGCAGTCTTTTTACTAATTACAGGTTCTAAAACACCAAATAGGTCAACATTAAGGCCCATGTTCAGTGGAAGTTTTAGGGAAAATAATCAAATGCCATTTAAATCTCTAGATAAAATCCAGAGCAGAAGTTTTTGAAGTGTTCCCTCTTTTAGTACAAATCAGATTGGATAGAATAGAAACAGAGACTCTCACAGGTTTATGGGAAATGTTGGAGAAAGTGCCTCTTATTAAAATTGGCAAACAGCTCTTCCAGCCTTGCATTTGAATGTCTCTTACATTTATATCCTTTCTTGTTTCCTTTGGCTTATCTTGGAAAAATGCCTTTTCACATAGCTGGGGATAGTAATGGTTTTGCATGCTTTTTTTTTTTTTTTTTTTTTTAAAGAGACTGAATGGAACCACATATATAGCCTTGGCTTTAACATTTGAGGTTGAGTCAGGTGGGGTGGTGCACCCCTGTAATCCCAGTACTCAGGAGGTGGAGTAGGAAGATTGCAAGTTGAAGTCCAGTCTGGGTTATATAGCAAAACTCTGTCTCCAAAATAAAAAAAAAAAGGTGATATAAATAAAGCATCTGAGAGTTCTTTGTAGGAACAGAAAAGTGTGGAAACTGGCAAAAATATATTTAGCTAAATTGTGCTGGGAAGGGGAAAAAAATCCTGAAACAGATGAGGTTCTGGAGCTCTTCCCTCACCATGTGTGAATACTGGGGTTTAACTTTCTTTGTTCCTGTACCTCATTTAGAGCGACTCAAGCCTGGTGTGCTCCCATTATCTTCAGTATTGCAGAGCGACCAATCTCTACCTTGACTTCAGGAACATCAAGAGAAATCATGACAGGTACTTAAATGGTATTGTTAAAATCTGTAGAAGTTCTGGAATGTTTTTAGGTTCAGAGATATGTCTCGGATTGAGGAGTTAGGGAACAGGTGAAGGATGGATGACCCAGATTAGCCACCATTGATTTCATTTCCAATTTGAGTCATAGGTATTTAGGGTTTCGTATACAACTCTGCAATTTTGAATACATTTTAAATTTTCTGTTATAAATGCAGTTATGTCTTGCTTAATGAAGGGGATACATTTTGAGAGATGTGTTGTTAGGTGATTTTATTGTTGCGCAACCAAAATAGAGTGTACTCACACAAACTAAGACAGCTAATGTGCCACTGGCATGATCTTATGGGGCCACCATCACAAATACAATTCATCATTGACTGGATTGTATTATGCAGCACACGATTGTAGTTACATTCCAGTGAAAAATGGATTTTGGAAATTAGTTTAATTCATGAGCTCAAGTCATCAAACTCAACTTTAATTTTTTGTTATACACTAGATTCAAGGAAGACTTTTTCCAGAGTGGTGAAATTGGAGGACACTGTAAACTTGACATTCATGCATTGATGTCTGAAGGTCAGCACAAAAGCCCTCTGCAGTCTTGGTAACATGATTTTTTTTTCCTTAAAACATATGTTTATTTCTAAAATATTTGTCTTTATTTGGGAGGGTTTCTAAGTAGAAAAATGTTACTTAATTTGTACAAACATGAGCTTCTGAAGAATGATGGTTACAGATGAACCCTTCAATTAACCCTGAATTAAATATATATTTATAAAATACAAGGAAGTATAATATAGTATTTACTATTTGTAAATAAAAGGAAAAATTAGTTTAAAAATGAGTTCTTTTATGTATATGTTATATATATGTTATTATTATATATATATATATATTATTATTGTGCTGGGGTTACATTGTGACATTAGCAAAAGTTCTTACAAAATATCATAGTTGAATTTACTCCCTCCATTATTCTCCTTTATCTCTCTTTGTCCCTTTCCTAGGATAGTTTCAACCGGTCTTACTTTTCCATTTACATACATGTGTACACAATATTTGTATGATATTCATCCTTCTTCCTACACCTTCTCCCCACATCCTCCCCCCTCCCATGGGTACCAACTCCCCAGACAGAGCCTGTTCCACCCTCCTGTTCTCCATAAAAATGAATTCTTTTTAACTCATATTTGCTACATAATATATGTTTTGGGGAGGACATTTTAAAGATGCACATCTATTAAATATATAACAAGGATCTGAGAAAGTATACATCTGGGTTATGAAAAAGTGAACACACCCATATAATTCTTATCCAGTTCAAAAAATAGAGCATCACCAACAGTCCAGGCTCCCTCCTAGGCCCTACCCTACCCTCCTCTCTAGAGATAAATGCTGCCCTAACTTTTGTCATCATTAATCAGCTTTTTGAATCTCTAAAATTCCTTATTTTAAAATAATTGTAGACTCATGGAATTGTCTACAATTGGTGCCATTACCCTAGCTTCCTGTAATGGTAGCATCTCAAATTATCATAACACAATGACCAAAGCCAGGAAATCCACAGTGGTACAATATTACTAACTAGACACATGTGAGCTTTCCTGGTGCTTACCTTCACAATTTATACGCTAACATTTGTTTCACCTGTCTAGAGACATGTAGTCATCAGCATTCAGGATGTAGAGCAGCTCATCATGGATCTCCCTTGTGCGCACATAGATTTCTCTCTCTCTCTGGCAATACAGGGATTTGAACACAGGGCCTCAATGCTTGCTAGGCAGGCAATCTACCACTTTAGCCACTCTGCCAGTCCCTCTTGTGTTCTAAAGGATCTGTTTGGTATTTGTTTTACCTGAGATGTGAGCTCAAGGGTAAAGTTACAGGCAATCTTTATGATAACTCTGAATATCCCTTCTCACATACTGGTGATTGTCTTCTTCTGTTGGAAGATAATTGTGTCATGTAGCTTCCAAAGATGTTTTCTGAGAAATAGACTTCCTTTTTTTGTGTGTGTTTTTTTTTTTGGTGATACTGGGGTTTGAACTCAGGACCTCACACTTGGTAGGCCGGTGCTCTACCACTTGAGTCACTCTGTCAGCACTTTTTCATGTTGGATATTTTTGAGATAGGGTCTTGTGAACTGTTGCCTGGACTGGCTTTAAACTGTGGTCTTCCTGATCTCTGCATCCTGAGTAGTTAAAATTGCAGGCATGAGCCACCAGTGCCTGGCAACTTCTTCGTTCGTTAGAGCTGTCTTTCTGAGACACTAGATAATTTTAGAGTGTGATCTAGTCCATCATTCCCTTTGAACCTCTCAAAGTACAGGAAATCTTGTTGAATAAACCCCACTTCACTGACTGTTGAGCCAACCCAATATGTAAGTTTCTTTGTATGATAGCTTCCCAGTTTAACTGTCTTGTACATTAGCCTGACTTTTAAGATCATTTTTTTCCTTATCTCAACATTAAAGTTAACATCAATATATATATGAGCTACACGTCTCATAGGAGTGCTTTGACATACTAGAAATAAAATCTACCTAATGAACAGATCCAAAGTTACAACAGGAATTTGGAAGAATCACTTTGAAACCATATCACAATTCATAATTCCAGGTTTGCTGAGCTACAAAGCTATACTCAGCTCAACTTCAGACCTATAGAAGATGCCAAATGTGACATTGTTATTGAAAAGCCAACTTATTTCATGAAATTAGATGCAGGTGAGAAGTTAATTTGTTATTTATATATTGGTTAATGAGGATTTCTTTTTTTGGATATATATATGTATATGCATGTGTAGTAATTTTCTATGAATTTTTCCAAAGCAATATGACCAACTGGATTTAATTTCTTCCTTTTTCTCTGAAGTAGATGACAAATTTGAACTTCCTGTTATTTTACACCTTTGGTATTCTAGAAGAAACTTTCACATTTGTATAAAATGTCTCAATCAAAATCAAAAGACGAGAGACGAAGGCATATGTACACCTTTTGCAACTAAATTTACCCCATCTAATTTCTCTAACTACTGGATTTAGATTGTTTCATTATAAATTTTAAAATCAGCTGCTATGGGTATAGTGTGGGTGGGAAAGAAAAGCCCATCATCTCCCATGGCAAACTTTCTAACATTGTTTCCATGACTAAAGTGAGCTTAAAATTCTTCTGGAAGTTACCACTGCAGTATATTCTTGAAAAAAAAAATTAGAATGACTTTCCATTTATGCCAATAGGCTGTAAGTCTCGGCTTGCAAGGATAAGTTTAACTTTGTGAACTAGTTGCCCTAGAGAGGAGAAACACAGATGATAGTATATTATCTCTCTCATTATGAGGAACTGAGATTACTGTGCTATATCATATCAAAATTCATGAGAGGCTAGGCTTATAGTGAAATATAGAGAGCCCTCTGTCACGAATACTTGAGAATTAGCATAATTTATTGATCATAGTTTTAATGTGCTCTGCCTTCTGAAGTCATAATTCTTATGTTACAAAGTATTAGATTATAAAATTAGACAAGTTTAGGTTTTTGAAATAAGAGCAAGTGAAAATGCTATGTTCAAGTTTCTGACTCATTTTTTAAAAATATGGAAATGAAAAAGGGGCAAAGAAAACACTGTGATCTGCCTGTCAAATAGGTGAATATGTGTGAACTGTAAAATTTATGCAAATCTTATGCAATAAAGTATATAAAGTGGGAATAACAGGCTAATGTAGATGTGTGCCATTTCACTCCTATATTCATAATCCTACTTTTCTTCTAATTTACGCTGTCATCTCATTTTCCTTTTCTTATTAACTTTTACCTTGGAAGAGAGCATTCTACAGAAGAAGGCTCAGTAGGGGACACAGTTCTCCAAACGAATCCCATGTTTGCTTTGTCATTTATAAATCCTTGTGGTACTAAGCACTAGTGTGTGTACGCTGCATTCCTCAGCAAAGGTTGGGAACTCACTAAATGTTACCTGACAGCTAATGTGAGCTGTGTGGCTCACTTGGGGAAAAGGGGATGTGTTCTAATAGAACTTTATTTTTTCTTGTTACTTTGAAAACACATTCTTTGCCAAGATTTTTCTGGGTGAAAAAAATTAGCCCTTCCCAACATTTCTCTAAGATACCAGGCTAAAAAGAACTCAATACTTTTACTCTTATTTTTTGGCACCCAATATTATTATTCACTGTGAGAATGAAGTCAGACTATTTTATGGTTTCCGCCTTTGAGAATCACCAGTTTTCTTTTACTCAACAATTTTCTTCCATTAAAATGCATGTTTTGAATGTTACTTCTTTGCACATCATCCCAGGATGCAAAGGTTTATACATTTTTGGGTTGACTACTGGGCTGTGCATGCATACTTAAATCAAGGGGATGCATTGTTCTCTTTCTTTTTGGTGACTGTCACATGTAGTGACAGCCGCAGTCCCCCCTAGTCTTTCTGAGCTGTGTGCCAGCACTGGCATGGCACTTGAAGATGCATCTTCTTTGCATTTCTCATCACGAAGCTGGCACTTAGATGTAACTACTCCCTACTTCTAGCAGAACAGCTAAGGTTTAGGGACTTGTGAACTTTATCTAAGTGTGTTGCTCATGAGTGACTGAGCTGGAATTCAGCCCAGTTCTCCTGATCCAAAGCTTTGCTCTTTCCATCAGAACATGAAACAGTCACCTTTTAAAAATAATAGTTGGTTAGTATTTTTCCCAAGAAGAAATACATGATTTGTGATTCGATAGGGTAAAATGACACAAGAATAAATACTACCAAAGTGTTAGTAGCTTCCATTATCCCCAATACTTCTATGAACAGGGGTTGTTTGACTGATTTTTAAGAAAATTAATGATTATAAGTAATAATGATTGGTCTTCACAAACCTATGGCTTTACCCCATTTTGAGTTAAATAGACCGACACAATTTTTTTTTCTGAGAACTTGATCATTTGTTACTTACTGTATACGAGAAAATTCACTCCTGATTTCCAAATAACCAATTTAAACAGTAAAATTTTGAACTCAGTACATTTATAAATTGACTGTATAAATCATTTCAAGTTTGGAAAGAAAACCTTGGTAGAATGAAAATTATTTAATTGTGTGTTCTTCAAGGTCAATTAACGGAGATTTTTTTTCCCCAACATTAGGCGTTAACATGTATCATCACTTCTGTGATTTTCTCAATCTTTATATTACTCAGCATGTGAACAATTCCTTCAGTACAGACGTGCACGTGGTTATGTGGGACACGGTAAGTAAGCGCGTACTTTCTGTTCCAACAGTTTCTTCCTTGCTCCGTCAGTGTGCGACTCTGACCTCAGGAAACAGAATTGTCCAAGACATGCCTTTAAATGTATGCTCCCATTCACACATTCAGCCACACACGTGCAGATGGGTTTGAATGTATCTCTGTGTATGCATTGACGTGTACATTTGCACGCACGTACGCATGTGTGTTTCTTGTTCTTTCAACCTTGGAATGAAGCTGTGGCAGATTTCTTTCCTTGTTTTGATAGATAGAGTTCCTAGTGTCATTTCTGAGGATGACCCATATAATGTGCTAACAGCCAGAATGTCTGGTATGCAGTACCCGTGCTCTGAATGTTAACTCTGACAGTGATGGCAATAGTGCACTAAGGAGGTTGCTTACACTGGGAAATTGAAACAGCCACCATAGGGTCATCCAAGGTTCAACTACATGTTCTGACTCATAGGATACTCTTGGCATGCATCAATTCAGGGTGACATTGAAGAGGAATGACAGCTTGCTGGCAAGCAGGGCAGCATCAGGCATTTCATCCACTGTGCCTAGCCGCCCACACAACACAGCTCAGGTGCAAAGAGATGAGGTCTCTCTAGGGTGGGCACAGGTGTTGTGTTGGCCGAAAAGCCTCATGTTCCACAGGGGCCTCTGTCTATTGGAACAACTGCATTGGCAAAGCCCCCAGAGACCTCAGGTGAGATACCCCTATTCTAAGAGGCCTAACTCAGTTCAGCTGCAGTCCACTCATCAAGAGTCTTTTTACATCAGAAGCAACATTATCTAGAAACATAGCTCCATCCTCAATTCCAGAGAGCAGAGGTAGATCAATTCTCCTGGAGAAGAAGGGGAAGAGCGTGCTGACCCTCTCTCCACAGCCAGGAGGCCTGAGGTAGAACCGTGCGGGAGGTTGTCATGACCTCTGCTCCCTAGACTTTGGTGTGATTTAGAGTCCCGTGAGAATTCTGCACTTCTTGGCCTGCAGATGCTCTCTCTTGTTTCCTTCTGTCCATGTGTTCCAGTTTTGCTGCCACCACAGTTTCATTTCTTGGAAATGTTTCTAACAAAAGGAACAACTGTTCCTTTCTTTTTCCTTCCTTTTAAGTGCTTATAGGCCACAATCAACCTAACTACCAGAAGTCCTGAATAATCCACTCAGGGTTGTTTTGTTTTTTAATAAAGTACTCTTAATGTTATCTCATTTCATGCTCACATCCCCAGTAGTACAGGATTTTTGTTTGTTTGTGTTTGGATCAGGATTTTTATTGGTCTGTTTTACAGCCAAGAAACTGAGGCCTGAGCAGGAGTGAGTGCTCTAAGGTAACACAGTCAGGGAGGGGTGGAGCCAAGGATTCCAGCCCTGGACTTGGAAACCACAAAGTGTCATCACCTTTCTTCAAATGTAGACAGTGTTTTCAGTGCATTTAGAAGCCAGAAGAAAGAGAAACACTTAGAATTACTTTTCCTGTCTTACTTTCCTTCGTGAGTCCTAGAATTTCTAATTTTTTACATATAGTATTTTAACATTTTTCAGTTTTCTTTTTTTGACAGTACTGGGAATTGAACTCAGGACCGTATACTTGCTAGGCAAGTGATTTATCACTTGAACCACGTTCCCAGTTCTTTTGCTTTTAGTTTGTTTTTTGTATAGGGTCTTGTGCTTTTGTTGGGCCTGGCCTCTGACCATGATCCTCCAACCTCCATCTCCTGAGTAGCTGGGACCACAGATGTGCATCACCATGCTGGCCCCTGTTCTGTCACCTTTCTGTATAGTTCTCGAAAGAACCGTATGCAGTTGACAAAGTTTCCCAGACACTCTCCAGAAGTGTCCTGTTGCAAGTTTTTCCATGTCTTCCTCAAGTGGATTAAGTTAAACTGAGCCACTTGTATACTCCTCACCTTGGTGGGCCTGAAGGGGTGGAATGGGGTGCATGGCTACCATGAAAATTCCTGGTTACTCAGACTAGTGGACACATAATAACCTTTAGTGTGGTGTGGACAAGGGCATTCCCATAGCCAAGCAGGTTGGCTAGCTGCCTGTATTACCTCTGTCCTTTGCTGCTCTGACTCATCCATTGTTAACCTGTGTTCCTGGTCAAAGAGGCCTTTGCTGACCACAGAGTGAGGTTCTCGTTACTGGCAGCTCTGCCAGGTCTCAGAATTCAGATCCGCAGAGGCCTGTGGGGTGGATGGGAATAGTGCTAGCCAATGCAGTGTTGCTGTTTCTCTTTTTAGAAAATATACTGTTTGGTATTGCTTCCTTGATATCATATCATGGGCATCTTTCCAAGGCAGTACCTTTGGAGTTATCCTTTTTTGAGTGGTTTCATGGTTTTCCATTTGATGAGTATTTTGCATGTGTTCATCTCTCCCACCCCAGTCACATTTCCTTTGTTTCTTTTTACTGGAATGTAGTAAACATCCTTTCCATATGCAATCGTCCCTTGCTATCTGTGGGAGATTAGTTCCGGCACCTCCCTCACCCCCAATGGATACTAAGGTCCATTTAAAATGGTGTAGTATTGACACAGAGCCTGCGCATGTCCTGCTGTATGCTTTAAATTATCTTGGGTTGCTCATGTAACCAATATAAGGTAAGTGCTGTGGAAATAGCTGTCCTCCTGTATTGTTTAGGGAAGAATAACAACAGAACATCTGTACATGCCCAGTACAGATGCAGTTTTTATTCTGAATATTTTCTCTTCACAGTGGTTGCACAGATGCAGAACGCACATATATGGAGGGCATAACTTCACACACTCACCTTCAGATTTCCGTAGGACAGATTCCTACCAGTGGTTACATGCATGTTCAAATTCTACATCACCTTGAAGAATACCCAAATATTCTTCAATGTCAGAGTAGGAAGCCTCTCCTTCCACCATTGGCAGATAATTTGAATGTGGGGGATGAAGCTTCTAGAGGTGCTGATTATTGAATAATGCATGATTTCCCTGAGAAGGGATCAGTCAGAATCACTCTATTTTATTATTAAATTTTCCTTTCAAAGGCATCTTATTCTACGTGAAGTATTTTATCTCACGCAACAGTCTAGAATTACTTCTTTTAATTGCCTTTTTTAATTATTGGGCTGTGGGATGTTTCATTTTAGATGATGTTGAGGAAGTCCTCTATTAGAACAGCATTACGGAAATATTGAAGGAAGGAATTTTTTTTTATTACTACATCCAACAATTCTCAGTAACTTTGAAATAACTATAATATGTGCACCATAAAAATTTCAAAATCTAAAAAAGAATGCTAAAAGATTAAAAAGACTTGCATATAATGAACATAGTCTACTGTAGACTTTGGATAAAACCCTACAATATGTATGTCTTATTTCTCTTGGTTGAGTGTTTCAGTCTAAGTTACACCATTTTAAAATTAATTGATCTCCTTCCTTAGCTAGTAGAGTTCATAATTACCTTCAACTTTTCAAAAAGGAAATGTATTTTGTAAATAGACTTAGAATGAGTTCCCACTGAGAGGGAACATTAGGTGGAGTTCATGAGTATGAGGTCTGGAACCACAGACTAGGTCTGATCCTGGCCCTGTAACTCACCAACTCTCTACAATTTAGAAAAATTATTTAAATCTGTGTTCAGTTTCCTCAGCAGTAAGTAGGGACGATGATATTAGGCTTGGGGGGTGGTTTAATGAGCTAATGATATCAAGTGCTTACAATAGTAATTATAATAATATCAAAGTGCTTTAAAAAGGACCTTGAGATGTAAGAAGTGTGGAGGAAATTTATTACTATAATGTAATAATGTTCTTATTTGTATCATTACTGTCAATGGGAAAATATCACCTTTCTCATTAATCAATAGGGAGAGCGTTTCAGTTATTTTTGTGATACTGGAGTTTGAACTCTGGACTTTATGCTTGCAAGGCAGGTGTTCTACCACTTGAGCTACATCTCCAGCCTTTTTTCTTTTACTTGTTTTTCAGATAGGGTCTTGTTTTTTCCCCAGCATGCCTGAACGGTGAGATCTTCCTATTTACAACTCCCCATAGCTAGGATGACAGATGTGAACCACTATGCCTGGCTTGTTTGTTGAGATGAGGGTCTCCCTAACTTTTTGCCCCAGGTGTCCTTGAATTGCAATCCTCCCAGTCTCTCCCTTCTGAGTAGCTGGGATTACAGGTATCAGTCACATGCCTGGCCCGTATACTACACTTTTAATTTCTTGCTTTGAAGTTTCCTTCCATGTACAATCTGTTTACCCTGATGGTTTTTGCTTATTGAGCATATCAGAGTGTACAAGTGATGGTGTATGTGTGTGTTGTGTGCCTCTGTGACAGGATGTGGATGGAAATTTTACAGGACCCCTGCCCCTCCAGAATTGTAACTTCAAATATGTGAGAATGAAAAGGGTTAGGGTGGAAAAACAAACACTAGTAACACACTGAGGGTAGAACTGATTTTTTTGGGTGGTATTTCATGAAATTAGACATCTGCGTAGCTCCAACATGAAAATCCCTTTGTCTTATCTGTTTTTTTATGAGCTTATTTAAGTTAACACTAACAGGTACATTCATTGCATCTTTGAAAACCTATGTTGTGTCCCCAACTTACTTTGTTTGTACCTTCAGAGCTCTTACGGATATGGTGACCTGTTCTCTGACACGTGGAAAGCATTTACTGATTATGATGTTACACATCTGAAAACCTACGATTCCAAAAGGGTATGGGAAACGTGACTGAAATGTCCATAAATAATTTTCCAATGCCGATGACTCACTCCTAAAACAAGTATTTAATTTGAGTTCTGATTATCTAGTACCATTGATCTCTGACTTCTTGGTTTCTTTTGTTATAACTAGAATTGGTTTTAGCCAGATAGCTTTTAAAACCTTCCTTCTATAACTTTTCCAAAAATAGGAATTTTATTCTCTTTTGAAATAGTATGTTATTCAGACTGTCTTTATGCAAAATAGAGATTAATTTTTCCCCCAAAATTACAAGCACAATGTTGGTGCACAGGGTACAAATTATATTGTCTCATTTTTGAAAATATCTTCCTTCTTAGGTGTGTTTTAAAGAAGCTGTGTTTTCATTACTGCCCCGTATGAGGTATGGGCTGTTCTATAACACTCCTCTGGTAAGCATTTTTAGCTACTATTTGTGTACATTACCCAAGAGCATCTGAAGTTGCAGTGCAGAAGTTTTCATTGTGATATTAACAGGTGCTCTTATTTCAGATATCTGGCTGTCAAAACACAGGCTTGTTCAGGGCCTTCTCCCAGCATGTACTGCACAGACTGAACGTCACACAGGAGGGACCCAAGGTAATAGACACGTGGGTTCTGAAGCAGGCCTGATTTTTTTCCATCCCTAACAAAAATCATTATTATCTGTGCAGAAGAAGAAATAACCAGCAGACAGGGCTTTTGTGTTAATATTTTCTGACCTGGAGTCATCTGAATTCAGCTGTCAACAATCACTAAAAATAAGCTAAAGGATGTTAAAGGAATGTGCTCATTTTTTCCTTTTTCTTTCTCATTTCTTTGGTCTTATCCCCCTACCTGTTCCCAAATCCGCCATTATCCCACACAATCCCTGCCACAGAAAATCTACCCATCACCCAACAACCAAACAGCAGTGTAATGACAGGTTTTGTCTTCTATGGTTAAGGTGGATACATTTATTTCTATTTTTTTTAAACTTTTTTTTATTATTCATATGTGCATACAATGCTTGGGTCATTTCTCCCTATTTCTATTTTTTATCAACCCATATTAATGGCAGGTATTTCTGGAGTACAGTGTGGTATTTTAATACATGATTCAAGGTGTAATGATCAAAGCAGGGCATTTTGCACATGTATCACCTCAGACATTTATCATGTCTTTCTGTTGGGAGCATTCAAAATCCTTTCTTCTAGTTATTTGGAAATATATAATAAATTACTGTTCAAGTAGCCAGAACTTAAAATCCTATTTAACTATATTTTGTAGCTATTAAGCCAACCCTTCTCTATCCACCCCTCCCACTACAATTTCCAGCCTCTCATATTCACTGTTTACTTTCTGCTCCTCTAAGATCAACTTTTTCAATTTCCACAGAGAACTGTGGCATTTGTCTTTCTGTGTTCACTTATTTTGCTTAACATAACGTCCTCTACATCTGTCCATGCAGCCACAAATGACAGTATTTTTTTCTTTTTATAACCAAGTCATGTTCCATTGTGCATATTTATCACATTTTCTTTTGAAGTGGATACATTTTTATTCCCTGAAAGAATGGTGAGGCAATCAGGCTAAAAGTTTACCATTTCCTAAGTGTATGCATATGGAGTTTCATGTCTTTGTAAAGACCCCATTTTAGGTTCAGATGTTCACTGAATGTCAGTCCAGCACCTATACCATTATTTTGCCTTTTCATTTTGATTACAGGATGGAAAAATTCGAGTCACCATTCTTGCCCGAAGCACAGAATACCGGAAAATACTAAATCAAAATGAGGTTAGTTTTTTGGTGTGTGATTTTAATATCATCAGAATGAATTTGCCTTGCCACAGCTAATATGCTAGGGTTTTTCACATCACATTAAAAACTTTGATTTGAAACTATTAGTTTTTAGAAAAGGTTATGGCCAGTGCCTAGTTCAATCATTGGATTTGAATATTTAGTGGAAATCACCAAACCACTGTTGCCCAAACCAGTTTTGCTTTATTGTAAATGTGCATCTACACCAAGTCAAGAGTGGAAACAGATGACAAAGTGAGTCCTGCCTTTTTGCCCTCCAGGCAAATTAGCAACAACTTTTCAGAGTGGCTTTGGGAAGAAGACTGATGGCAAGTGGCACCACTATGGATCTGGCAGCAGACAAACTTAGCACAGTTTCCATCCACTTACCTGACTGTGTATCTCAGAAATTGCCCACCCCCCACTGATGCATCCTAACTCATTTTCAATAGCACCAGTTCAGAACTTGTATTTAACTTCAAAGAGATTACCATGCAAGGCCTGTAGAATTATAATACCATGGCCTGAAGATAGCTTCACAATAGCAAAAATATATTCCACACAAATGTATTGAAGACTGGGTATAGTGCGGTATATCTGTAATCTCAGCTGCTCAGAAGGAAGAGGTAGGAGAATTGAGGTTAGGGGCCACCCAGGCAAACTTAGCACAGAACAAGTGGTAGAGCATTTGTCTAGCAACTGCAAGGCCTTGAATTCATACCCCCAGCACTGGAAAAAAATAAAGTGTATTGAGGGGCTGGGGATGTAACTCAGTGGTAGGCCCTAGATTCAATCCCTAGCACCAAAAGAAAAATTAAAAAGTATATTGAACCCCTGCTACATGCCAGGTGGTGTTGTGAGTTCTGGACATCAAGTAGAGGAAAGACAGGGAAGGTCCCTGCTTCATGAGGATAGACCTTATGCTGTGGGTGAGAGAAACACAAGAAAGAAGTGTACAAGTCAATAAGTAACACGATTTTAGGCACCTTTAAGCAAAATAAAGAAAATAAAGCAGGGCAGTGTGCTAGAGATGCTGTTGGAAGGGGGAGTCAGTCAGGAGAGCATCTGGAGAGAGGCCACCAGCACTGGTGGCACTGGAACCTAATGGAGACAATTCTCGCCAGGTAAAGAGCGCCCAGGGCAGACACAGATGCTCCTGTGGACCGAGACCCAGTCACTCCAGAAGTGGAGCAATCACTAATATGACTGCAGTAGCTCCAGAGAGGTGGGCATGATGTCAGAAGAGTTCAGAGAAGCCGGCCCTGCTGTAGGTGGTCACATATCCCATTAGCCCCAGACCAAGCTGAGAAGATGGATTTACTTCAGTGTGAGGGGAAGCTACTGAGAACTTTTAAGGAGGATTGAGTGGGCAGAATAATGTCCCCTTCTTCCTCTGCAATATGCCCCCATTAATCCCTGGAGCCCATGAATAGGCTAGGTTACCTGGCAAGGGAAAATTATAGTTGCAGATGGAATTAGGGTCACGAGTCAGCCAGCCTTACAATAGGGATATCATCCTGGATTATCCATGTGGGCCCAGTGGAAGCCCAAATGGACCTTAAACTTCAGTATCTGAGAACCTTTGCCTATGCCTGAACAGCTCTTTTCTTAGCTGTCTTCTCATTGGCCAGATCGAATTTCCTTAGAAGTGGGAAAGGGAGGGAGGAAAATGAGTGGGGGAGAGAGATATGAGGAGGGAGACAGGGCTAGAGAATACAACACTGATGACTTTGAAGGCCATGGAAGAGAATGTGAAAAACTTGTAAAAGTTGGAAAAGGTGAAGAAATGGATTCCCCCCTAGAGCCTCTAGAAGTAACAGTCCTGCTGATATTGATGTTGTTTCAGTAACTCCCATGTTGGACTTTGACCCTATAGAACTGTAAGAGGCTAAGTTGTGCTGGTTTAACCTGCTGAGTTTAGTTATTTGTTACAGCAGCGAGTAGAAAATAGATACAGAGAGAGAGAGAGAGAGAGAGAGAGATGAACTGATTGGTTATTCATTTTAAAATCACTCACTGCAAGATTAGAATAGGGAGATTGATAAGGAGCTGTTGCTGTGGCCCAGGGGAGGGAGTTTGGATGTAGGTGATGACAGTGGAGATGACAAATGGATACAAGATATATTTTGGAGATACTTCCTGTGATACTTTCAGAACGTTCAGTATTGCATTATGTAAGGCAAAGGTAATAAAAATCAAGTGTGCTTCCAGGCTTTTAGCTTGAACAGTTAAGTTGAATTGAAATGGGAACAACTTAGTAAAAGGCAAGTGGGGGCAGGGTTGGATGGGTGAAGTATTTCACATGGATTTATTTAGATGTCTAACAGGCTGATCAAAATTATGCAGTTAGCATCTCTTTCAGAGGCCCATATGGATTATGGAGGATATGAACATGTGGCATAATGAGTGGTCAAGTGTAAGTTACGGCGAAGTTATGGCGATGGAAGAAATGAGCAGTGTGAATGAGCGTGTGTATGTGTTTGAAAGACCTAGAATTCAAAGCACAATTGCCCCTGGTATCCATGGATATTAGTTTCAGAACCTTTACAGATACCAAAATCTGCAGGTGCTCAAGTTCTTTCTAGAAAATGGTGTAATATTGGCCTATAACCTATGCACCACTCCTCCATGTACTTTAAATCATTTCTAGGTTACTTGTAATACTTAACACAATGTTAATGCTATGAAAATAGTGCTTACTTTATTGTTTAGGAAATAATGACAAGAAAAAAGTCTGTACTTGTTCAGTAAGACACAATTTTTGAAACAAAATTCGATCTGCAGTTGGTTGACTCCATGGATGTGGAGCCTGTGGATAAGGAGGGTTGACAGGTTGACAGCATATCAAATAATACATTACTGGGCTGGATAGATGGGAGGCCTCAATAGCCAACAGATCGACCATATGTATTGGTGTAGGTAGCACACATTGGATGCTAATCATGTGCAAGCATGCCACTATGTGTTTGCCATGCATTATGTCCCCCAGTCCACTTAGCAACCAGTAAGGTTAGTACTGTATTATTATCCTTTCTTGCAGTCAAGGACATGCAAGCTCAGAGGTTAGAGCACATGCCCAAGGTTGCCTAGCTAGAGAGGAGAGGACTAGGAGTATGATCAAGGCAGTCTGGGTCTCAAACTGCTTTTGTCACCAGTGTTCCTCTAATAGTGAATAGATCTGACAGGAGGTGGGATCTCCCTCTGAGCCCAGGCCATCCAAAAGGGACAGGCTAGGGAGCAGCAGTGAGCCACTGGTGCTGGGATCTGTCCAGATTGTCCAAGAGGTGTTGCCCAAGGTGAGATTGATCACTCAGTCAGTAACCAATGGCAAGCCCAAGAGGACCCAATAGGCTGCCTTCTCCAGAGGACTGGACATCACTTGAAGGGGTAGCACTGGGTACTTTTTTTTTTTAAATTTATAAACCATAGAAATTTATTTCTCACATTCTTGGAAACTAGAAAGTCCAAGATAAATGTGCTAGAATGTCACTATCTTTTTTATTATTAGGATATATTTGTTGTACAAATATTGTGACAATTCCAAATAGGCTTATATTGTACATTGGTTAGATTGGCCCCACCATCTCTCCCCCTCAACCCCTTCCTGCCTCACTTAAAGCAATTATAAGAGATTTCATTGTTCTATTTCATACAAATATGTGAAGTCCACCAACCATATTCCCTCACCTTAATCTCCTTCGTTCACCCTCCCTACTCCTACAAGTACTGTGCCTATTTTACAGTCCTTTCTTTTGTTATTAATTTCTAAGTCAGTGTTCCCTGCTGTGAGTATACTTTTCTTTGGTCCGTTCAACCCCTTCCTTGCTCTCCCTTACCCCCTCCCCTCCCACCCTGGGCACTTTTTCCCACAGAGAAAAAGACTCAGATGCTTAAATGATGGTTAGTGCAATCCTGCCCCATGGCAAGGTCCATCATATTGGAAGGCATGTGACTAGAAATTATGAAATAGGGCACACTTGCTGTGGGACTCTAAGAGACATACAATTGATTGCTTTTATGTGGGCTCACATCATTAAAAGACCAAGACTTACTCCATCTAATTCTCTCCTGGAAAAACAGCATCCTACTCTTCCAGCCTCACTCCTTCAACTCTTGCCTATGAGCGGGCTATTCATGGAAGTCCAATAGCTATCTGAAGAGAGAAACTTCCATTTTATGGCCGTGTGTGTGTGCGTGTGTGTGCGTGTGTGTGTGTGTGTGTGTAATGGGGGCAGGGATCAGATTTTGCTCACTACCTCTTGCTTTCTGTAACACAAAAGTTAGTTTTGGCTATGCATCTGCTAGTTGGGAAATCCTGGGAAAGCTATTTAACTTCTTGATGCCTTCATGTTCTCATTTATAAAATGAGCATCATAATAGTCATAATACTTACATAGTATGATTCTTATGAGGATTAAGTGAACTAAATCTAAAGCATTTAGAAATGCCTGCAAAATTTAAATGTAAAACCAGTACTCTGCCCCGCCCCCCTTTTGTGGTGCTGGGAATGGAACCCAGAGCCTTGTGCATGTTAGGCAAGCGCTCTACTGCCGAACCATGCCCTCCAGTCCTCACCAGTACTTTTTGTAACCACTGATGTTGCAGAGTAGTTTGTGCCACAAAGCCACAGGTGGTGATCCACAGTGTTGGGTTAACCATGGCTATTTGTGAGGGACATAGAGAACCATGGCTATATTTTTGATAATACATTAACGATGTTTGTTATCTTCTGTTTTGCTAGAAGAATAATCGTTTTTCTTTGTAGAAATATGGAAAATGTTTTTCTACCAAGATTTCAGTGTTTTCAGAGGCTGGGGCTCAAAGTGCTAGTGGTTTGTCTGAAATGAGATAATGGATGGGAAGAAAAGTCTCACCGTAACGTGTGGAAGATGGTAGATACTCGGTGAACAGATGTTGAAAGTTTCAGGAAACACTAGAAATAGTGGTGAACGCCAGCACTTAGTGTTCTGTGCTGAGCACCGTGAGCCCATCGTGGCCTTTCATTCTCCTAGCACCCAGTGCGCTGCAGTGTTAGGGAGGAAGAGGAATGCATTCACTACTTCATGTGTCATGTGTGGAAACAGGATTTGAACTTAAGGAAGACCCTGATGCACAGACCCAAAGGACAATTGATCCCTGGAAAATCAGAAGTTTTCAGATCCATAAAGGAAAGCAAAACAGCACAGAATGAAGGAAAAGTAATTGTAAATAATTCTCTTTTTCCAGCTTGTAAATGCACTGAAAACAGTATCTATGTTTGAAGTCCAGATTGTTGATTACAAGTACAGGTGAGTAATAGTTATACTTCAGCAGAGCTGTCCACTTTCACTTGAATGAATTCCTGGTGGGTAGCAAGCATTTCCCCAGTGGAAGCTGTTGGCATTTGTAGGCCTGAAAGGGGGAGCTGGTTACCATCAGGGGATGATGTGGGCAACAGCCCCACGGGACAGTCACTGTTCAGATTTCTGGGGCCTGAGGTTGTAACACCATCCTATTACTCAGGAGAAATGACAAATCTGGTCTTTGATTTGAAATTTCTGAATTTTTTAAGGTTGACAGTTTGTTTTGAATTAAAAATATATATATGAAATTATTTCAATTTTGAAGTTCTTTGTAAAAAACATCAAGTGGTTGGATATTTTCAAGTGCAGAGACAAACATGTAAGTAATTTTTAATTAAACCAACTGTATAAAGTCACTAATCATAAAATAACCACCAGTAAAATGATTTAACTGATAGTACATGTAATTTGACTATAAGATCAGGCAATTATGTAAAAATAAGAAGTGTATATACATATAGTTTTGTAGGTATAATTGCATATGTGATGTTAATAAACTAGAGATGTTGTTGCTTGAACTCATAGCCAAAAAAAAACCCAACATATATTTATTGGCCTAATTTACCCTCCTGGCTACCAGGTTTCAACCTCTGACCTAAAATTATTTCTATGAGAATAGTTTGAGGGTCATAGAATGATGTGAATTTTTTTTAATTTATAAAATATTTACATCTCTTTTAAAATTCTGATTTAATAAAAAAGACTTAGAATATGGCTATCACCCAAAACACCAAAAATCGTATGTTCTCCCTCATATGTGGACATTAGATCAAGGGCAAACACAACAATGGGATTGGACTTTGATCACATGATAAAAGCGAGAGCACACAAGGGAGATATGAGGATAGGTAAGACACCCAAAAAACTAGATAGCATTTGTTGCCCTCAATGCAGAGAAACTAATGCAGATACTTTAAAGCAACAGAGGCCAATAGGAGAAGGGGACCAGGAACCAGAGAAAAGGTTAGATCAAGAAGAATTAACCTAGAAGGTAACACACATGCACAGGAAATTAATGTGAGTCAACTCACTGTATAGCTATCCTTATCTCAACTAGCAAAAACCCTTGTTCCTTCCTATTATTGCTTATGCTCTCTCTTCAACAAAACTAGAGATAAGGGCAAAATAGTGTCTGCCTGGTAGTGAGGGGGTGGGGGGAGAAAGAGAGGGCAGGGGTAAGGGGGGGGGAAGGGGGGGAGAAATGACCCAAACATTGTATGCACATATGAATAAAAAAAAAGAACATGGCTATCATTTGCTGTCTAGGTTATTCCTGTAGGCTGAAGAACAATAATGATGTAACAGCAATAGATGCTCCTGGCTGGAAAAATTTAGCAACATAGAAAAGATCAAAAGGAAGAGTGCAAACTTTTGTCTCCACCCATCACCCACCCACAATCACAATCCTGTTTTCCAAATTACTGACTATGAATAGTTTTTTTTTCTATGTTAAAATAAAAATATATGTTTCCCAGCATATGGGAATCTAAGACAGACACACTTCCTGCAGAGGGTGTGAGTATGAGGACTGTGGCCTCATTCATCACCCGTTAGTTCCTTTGTACAATGGCTCTTTATGGGGACTTTTTCATGGGGTGGCACCAGGCTTAGCAGCTGAAATCCAGTCATGGAGGTTGGTGGGGCCCTTGTCTGGAGGACTTCAATGCCCTGTATTGAGACTTACTATTAAGCTTTGCTAGCTTGCTCTGGTGCTTTCAATGGTCCTCTGAGATGGCAAAGCTTTTCCTGTTTTACAAATGACATTGTGCTCTTATGACTTCTCTCCTTGCCACATGAAGACATATATGTGCCAAGATGGAGACCTGGTATTAGTCTGAAAGAACTGGGAGACCTTAAAAGCCTGGGTTTAAAGAACATATACTAGGAGTTTCTCAGATGAAGCAAGAAGGACAATAAATTCATGACTTGCCAATCTGAGGCAAACGTTAGTAACAAATTAACACAGGGCTCATGAGGGCTAATCCACAGCCATTCCCAAGCTGGAAATCCTGGGGTATGTTCACCTGTGCAAGTGGCTGTCCTTTCCTTAGCACCAGTTGACACTCCTAGAGAAACTGAGGGACAGGTTCCTGTCTTTCTTTTCCCATGGTTTTTGTGTTTTTCTGTTAACCAACTTAAGAAGGAATTTGCTTTTCCTTCATAGATCCAAAATAATCTTGGTTATTTATTTTTCTTTATTTTGGGTAAATTAGGACTGGGAGATTTCATTCTATTGTGTTTATTCAGAGTTGCCCCCATTCCAGCATTCCTTGCTGATTTTTGGTTGAGAATTTGTACATCTGTGTTTGGGATTTAAGGAACACTTGTGCAGTCCTAGTGTGCATAAAATTGTGGCTTAGCTTGCTGCCAAGGCAGGGGAATGCCCTGGTGGTGTCTGAGATCACTTTAAATGTACTCAGATGACATTCACTAACTCATACTACACAAGCAGCAATTTATTTTCATTTAATGAAAGTACTTTTATTACCTTAAGGAAATAATTTTCAGTTTGGTGCTGGTATGTCATAACATCTCTTTAACACTTGTTAATTTCCCTTTTTCATGAAGACAGAGCGAGCAGGTATTAAGCTAAGGGCTTTGTCTTGCAATAGTATTTACCTAGATTTGGATGATAATTTTGCATTTTTATTGATGTCATGTGTTACTGGGTTTCCATTTAAGATAGATATTAAAGTTACCTTTAAAAATAAATATACTTAAGTATAAAAAGAGAAGTCAGTTTACTTAGAAAAATGCTAAATTATTAAGAAATTAAGTTATTGATTATGAGAGTATACTTGAAATTGAAAGAAAACATAGCTGTGGAATGTGATTTGAATCCGGACATACACTGATACAAATATTGTTACTGTGAATCATGGTTTCTTCTTCTTCCTCACCTGCCTTGTATTGCTCTATGTTACAGAGAACTGGGGTTTTTAGATCAGCTAAGGATCACACACAACACGGACGTATTTATTGGAATGCACGGAGCTGGTCTCACCCATCTACTTTTCCTTCCAGACTGGGCTGCTGTATTTGAACTGTGAGTATTTAGAAACAGGCAGCTTTAGTTAGGCTAAGTCTTATACAGGCTTAGACTTCCATTCTGAGCATCATAAAAACTTAACATTTAATTATGGCAGTTTTCAAGCCATTTTGGCCAATGGTGTCTGGAATGAGTCCGGTGGAAAAATTGAAAGAAAGCACAGGGGGCCGAGGCAGTTGCATTTTATGTGGCTTTATTCCAAGCAACAACACAGCAGACTGCAGGAGGGAAGAAGTCCTTGCCTCTTAAAACCCCAAAAGCTAATTAGACAGCAGCCTGGGCTCATAAACACATATACTGTTACCTAAGTGTACTTTGGCATCCAGCTGGGGCCTGATGGCCCAAGGTTAGGTTCTCTCAAGGTTGCATTCCTAAGACAGCATTCCCATGGTTACAGCATTTTCATGGTTGCCCTTTCAAGGCTGTGCTGTTCCCAAGACAGCATTCCCAGAGCTGTGTGCCCCTCCCTCCAAGGTTGTACTTGTGGGACTGAGAACATGGTCTCCACAGTGGTCAAGTTACGTAAGAAAGATAAACAACCTAAAGCTAAGAGGGCTGCAGCCCACCAAAGCACTTAGTGAGCAAACGCCCCCTTGCTGCCTCTGCACGGTCACAGCATGATTAGGAAGATGCAAATCTGGGGTTTCCTGAGTTTATTCCCATTTGCCTCCCACACTGTGAGCACCTCTCTCCTCCACTCAATGGTAGGTTATGATCTTCCCTCTCTTATTAGCTCTACTCTTGAAATCATGCCCTATCTTTGGTTCTTGACACACTGTAGCAATTCTTGTTATTTAATTTTTCCCCTTCATATCTGAATATCTTCCTTCCTTCCTCTCTCCCTCCCTCCCTTCCTTCCTTCCTTTTGGTAGTGCTAGAGTTTGAATTTGTCCTCAGGTTTGCTTGATGTCAGTGCTCTACCACTTGAGCCATGCCCAGCCCTTTTTTGCTTTAGTTACTTTTCAGATAGAGTCTTATATTTTTGCTTGGGCTGTCCTTGAACTTTTGGTTCTCTTACCTCTGCCTCCCAAATAGTTGGGATTTATAGGCATGCCCTATCATACCCATCTTGTTTTTTGAAGTAGGCCCCAGTTAACTTTTTTTTGCCCAAGCTGGTCTTGAACTGTGATACTCCTATCACCAGCTTTCAAGTGTCTGGGATTACAGCTTGTGCCACCATACCTAACCCTAGTTTCTAAATAGGAAACTGTTTAAGAAAAAAGTTGTCATAAACTACCAATGCTCTGCAAAACATTTTAAAACTGTGTGTTAGCAATATAGTCAAATAATTGTGCATTTTGTCTTAATGCATTTCTCCCAGAGAAAGGAAGGGATGGATGGAGGAAGAGAGGAGAATGTAACTAAGACATTGTAGTTCTATAGACCTAGAATAGTGTTTGCTTCTCTTACTAACTAATGTATAACCTTGGATGTGTTACCTCCCTAATCCACTTCTGTATGTGCAAAGGCATAATATTTTACAAGGTATTATCAAGTTAATAGGACCTACTAAACAAGGAGAGGCCCCTACTCCATTCCTTAGTCTAGTTGGGTTTTTTTTTTTAAAGTTAAGATCCTGAAAATGTTATTTATATTTAAAAAATTTTTGCACCACTGGGATTGGAACTCAGGGTCTTACGCGTACCAGACAAGTGCTTGACCACTGATCTATATCTCCAGTCCTGAGAATGTTTTTTAAATGATCTTTATTGGTCTTATTTATAAAATCTTTTACAAGAACATTTTAGGAGATGCATTTTTTCTATTAGAGAATGGCTGAGCAAAACACTGTACAGAAGCCTCATGCTATGACAACCTTGGATTCCTAGATATAATTGTGAAGATGAACGCTGCTACTTGGACCTCGCCAGGCTGAGAGGTGTCCACTACGTCACTTGGCGAAGGCAGAGCAAAGTCTTTCCTCAAGATAAGGTGAAGTTCCGTCACAAAACTTACCTTGTTATTTTTACATGGCTTAAAGTTTTACTTTAAGCCATCATTACTGAGCTTCAAAGATTGTTCTTCTCTGAAAATAGTGAGCTGTTGTATTTTGTATTCGTAAATTGAAGAAAATTTTAATATCGTTAAAACAGCTTCAGGAAATTTGGGCATGGGAAGATCTAATAGAGTTCGTATAGCAGGAATCAGCTAACAGCAGCCCTGTGGGACAACTCTGGCCTCCTCACTGTTTTTGTAAATAAAGTTTTTTTGGAATCAGTCACACTTGTCTGTTTAAGTATTGCCCATGGCTGCTTGTGCATTTAATGGCAGAACTAAGGAACTGTGACCAAGAACATATGGTCGGAGAACTGAAAGTACTATCTATTTTTTTTTTTTTTTGGTGGCACTGGGGTCTCAACTCAGGGCCTCCTACCTGCTAGGCAGGTGCTCTTACTGCTTGAGCTACTCTTCCAGCTCTGGCGTTCTCTAGAAAGTTTGCTGACCTCTGTTGTACAGCCTAAATTAAAGTAGTTGCTTTTGCCAAAGTAAAATGATTTCCTTCCTATAAAGAAATCCACGTTCTCAGTGACTTGGAGATTTGTGTTCTGGTTTGTTCTGCAGGGCCACCATCCAACTCTGGGGGAGCACCCGAAGTTTACCAACTACTCTTTTGATGTAGAAGAATTCATGTCCCTTGTCCTTCAGGCCGCAGACCACGTACTGCAACATCCAAAGTGGCCATTTAAGAAGAAACGCGATGAGCTGTAAACACAGAGTCTGTTTACAAGAAAAAAGCATTTCAACACTCTGACTCCTAGACTCACAGTTAAAATAGTGAAACAACCTGCTATTTGCCAATCCGAAATGAGAAGTGACTTCCCTCCCTCCCTCCCTCCCTGCCTCCCTCCCTCCCTCCCTTCCTTCCTTCCTTCCTTCCTTCCTTCCTTTTCTCTTGAGACAAGGTCTTGATATATTGCCCAGGCTGACCTTGAACTTGAAATCTTTCTGCCTCAGCCTGCTCCTTTCCAGGATAACAGGCCTATGCCTCCATGCCCAGTTCCAAAAGGACTTTTTCTATACCAAAACATACTTTCACAATATTTTGTGTTTTACTGTCTTTAAGTGTTTCGTTTGATTATTGCATCATTGCTATTTATCAGTATCAATACTATTTTTGCACTGAAAAATTTACTTTTTATAGTTCACAGCTGAGCAGGGGCTCATGCAAATTAAGTTTATTGTTAAAGAGACCAAAGTTTTCAACTTTCTCCACTTAAGAATTTGTAAATGTTTTTGTAAAATGTCATGTGATTATAATTCCAGTGTGTTCTAACTCGTTTATGATATACTTGGGTAAATTCAGAATTGCTCTTTTATTTGCCTTAATCTGTTTATAACACTGGTTAATGTAGCAAAGAAAAACATGCATAAGACACACACACAGAGTACTTGTGATTCTCAGAACCAAATCATAGGACCGTATTGTAGATCAGTGTTTAATGAGTTCCAGGTTATATGCATTAAGAACCTGAATAAATCATGCCACCCTATTAATTTATAGTCACAGATTTCATATTCAAATCACGTTTTCTCAAAATGTAGCAACTGCATTTGATAAAAACCAATCAGTACATTCCATAGTAGTACTGTTTTATGTACCTGTAGCTGGTTTCTATTGAGTCCTCCTAATTGACGAAAGCATTTATGTTGAATTTATGTATTAAATAGTGGTTTCCATTATGCAAGTATTTGTAACTGCATATAGCGTGTGTGTATCTACCTCTGTTAGCATGAAACTATCCCAGTCTTTGATTTTACAACTGTAAAGCAGTCACATGAAAAGTATTTTCCCTATGAAAAAGGAAGACCATTTAAAAAAAAGTAGACATGTGAATTAACCAATCAGAATGAAAAGACACAAGAAAGTGCCATTGATTGAAAAGAGCACCTGAAGCTGGGTGCCAGTGGCTCACACCTGTAATCCTTGCTACTTGGGAAGCTGAGTTTGGGAGGATTGAGGTTCAAGACCAGCCCAGGCAAAGAGTTCACAAGACCCCATCTCCAAAATAACCACAGCAAAATGGACTGGAGGTATGGCTCAAGCAGTAGAGTGCCTGCTTTGCAAGTGCAAAGCTGTAAGTTCAAACTCCAGTTCCAACAAAAAACAAACAAAAGCAACTGAAATGCAGAAGAGCAGCTTTGAATGGAATTCACTTTTTATGGTTTGTGATATTTAAATTTAACTGTCAGAAACCATGGGTTTATTTTACTGCAAAATATGAAGTTTACATTTTTTAAACAGTTAAGTCATCTAATTTAGAGGCTAGTTGTATTTAAAAAAAATTAAAGAATGTGCAACAGAGAAGTGATCCACAAAACAAAATATTTATATTTGGACCTTTAGAGAAGTTTGCTGACTCTTGCTTTAAGGGATTATGACTAGATCTCTAGAGTTTAGTAATATTTATTAAAATATCTCTAAAGAAAATAGTGAGTCACTCTAGCAAAGATTTCTGTTTGGATCATAAAATTGTGTAAAAAGAATTATAACATTAAGAAATTTTAAATGACAGGTATTGCTACTATTCTTTGTGCAGGATATTAAGTAACCATGGGAAAATATTTCACAGGAAAGGAATTGTGAGTCAGGGAGGTATAAACATCTGAGAAAAATATCTGGAGAGAAAGTTTCAATATTTAGCTCCTTACCTCATTTTAATAAGCTCATGGGAATGCTATCCCATAGACCAGTAAGAATTTCAGACATTGAGACAATTTCATAGTGATACTATATTTGAATGTTTTACATGTAAAGAAAATGCGTTATATATAAATGAGGAAGTACATTTAACACTTTATGGAATTAACTTTTACCAGACTTTTTTGTGGGAGCAACAGAATGTCTTCAAATTGTTATAAAATGTAAATATTGCTGTTTTTATTAAGTCTTAAGAGGAACCCATTTCACTGTACATTTTTGGTATGGCTTTGGAATAAATCTATATTTCATTTAAATATGTGAACATTTTCAGGGTTTTTGGTATCTGAATGTTATATGCTCTTTTTTTGGTAATCTGCTATCACATAAAAGATAAAATAAAAGCAGCTCACTGACAAAGAATTCAATTTATTAAAAAATTTTACCTTCTATGGGCTGGTGGAGTGGTAAAGTGGCTGCTTAGTAAGTGTGAGGTGCTGAGTTCAAGCCTCAGTACTGCAAAAAAAAAGATTGCTTGCATTTACTTGGCAGTTTTTTTATTATTATTATTTCTATACTGGGGGTACATTGTGACATTTACAAAATTCTCACAATATATCATAGTTGAATTCATCCCCTCCATCATTCTCCTTTATCCTCCCTCTCCCATTTTTAGAATAGTTTCAACAGGTCTCATTGTTCCATTTTCATGAGTACATAATATCTCCACCACATTCACCCTCCTACACCCTTCCTTATATCCTCCCCCTCCCACAGATGCCAACTCCTAGACAGGACCTGTTTTGCCCAGTTTTTTAATCTGATTTTTTCACAAAATGCTGCATTGCATAAACTTCCCCAAAATCATGTAACAATTATTTTTCCTGTTTTCAGTAGAAAAACAGATGCTGTTTCATGGACTTCCCTAAAGATTACTGGCCTTCTGATTCCATATCAGTCATCTCCCATTCATTAAAATATGTGTTGAGCCACCATTTGTGTACCAGTTACTGTTCTGGTCCTGGGAAGGCAGCAATGAAATGAAAAGAAAAGAAAAATCTGGCGGAGGAGATGCACAATAAGCAACAGCAGTAGGTAAAATACACAGGATACACACTATGAAGAAAAACCAAAGCAGGGAACAGGGACCCTGGAGTGGTGTACTGCATACCTAGATATGGGTGGGATCCATGTCCCATTGAGGATGTGACATTGGAGAGGAGACTGGAGGGAGGGGGGGAGGTCTGCAGGTGACTGGACAAAGCGCACTTCAGGAAGCAGAACAGCACTGCAAAGGCCATGAGGCAGGACCATGCCTGTGTGTTAGAGGCCCAGCAGGGAAGCCAGTGCAGTCCAGGGAGAGCAGGAGGTGAGGTCAAAGCGATAAAGGGACACTGGTGCAATGGCAAGGCTCTTGTCCTTCTCTGCTGATGAGATGGGTATCATTGAAGGGATTTGGGCAAGGTAACTCTGGCTATCACATTGGGAATAGATGTAGAGAGATGTCTCAGGTCCTGTTCTCTGGAAAACAGACTCTGAGATGAAGATTTGCATGCAGGTGTCCTATTGGGAAAGTTCTCATATCAACCCCTTTGAGGATGACCGGGGCCCAGGCTGGGGCAGAGGGAGAAACTGAGCTGGCATGCAGTACCTGAGGAGACCTCAGTGGGACGCTGTGACATTGGGGTTGGTTTTTCAGGAGTGCTGTTAGCATCCCTAGGAGGGATGTAACCTTGGGCAGAACAATGCCTTCAATTGGTCTAAGAGGATCTCAGCTGGGAAGCATCAGTCTCCAGCTTTCACTGCAATCCGGAGACTGAGCACTTGCTCTGTTGGGTGATCTCCACCCACATGGCAGCATCCATCACAGGGTAAGGGCGTGGTTTTTGAGCTGTTTCCTTTTTCCTATCTCCTTCCCCTCACCTAGAAGTTTGATCTAGCATCTTAGATTTAAAAAAAAGAATACTTATAGATGATATGAACTTCAAACTGTAGAAGGTTAAGCAGAGAAGCAGGACAGTTTTTCTCTGTCAAGTACCAGATAGTATTTTAGGATTTGTGGATCATACAAGGTCTCTTGCATATTGCTCATTGTTTCTCCCCACAGTTACAATCTTTTTAAAATGTAAAGTCCATTCTTCTAAATATTTAAACAGAGAACAGAGAAGTTAAAGAACATGCCCAAAGCCACACAGCTAGGAAGGAAGAGACAGGTTGCATAAGGGGCTTTCTTTGTGAAGGAATTTAAACAGGGATATTTACAAGTACTACAGGAGGTGGATTAACTAGGGGGATATAGGCATGGAAAACATATTCCTGGGGTTTAGTTAGGCCTTTTCCAGCCATTAGAAAACAAGTTTTCTTTGAAATGGCCAATATAGAGAATATTTGAAAATCCTTGTTTTCCCACTAGAAGCATGTAAATAAATCAGCTCAGGTGTGACTGTCCTGGAGGAATCAATTATTAAAATTGCTTAAAATACCTTCTCCCAACCAGGGGCTGCACTCACGAATTCCTTTCTTCTTTAGCTTATTGCAGGCGTGTCAAAGATGTGATAACCATTCTTGGCTAAAAAGCAGCAGGAAAGAGCAGTGTGCTCCCGGGTTCTTACAGGCTTTGGGCAGAAGTGCACTTGTGACCACCAGGTGGCAGTGGAGACCTTCCAAATGGTCTCTCGAGCCTGAAGACCAGTGTAAGAGTCTCATCTTGGATTTCAGGCACCTGAGCTCTTTGAGCAAGACCTGGCTTCTGTGTATGATGGGTTTTTTGGGTTTTTTTTTCTAATTCCTGGTTTGGGGGATTGTGAGATTATCAGGGACAGCTTTTGGGCTTTAGTGTGGACTTTCTTAGCTGCAGTCAACAGCTCAATGCTGTATATCCCCTGATCATCTGGGGGATGGGAGTTTGACCTCCAGAGACAGAAGCAGTCCCACTGTTGGGTGGAACACATTCTCAATGACTTGTTGGGGAATGGAACTGGGATTCCAACTCTGTTCAGGATGTATACACAGCACTTAAGTCTTCAGTTCCTCTTAGGAGCTAATTTCTTTGGTCTTACAGGTTATCACGGACACAGCGATATTATCATTCTGTTTGTGCAGAACCAAATTGTAAGCAGAGCTCACTGCAGGCTAGCAGGCCGAGAACTACAAATCATCAATGAAGTGGTGCTGCTTAGCATAGGCAAGGAGCGCTAATACTGAGGTCTTTCTTGGGGTATAACCTAACATAGGCCTCAAGGTGTCCTGTGGCATTTATTTTTCACAATATCGAGTCCCACAATTCGGGAACTTTTTTGCAGAAACACACCTTGATGTCTTTCATGGCATTTGTCATTCATTCACAGTTTATTGACTGACACCCTGCAGCCACATGGCATTTGTCATTCATTCACAGTTTATTGACTGACACCCTGCAGCCAAGGTCTGGTACTTTCAGACCAAGACTGGAGGGCTGACCAAAACATGGATGTAGAAGTCAGCAGGCTCCAGGTTCTCAACATTGCAACACACAATCTGCAGGATAGGCTTGTTGGCACTCATAGAGCTTTGAGTTTCTTACTTTTAAGTTGGTAGTGTATATATTAGGCAGGGTAAACTTAAGGATGTATGAAGAAAATAAAGTCATGATTATTTAGTGCCTGGTGCATAGCATTTGCTCAGTAAATGCTATGATTACACTATGACCTACATAATTATTATGATTTAAAGGTCTAGTTTCTGGAGAACATTTAAATTCTGATCTCCAGACCTCACTCCAGACCATGTCAATCAGGATCTCCAATAGTGCAAACTGTGTGCCGTTAAATATCCCAGGTGAATTTGATTTAGAGCAGCTGAGACCTGCTGATCTAGCAGACGGCTGAAACTTGCATCAGTAGACAGCTCACCTTTTGCAAAGGTATCTTCCACTGAGTTTCAGTGGGATTCTACATAGGAAATGGCTCAAGTTAACTTAAATAGAGTTTATTGCAGGACTTCTTTGATATACTAGTTGCTTCTCGGGTCTCTAAACAGGAAGATGTTAACATGCACCATATCCAGATTTATTCATGGAATCGCTTTTTTCAAGAGGCGTGAGAACTGTGTGACAATTCTTCAGGCACACTCTCATAAGCATTTCCCTGACCAAGGCCCCTTCTCAGGAAAGAGGCACCTGGCTGTGCCTTCAGCTGATGTAGCCACTTACATCTTGTTTGTTGAATTAATTCAATTGCTACCTGGTCACAGTTGATTGGCTCAAGGATCACGGACTGAGCCTGTCTGTCTAATCAGGAGGCTGTGAGATGAAAGGTTAGTAAATGACCCTTCCAGATCCTTTCTGTGGCACTTTTCTCATTTGACAAAGAGAATACCAAAATCATGGTACAGTGACAGCGGAATCTGAGCTACTGCAACTCCTCTTGTACATGGTCAGTTATGAGCCACTTTTCAGTTACCCATGAAGCCACATGTCCATTCAGTTTGTGAGTTGGATTATATCATTCTTAAAGTATTAAAGAACCCCACTAACTCAGCATCATCAACAATATAGTAATGTCATTGTCACAGTATACTATGGAGGTAGCAGCTAACTGAAGTTCATAGACTTGGAACTCCAAGTTTAATGTCATCCAGCTATGTTAAGGCCTCCTCCTCTCATATTCAGGCCACTCAATTGGCAGGACAAGTGTAGGTAAAAAGTAATTGTAATTTCCAAAGAAATCTGGGGAATAAGTAGCAAGGACACAATTGAGTTGCAGTGCCTCCTGTCTTGGGTACAGATCTAAGCTGGCACAGTGTTGAACAAAGACACCCAGGAAATCAGGCCAGTATGATGGGAGGCAATGGATGACAGACAAATTGGCCAGTAGATGAAGTTAAAGGTGATGCTTTGCAAGTCCCAGAAGCAAAGTGGTATAGACATGTAAATAAGGCAGGTGACAGTATAGAATGAGAGAAGGACCAGGGACATAGCCAACAGGCCCAAGACAAGGCAGGCAAAGGCCAGGATTAACATTTGAAAGCCAGCTGAAAAGCAGGTGGCCAGAGGAGGAGATTGGGAAGACTATGGAAGCAGTACACAGTGCACTTGGAGCCGCCTGTAAACTTGGAGGGGAAGTGGAACATCGGGCCAAAATAGGACAGCAAGCCCGACTCACAGCAAGAGCACTTCCACAATGCTAGAAAAATGTAAATGCTCTGGAGAAATATCTTTGCCTACGTATCATTTTTCAAAAATGCAGGTAATATTCAACAACACAGAGAGGGAATTGACACAAGAGGCTTTGAGAAGTGTTTACGGCTCACCTTGTGGAAATGGCACAACAGCGTTTCCTCCCGTTTATGAGGGTGTCATGACTTCTGCTCTTCTGTAAAACTTAACCGTCGGACAGGATGATGGAGCATCTCATAGTACAGTCACTAGATTCTGAGATGGGATATTGGTCTGGTCTGCCAGACATCTCTATGCAAATAAATAGCCTTCAGAAGTTGCTTTGTAATTCCATTGGATTTAACTTCTTCCTTCATGATACATTTTGCGTAGTCTTGTTTTTGCAATTCAAATAACAGTTGATTGGAAAGAAAAGTTTTATGGTGGATGCGACTTGGAGAAAGTAATAAATCTGGAGGACAAGGGAGTAAAAGTAATACCCAGAAAAAGGTGGCCATTCTGTTACAGCTAGGAAAGATGTTCTACCTCTTTCCTCCCCGCTCCCTCCTCCTGCTCCTTCTGCCTTTCTTCCCCCTCCTCCTCATCCTTCTCTTCCTCCATCTGTGATATAAATCAGCTTTCTTGGTAGAACTAAATAGTACCCGGCAGCTACAATTGCTGTAGAAAGTATTGACTAATTGGTTCTTAGGTGATGTCATCTTGTCCAAGTGAGGGCAAACTTGGTAAGGTACTGTAGCTGATTTTGAACTTACTGTTTTGAGGTCTGTGCCTGGCCATTGGGGAAGAACCCAAATTAGCCTGTGGGTAATGCCTGTTCCATCTAGTGAGGTTTCTTGACACCCACTGGGGTCTTCTGTAGGGTTATGTTTGGCGAGTGCACACCCATGAACTCTTAGGAGAAATCCAAGGGTCTCTACAGAGTGAGGAATCACTGCAGGCTGGAAAAGCCTCACACAGGCTCTGTGCGGCTACTTACTGCCAGAGAACATAAAGCAAACCCTTGATACTTAGCCTCAATTTTCCCATCTGTAAAGAGGGACTTCAGGGAATCAACCTCACAAGGTTGTTGTGAGGATTTGTTTGGTCATTCTATTTTTTTGGTGGGATGGGATCTGAACTCAGGGCTTCACACTTGCCAAGCAGGCTTTCTACTGATTGAGCCATACTTCTAGTCCATTTTGCTCAGGTTATTTTGGATATGGAGTCTCACAAAATATTTGACTGGGCTGGCTTTGAACCACAATCCTCTTGATCTCAGCCTCCCAAGTAGATATGATTACAGGTATGAACCACTAGTGTCCCACTCTGATTGTTCTGTGTGTGATCTGGAATGCAATGGTGAAGGAATGGGAGAGACTGATAATAATTAGATAAGGTAGAGGGTAAATATAAGTGCCCTGAATGGAGGGAACAAGTTCATGATCCTTGGAAGTGTTCTAGACCACAGTAGTTGGGAAAGGTAAAATGTAATGCCATGTCTGGCACCTGGTGAGGCCTCAATAAGTAGCTAGACAAGCAAGGAGAAGAAAAGGCAGGAGAGGAGGCAGATGAAGAAGATGAAGGAACAGAGATTCAGGAAGCCACAGTTAAGTGCCCACATCCAGTACATAAACCTTTGTGTAGGTAGCAAGCTTTACTCTGAAGAACCACAATGACAGTGGCTCCTGAGGTCTGCAACCCCAGACTGCTTGGTGCAGTGGTGGTCCAAGGAAAAGAGGTTGACATCCCCAGCAAGAAGGGAACGCTGAGGTGGCAATAGACATATACCAGAAAAACAGCCCATGTTCCAGGATTGTGGAACTTGGGCTTTTTACCTTCAGGTGGTTTTCATCAACACCATCTGAGAATCCCCTTCTCTATGAAGTTCCTGTCTACTAACCTTCCCCTGGCTTCAGCATTCTCACCTGTTATTTTAGGGGTGGTAGTGCTGGTGATCAAAACCAGCAAGGCTAGGCCAAATACCCTACCACTGAATCAAATCCCCAGCCCAGCATTCTCAGCTTTTAAGAGAGGAGTTTGGACCTGACACTGAATAAATAACAGCTGTCCAGGCTGTACTTCTGCTCAGGGAGTCTGTGATTAAGGGACATGTTGTATGTGAATATATACATATGTATGCAGGTATGTAAATCCATAGTGCAGGTTTGTAAAAAAGTCACTTGGTAGCTGTGATGGGAGGATGCTTCATTTTGGCTTTTTTTTTTTTTTTTGTGGTACTGGGAATTGAACTTTATAGGTAAGTTCTCTAACCACTATCCTAAATCTTTTTTATTAGCTCATATTAATTGTACCAAGGGGCTTCACTGTGATATTTCCATACATGCGTACAGAGAACTTTGATCAAATTTACCCCTGCTATTTACCCTAAAGTTTTTGAATAAAATGCATGTGTCCTTAATCCTGGGAGAAGTTGGAAAATCATTCCTTTGCTAAAGTATTTAGAGACATAAAGAAATTTTATAATCTAAAATTTTCAATTGTAGGTAAGAAAATAAATACCAAGAGGGAGGAAACCAAATCTTTTTTTTTTTTGAAACAAAAATGAATTGCTGAGAGGAGGAGGAGAACTCTTGAAGCAGGTGTTCTTACTCTGACACTCACTACTCAGAGGCATGCATAGAGAAGTCTTTTAAATGGAATCAAGAGATTTGTCTCCTAAGGTGGAGACTACCCTTGAAATGCAGAGGAAAAGTTCTTTACACAAATGTTAATTGCCCTATGCAATAATGCCTATTATGGCTGTGGAGTGTGATTCTTGTCAGTATAAAGTGTACAATGGGCCCTTAATGTTACCAAGGGCCCCTGATGAGCTTGCTCTGTGGGGCCTAAAGCCTTCAGACGACACCCTCTTGGCTAGAGTGGTGGAAATGTGACTGCCTTGGAGATTTAGGGATGGGTGATAGTGTCTTAGGAACAAAGTGTAACTTGGATATATGCATGTGACTCATTATAAGGAGAACACCCCTGTGCCTTTGTTTGAGTGATTTTTTTTTTTGTCTCTGAGAAGTTGAGCTTCCGAATTAATGCAATGCAGCAAATATCCACTAAGCAAGAAAAACAAAACTAAAAAAGAAGAAAAAAAAAACCAAGTGGGAATAGTTGGTGTTGATTTTTGCAATCATGCCAAAATGTGTAATTGTGTGTTTTAAATTATGCTATTGTAAAAAGCATCCAAGTCATATCAATGTCTGAATCTCACCCTATTCTTCCCTCTACCCCTAAACCTCCATTCTCTTCTTCAGCAAGTCCCTGAACCTGACTTTATCCTCTAGCTTCATACCACATGGAAAGAGCACCTCTGAAAAATGCTGCACAAAGCCTGATGGTTGTGTCTAACAGTGATGTCAATGGAACAATTCATTATTCCATCAGACACTTGGCATGTCAGTCAATGAAAAAATATATGCTTTAGAACTGACAGCCCCAAATAGTCTTTTCAGCAATTGGCATGCCAAGATCTTGATAGTATAATGAATTATTCTTTAAGCCTATCATTTCATCCTATCAATTTGGCCATATAAACTTTTCTTTTTTTGGGGAGAGGGCTAAATTCTAGAAGTTTTCTGAAATAACAAGCAAAACAACTTTGCAGCTAGGGAAGGAAAGATGAGAGGTCTGAGAAGTACAATTAGAAAGAATGTTTCTTAGAGAAGGTACTGAGATAAATACATAATTCCAATTCACAAAGTGTAAGAAAACTTCCCTGACTTTTTACAAGTCTTGCGCATGGAAAAGAAGTTTATTCTCATTCACCACCTGTAGAATTTTCATCCTCATTTTCCATAACAATGCACTGGAAAACTATGAGACAATTTATTATTCTATTTGCATTGTTCTGCAAGCTTGGTGAGCAATATAGTTCCTGATTATTTAGGACACGCAGGTGTTTTGGGCAGTCTTGGATTGAACTTGGCATTTGGTTGGAAGATCAATTTTCCATATGGAGATAACTTTCCAAACAGTGATGTATGGTTTTTCTTACCCTCGTGGGGTTCATTAATGCCCTCCATCCTCAAGTCTAACCTCTCCAAAGGTCTGCACCCATTTCTTCTCTCTTGGGTTGGTCAAAACCTGCATAAGAAGTTCCACAGCTCACTGGCTTTATGGGGACTGTTTAGCACTTTGGCATGCATCTTGGGTGACTTCTTAACAGGGCACAAAGCATGTTTGGGTTTCAGCTGGTCAAATTGCTTTCATCCTAAAATGTCAGCTTTATTTCTAGGAGCAACAGCTGCCACATTTTTTCGCCTGGATCTCTGCACTGAATTGCTTGATATAAATGGTTATTTTTGTTCCTGTTAAATAATGCCTCATTGCTACAGCAATGGTCATTTTAAATACCATCACAATAACAGCGACACCAATTTGTTCTCGGGAATGGGTCCTAATTGTTCACCCATTGTTTGAAAATAGAGAACTGCCTCGTTAATCCACTGCAGAATATTAAGTGTTTCATTAAAATATTGCCCAGAACGGAGAGTTACTACAACTCCCCTTCATGTGTCCTTCCCAGACAGTGATGTTATCTGTTCTGCATTTTTAACTATCAACCTGAACTAAAATCCAGGCATGCATGACCTTTTAATTTGTGCTTCAAAGAAAACATTTCTTAATGTTATGTAATAAATCAATCATTACTTGCTTAATAATCTTAATGCATGTCTTTGAAGTCAGCAAGCCACAAGAGAGACTGGGGTTTTTAAAAACTGACAACTCTCTGCTCATTTGATATAAACTGTGTTTTATTGATTAGCTGTGAAAGTGTATTTGATATTAGCTGAATGTAAAGACATGAGATTATGGAGAACAATGGAAAATAAAAAATGTGTACACACACATGGTTACATAGGAAATATGACTTTTTGGTACATTAGTATTTGAAATATGTCAGATAATACTAATGATCCCTTAATTTGAACTTATCTTTGTACAAAATTGTCATCTGTATTTTTGATTCTATAGATACATTATTTAAACTGCAAATATATCGAACTTCTTGCAGTCATTTTTTGCCTATTTGCCTTGATTTCTTTTGTTATCTGAAGAATTTTTCAATTTAGACATTTTTGCCTTAGAAACAATATCCTAGTTATTATTAATGCTGTTTATTATACAAAAAAGGGGCTCTGGATTCTTACTTTATTTTGAAGATGAACTTCAGATAACACAGTTGCAAATCTACTGCTACTTTAATGACTAACTGCTGAATTATAGGCTTCCTGATTTGAAGTGTTTTTTAGAAAAGGCAACAAAATGCAATTAATCAGATAGTAATAGGAATGGAAGTTAATATTGGCCCGAAGCTAAATTGCTCATTGTAAACATCTAGTTTGAATAATTTACAATCACGAAGGCTCACTTCTGGTTCCTAAAAAAAGTCCTCTCAGTTGCACAACTCAACCCCATTGTTTTTCAGAGAATTCTACCCAGATATTACCAAAGTCTTGCCTTTCTCCTCACAAATACAATAGTGTCAATGGCTTTCTGCGAGCTATTCTGAGTCCCTTTTCTCTTTGTAATGGAGAGATCACAGAGGTAAGGGGTGTCTCCTTCACAGACTGCCAACTTCGTGACCTTGGGCAAGACATTGAACTCTCCAGTCTCACTGTTTAAGAAGACTTACTTTAAAGGGTTACTGTGCATAATACCTGGCACATAATAGGAGCTCCAACAAATTCTGGCACAACAAAAATGGGGAGAGAAGTATGCTACAGTCTTTCACTGGTTTGGAGGCCATGTCTTAATCTAGCTCTCAGACTCAATGCGAGATATTACCACCAATTGCAGAGTGACTCTTTGTTCTTCTCATTGCTTCGTTCCCCATTACCTTTTCCATCATTTCTTCTCAATAATTAATACTGAAAGGCTTTTCTTTATTGAAACAGTGCTCCCCAAAGGTTATATACATTTCCAAGTGAGTTCACCGTTCTTTTATCTGAACACTTTGCAATGCATTTAAGACAGAGAAGGTTTTATCTGTTGTTTTCATCTTTAAAGAAATATTTGTTATGTAGTCACTGCGTATAGTGGTATTTCATTGTAGAAATATGTGAAAATACAGATGGGCAAAAGCATTTTAAAGGGATCATAGTATTTATAGATCTAGGCCTAGGCACACCTCCCCAACACACCCTTTAATACATATATACATACCAATTACACACACACACACACACACACACACACACACACACAGGGACAACTTTCTCATGCTAGGTTTTATAATTATATGTGTGTGTGTGTATGTATTCACAATATACATATTTCTAGGTAAGTTGCTGGGTTTTTAAAAAAATCATTAAAATATATTTGTTGTATGGGGGAGATTCATTGTGACAATTCCAAACAGGCTTACTTTATACATTGGTTAGATCACTCTTACCATCTCTCCTCTACATTGGTTAGATCACTCTTACCATCTCTCCTCCTCGGCCCTCTCCCCACCCCATTCAAACAATTGCAAGAAGTTTCATTGTTCTATTTTGTATAAGTCCATAAACCATAATCCCCCTTCATCTCCTTCCACCTTAATCTCCCTCATTCAGGCTCCCCCCTCCCACGAATACCCTCCACACTCTGCTTATTTTGCTGTTCTTTCTATCTGTAACCTGCTGTTTATATTTAAACATAAAAATATTAGCACTTTTAATGTCTCAGGTAATTTTATTGAATTAATCTCATGTTGTTATAAGGTTAGACCCTTATTACTTAATGTTGTTTTAAAATCCCACTTCCTTAAATATCCTTGCATCTGCCTAGTTACATCCTTAGAATAAATTCTTAAATATGGTGTTGCTGGGCCCAGAACACAGATAGTTTTAGAGTGTTGATTACATACTGGTACATGTCCATGAAGACATGTGGCACTACTTATCTAACTCTTCATCAGAAATGCCAGCACCAATATTCACAACACTGGATGACATACATTGGTGGAAGGATTTTTACATTACGATTGCAGAAGAGCTTTCATCCAGAAACACTGTGAGACAAGAATGTGTCTGCTCCATCCACATTTCTTATATTGCAACTATCGTGAGTGCTCTGGTCACTCAGGCATTTGCAACACTGGTGTTCACAGCAAGGATTATCACTGAATATGAAGTCTAACCAGCTCTGGAGGACTTGACCATGCACCAGGAACTAGTGTTTTTGATTGAAAAAAAAAAACCAATAAAAGAGCAGTGGCATACATTATTTAGACAGCCCAAGTAGCTGACACTTCTCAAACTAGGTTAAGTAAAAAGGCTATACAGGTTAATTAAAAGATAACAGCATGCAGTAGGACACAGTGCCTGGGTACTTGTTTCTTCAACTAAGATAAGTATGCAGTGCCTATTACAGAGATCTAGAAAAATGAACTTGTGCAACAAAAAATGAGACCTTCGTGTTTAAAGCTGGAGTGTTTTTCCATTTTAGGTGTTCATAAGCTTGAAGCATTTTCAAAATGATCTACAAATATTGAACAGCGGTACTGGTCAGAGGACTTGGATTGTTTGTTTAAAAAAGATGATACTAAAAATCTTTTTAGGCCTGGGTGTGGGGTGTGATGGCACACACATGGAATTCCTGTTGTGTGGGAGTACAAGTAGGAGGATTATGATCTGGTGCTGGTCCCCAAGCAAAAAGTGTGAGAGCCTATCAGAAAAATAACTAAAGCAAAAAGGGCTGGGTTTATGGCTCAAGTGGTAGAGCAGCCTAGAGAGGCCCTGATTTTAAATCCCAGTACCTCCAATAAATAAATAAATAAGTAAATTTTTTCATGTGGTAAATTTCAAGAATATAAAAAGTAGAGTGAATGGTGATACTGGATTACTGATCCCAATTTCTTGTCCAGGCAAAGTGGATGAATGAAGACACTGGACCAGGAGTAAAGCAAGCTCAAGGTTTATTGAAAAGACAGCAAAGCTTCCACATGGGAAGGACCTAGGGAAGCTAACACACAGTATAGCTGGAGTCTAGGGAAAGATATAGGGCTCTGCATGGCTTAGCTGGCAGAATGGCTCAAGTGTAGAGTGCCCACCTAGCAAGTGTGAGACCATGAGTGCCACCAAAAAATCCCAAGAAGTTCAACTCAGCTTGTCTTGGCCTTGGGGCCTGCCACATACATCTTGCAGCTGAATTCTGTTATTTGGTAAGAGGCCTGTTATGTCTCTAAGAAGCCTGTTGTTTCTCATGTCACTTCAAATGTCTGCTTCTAAAATGTCTCCCTCATCCAAAATGGAGACACCACCGTCATTCGTTCCCCTCACAATGGTACAATGGATACTCACATGCCCATTGCCACCTCACAACAATCTTTAGCCCATGGGAGCTCTTGTTTTCGTCTACTCTCCACCTGTTTCTATACTTGATTGTTTTGAGGCAAATCCTCAACCTCATATTTTATTCATTAATATGTTAGTGTATAAAAAAGGTGATTTTGACTGATTGGTCTCAATCAATTTAATTTTCTGATTCAGTACTTTAAGGATATCTTTACAATACTGAGTAATTTTAGGACTCTAAACCTGTTTTCCATCATGAGAAGAGATACTTAGACATCATCATGATATTGTAAGGATGATAGGAGATGGTTCCAGATAGCATAACATCAAAGTGATGAAAAATGTTAAGTATTCATCATCACTAGAATTTAGATTTTATAGGTAAATGACAAATAGGAGTGTTGGAAGGCTAAGTTAAGATGCAGAGGCTCCAGAATCTTCTGAAGAAGATGGAAAATGTGATAGGTGTTTTAGAAAAAAGTGGGTCAAGTGATAAATATTATGACAGAGACACATCAGCAGTAATAGCCAACGATCCAGGCACAAAGGAGAGTGGTGGTGTAAATATTCTGTGGGCTGTAGCTACATGTTGGTGCCCAATTTCTACACGACAGTACCAGAACTTGGGGAAGTAGAGAATTAATGGAAGATGAATGAGGACTAGACCAAGACCCTGAGCTTCAAAACTGTTAAGTTCTATTAAAGGTCAAATTCTATCACAGTAATATATAATATCACAATGGAGAAGTTGAGCTATATATAGAAAGAATTTTCAAGTCTTTCCTGATGGGTCCCTCATTTCCAGAAATGACTGGCTATGTAAATGACTGTGACCAATACATTTACGTCATCCCTTGGAGTTATCTTTTTTGGGGGACATGTGATTGATTTTCTAGCTAACTGAATCTTATCAAATGAAAATGGTTAGACGAGTTTTAAATTTGGACCCAAAGTGATAGTTTGCACTGCTCCATTCACCGGACAACTTTATTTTTTGAATGATATCAGTCAATATCTAACTTCATTCAAAAATAACATACAGATAATCACACAATACAGTCTTTCCACATTTCATGTTCTTCTGCAAATTATTTTGACTCTTATGCTTTAGAAATGACTGCAGACACTAACTTGGACAGCCTTCATTCTTTTTCAAAACTTATCTATCCTATGACCCACCCCTAAAGAATCAAGTAGTCACAGAGACACTTTGATGAGTGAACCTGAGTGAAGGAGTTAATGGCTGGTAAGATGCTAATTGGGGCTACTCCACTTAGATACCATTTGTAATTAACAAGGGTTTCCACTGCCCTTACTAGAAGAATGGATAGCATAGAAATATTGGCAGTGCTTGTGAGGGAAATATGTTGGAGCAGGAGGGCATTTGGTGCCTTCAAATTAAATCATACAAGAACAAAATTTGTAAATCACATTAAAGAGTTTAGATTTTATCCTCAATGGCATGTCTTCCAACTAAAATGGCAAATGGCATAATCATATTTGGAATTTAGAAAGGCCACTCTGGATTGTAGAGAAGCAAGACAGGAAGTAGGAGAAATAGGAAAGTATAGAAATCCATGAGTAGAGAAATTGTGGTGAGGGTGGAATGAAGTGGGTAGCTATTAGTTGTGAGATCCATTGGGCTTGATTGCCAGTTTAATGCAGAAGATGAAGGTGAAGAAGTTAAGGTGAGGCAGGCTAGACACAGAGAAAGCCTGGGACTCTTAGAAAATGTATGACTTAATATTGTATTCTAGGTTGAACACTCTCTTTCTCTGAGCCCTCTTTTCAATTGCAAATGTGTGTTGGTTATTCACATCCTGGTGTGGGTACAACTTAAACCACCCTCACCTGGCACAGGGACCGCTTATGCCTCTCCCTACTCATTGATTATTGGTGGTTAGGAATCACCAGGTTCTTGCCTTCCTATATGTTATTCAGAGTTTTAAAAGCATCTGGAAAAGAGAAAGATGCTCTCTCTGCTTCCAGCTTCTACCTGACCCCACCATGGCCTTTTGTAATCTTCTTTCCTAACCTTTAATGCATGCCTTTACCTCCCTTATTATAGCCATGTCCTTTCTGGATGCTTCCATGTGGGACACAAAGAATCTGGAAATCTTCTGGTTAGAGACATCATTGCCATCAACAAAGGATGATACTCAGGATAGAGATTTGGAAAACCTGGTAGGGTAGATGGTTGTGTTGCTTGCTGAGTCACAAAGGCAAGGGGAGAGGCGGGTTTGGAAGGCAAGATGGTGAGTTCCATATTGGGTGTGTTGAATTTGAGGTGCCTGTGAGGTATTCAAATGAAGATGCTTGGTGGCTGCTTGATCTTAGAGCTCAGGAGTATAGCTATCACTGGTATAGAAATGGTATAAATAAGATCAAAGATCACAGTAAACAATAGAGAATATAGGTAAATACACAGGTCCTGAACCCTGCTTATGTCCTTTCAGGTTTGTACTTTGCTCTGGTATAATTACAGTAGTTCCCCCATCTCTTCAGTTTTGTTCCCCATGGTTTTATTTGCTTGTGGTCAACTGAAAATATTAAGTGAAAAATTCCAGAAATAAAACATTCATAAATTTTAAATAGCTTCTATTCTGATATGTTGATTTAATTTTCTATTTTATTACTAGTCATTGTTGTTAATCTCATGTCTAAATGATTAAACTTTAATCAGATAAATACGTATAGGAAAAATATGATATATTTAGGTTCAATACTACCTATAGTTTTAGGCATTCACTGGGGGAAGGGTCTCAGAACATATCCTTTGCAGATAAAGAAGGGGGACTACAGTAGTTTCTTTGGGGAGAATTGCTTCCACTGTCAAAGAAGGAGCCAAGTCATCAGACTGGCATTCACTATTTAAAAGTTGGACAAGATTCTCAAGATCAGGTGGCAGATTGAAGATGACCATGAATTCTTTGACATTCACCTCACATAGATGTGGAGTGTATTTCTCCTGTTTTTGCCTCTTAAGTCTGGGTAGACTCTGAGACTGCTGTCAATCCAATATGGCAGAAGTGACCCTGTGTCAGTGACCAGGCCCAGGCATGAAAGATTGGCAACTTTCTCTTCCTGTCTGTTGGACAAGTTGCTTTTGGAGCTTGAACTTTGATGAAAAAATCAGATTGTCCTGGTGGAAAGGCCATAGGGAGAATCACTGAGATGGTGCAGAGGGAAGGACCCAGCTGAGCCTGGCCTTCCAATTGCTTCACCCAATGCATCAATTATATATGAAGCTGTCTTGACCCTACCATCCAGCCACCAGCTGAACACCACAGAGCAACCCTTGTGATCCCAGCCACCAAACACCACATGGAGCATAAGTATTTCTCAGCTGAGCTCTGCCTGTGTTCCTGTCCTGCCAAATTGTGAGAGTCAATAAAATGTTTGTTATTTTAAGTGAGCAACCATTGTGAACATACTGGAACAGTGGTTGGTGCCCCATTTCCTCCTGATCCAATGTTGTAAAACATTTTTATCATCCTTGAGTCTTTGGTTAAGCCCCAAAGACCAATATGTTTACTTAAAACCTATGTTTTCATCTGTAAATCGAGCATAAGATACCTACCATTCCTTCTTCTCAGAATTATTTTAGGGCTCAAGTGAGATAATATATGTGAATGCACTTCATAAATTATAAAGTACTCTACAAATGCAGATGAATTTAAATAGAATTGTAAAGCACTCTACAAATACAGTTTAATTTAAATAGAATTTTATTGTAAAGTGAAAGTTTTACACTGCCATAAATATTTAAAACAGTGTTAAATATACTATGTTAATGAGTGTACTTATAATTTTAAGTGGCATTAAGATGGATCAGAATTACTTTGACTCTTGATTTGGAAACTTTTTAAAATTTTATTTAGTTTTTTTTTTTTTTTTAATTTGTGGTACTGAGATTTGAACCTAAGGCCTTACACTTGCTAGGCAGGTAATTTACCACTTGAACCAGGCATCGAACACTTTTTCCTTTAGCAATTTTTCCAATAGGGACCCAGGTTTATGCCTGGACTGGCCTGTACTGCAATCCTCCTATTTACACTTCCCACATAGCTGGAATGGCAGGTGTATACCAGCTTTGTTGATTGAGATGGGGTCTTGAGAATTGCCCCTTCCTCCCAAAGTGCAATCCTCCTGATCTCTGGCTGGAATACCTAGGATTACAGATATGAGACACCACACCCAGCCTTATTTAGTATTTTGATTCTTTGCAAAGTTCATTTTTACCTCTCTTTCACCTTGTGTTGGTCTAGAGGGCCTTATTTCCTTGAGGAAATTGAGCAGATTCATTTAGCAAAGAGCAAGTAAAATCCTATCCAAATTGATAAACAACAGGTACAGACTTCCTTGGAGAGCTTAGTTCTAGCTACAGCTGACTAGGCTTTAAACATTTGTCACTTTTCCTTGTTAGTAAATTGAATTACAAAATTAGCATCAGTTGCTCAGCAGGCTGGTGATCTGGTACCAGTTTTCTTCAGGGTAATTGAATTAATTTGTGCAATTTAAATGAACGCCAATCTTGCATTTTCCATCGTGATGCTTTTGAAAAAGTGGGTGGATGGAGAGTTCAAAAGAGTAGCGATCCTTAGTAGGAACAGGGAGGGATACCTACTTGTGTTTAGGTTCAGATGTTCAACACAGGCCTGTAATAGCCAATTCAAAGTAAGAGCAAAATAAAGCCAGTTGTGAGATTGGGATTGGCAGGTAGTTCCTGTGGCCTATGGTTTCTAAACTCTTCTCATTTGACCGTTTTGGGCCAGATACTTCTTTGTTGTGGAGGGCTGTGCTGTGTGTTGTAGGATATTTAACAACATCTCTGACCCCTGTCCACTAGATGGCAACAGCAACCCTCATCTTCCACCCAACTGTGACAATCATAAATGTCTCCTATGGGCCAAAATTGCCCCTTGTTGCAAACCATGGCTGTAGACAATAGAGCGTGTTTCCTTTCTCCCTTTCTGCCCTATCTCCCCAGCACACATACATTTCTGGTTAATCAGCCCAGCTCTGGTGGTATTTACCAGGGCAAGGACCTCTGGTTTATCCCCTTGATATTTGACCATGGGCTGTTCTTCTCTAGCCCTGCTTAGAAACTGACACACTTGAAGGTGATTTTTTAAAGAAGCCATCCTTTAAAAGGTCATAAAACACTTGGCATTAGGTTCTGAGAGTGTGTGATGAATATTTTAATAGTTAAAAATGTAGCCAGGCAGCACAAAGAAATGATTTAATGTTGTAAATAAATCTCTTTGTGGGATTTAATGTGCAAAAATGGACAGCAATGGCTTTAAAAATCATTCCCCAAATGATATCTGTACAATGGCGCACTCTATATGTCGGATCTATATCTGGTGAGAGTGTTCACTATATCTTTCTTAGCTATTGAGGGAAGACGCTAAGATGGTTTATCTCTTAGGACCTCCATCTCTTTTCTCAAAACTAGATGCCCAAAAGGTCTGCTTGCTGGGAAATGGTACTTACAGCAGACCCCTCAAGAGAGTCGCGTTCATCACGTGACAGTGCTTAGAACATGCAGGGCACTGATCTCAGAGTTTTACCTGTGTAAAACTCAAACAACTCTAGGAACTAAATCAGGAGTCAGCAACTTTAGCCTGGGGGTCAAATTTAGCTACTGCCTGTTTTTCTACAGCCTAAGAACTAAGACTTGTTTATATTTTTAAATAGTTGGAAAAAAGAGATAGTTGACTTGTGAGAATTATTTGAGATTCAGATGAGATCGGGGCGTTCAGCGTGGTATGACTGTAGGAGAATTATATGAGATTCAAATGTCTAAGTCTATAATCAAGTTTGATTGGGACACAGCCACACCCATTGACCTTACTGTCTGTGGCGATGGAGTTGAGCACTTGAGGCAGGACCTCCTACCCACCGTGGCCCACAAAGCCCGAAGTGTTTAGTACCTGGCTCTTTACAGAAAAAGTTTGCTGAGCACAATACTATTATTATAGAGATAGAAATGCAAGCATGGAGAAGTAACAGAATAGTTTGTTCTGAGTCACCGATTAGTTAGTGTCAGAGCCAGGATTTGAACTCAAGTAGAGATCCCATTCTACTGTGGTGTATCACCATGGCATCAATAAAACTTGTTGGTACATAACTCCTAGCTTTAAAAACAAACCAGCAAAAATAACTCCCTGGAATTCAGCTCCTTTTATTATACTTTATAGTCAGTTCATCATTTATTTTTGTACTTAAGAGTCCCTGAGCAGCGATTGCTGAATGAAGTGAGAGGATTTTGCCTTCCTGGACTGTATATATTCCCCTTCAACATTTCTAAGGATGAGTGTTTCCAAGTCTTCTTTTATCCAGGGGGATTCTGGTAGCACAAGGAAGTACCTCTGAGGGGCAGTGAACAGAGGGCTGGGTTCTGTGGGTGGATGACAGCCTCTTCTTACAACGAAGCTGCTGAGGAAAGAGGAAATGTCAAGCACACAGACAATTTCTAGGTTTGCTGTAACTGATGTTTTAATGTCTATGTAGAATAGTTAGGAACTTAAAAAAAACAAAACAAAACTCATCCAGCAGCTTGGCCCAGAATTGGCCTTGCTTTATTCAATTTATCTATTTCAGAAGATGAAAGACTGTGTTGTCTGCCAGGATTTGGCATCAGGTCCCAGGGAATCATTGTGCTTCTAATCTGATGTTTGGGCCATGACGCGGTGCCCTCCTCTTGTCAGTCAAGATCAGTTCCTTTTTTTCTCATGTTGTTAAAAGGCCCTGGACGTGCTCAACATGGATCAGTTTCAAATAGCATTTGGCTCCATCGGGGACCAACTCATGGACCTTTGGTGGTGTTTTATTTTTCCTGGAATTTAGAGGAGAGTTTGTTCCAAGTAGCAGAAAGCTGTAATAATTCTCCTTTTAAAAAACAATGGGGAAAAAAAACCCAGTAAGTATGAAATGTTCTAAATCTTGATTTGGATGTTGGTTCCAATTTGTCAAAGCCCATCCAGCTGTATACTTAAGATCTGAGCATTTCATCTCAATTAGGAGAATGTTAAAGAAAAAAGTAGGAAAACCAGATTTTTTTTTAAAAAAGAGGAAGAGTGAGAATTGTTAATTATAGCACTTGTTTGAGATAGGGTAAACCCAGAATTACTCTCTAGTAATCACTTCTAATTCTTTAGATTTCTTGAATCCCAGATCAAGGTATTCCCTTATGGGAGGCTTAAATTCATTTCCCCTAATTTGTGCTCTGCATTAGTTTGAAAGCAGTCATTCTAAGGCCATATAAGGATAACTGATATTTATCCCTATAAATAGCCCATGTCAGAAAGATAATCTCTCTTTGTAAGTCTCTTTATTATGCCACACTGGGTTGATGATTAAATAAAGGTAGAAAATCTTCTTGAGGTGGGGGCCAGTGAGTATATTTAGTGGTTATTTCCTCAAATTTGTGGGGGAAAATGAAGGTGTAAAGGTAAGAATTACGACTTCAAAATAAAAGTCTTTGGTTGCAATCGTTCATCATGCCTCTGATACAGATTTCTAGTCTTAGATATAAATATTTCAGGATCAAGATGCTTTCATCTTTCTCTGCCTCACAAGAGGGGAAGATTGGAAACAATCTTCCTTAAAGTAAGCAGCTTTAATCATTGTTTCTAAATCAACTGAACTGTGGAGCATTAAAAAAAAAAAAAAAAGAAGAAGATGTAAGACTCCTCTAATCCCTGGTTTAGTTGTAATGAAATTGTCCAGGCTAAGAAGGGAACAGATGGATTTTGATTAATTTCGACTAAGACTAGCAAGTATCAACCTCAATATTCTTTATAAACTTGTCAGGGTAAATGTTATACAGTCATGAGAAGATGAAGGAAAGAAGATATAAAATAAACATGAATTTGTAACTGGGTTATGAATAGTAAAGGGAAATGTATTTAAAAACACTATCATTAGCATTGAAAATGCAGGTCCCTTGAATCAGGGTAATTCAAAACATTTTTAATTGATAATAATTGTACATATTTATAAAGTACAGTGTGACAATTCAATACATATCTACCTTGTGCATTGATCAAATTTGGGTAATTGTATTCCAGTCTCCTTAAACATGTATCATTTGTTTGTGTTGGGAAACTTGAGCTCCTTTCTTCTCATGCTTTATAAATGAGTAGTAAGTTTTGTAAACAAGGTACCCTAGTATGCTGTAGAACACTACAAATTATTCCCATCGACTCTGCATTTGGGTATCTGTCATCCGACTTCCCTCTGTCCCCCACGTCTACTTTCTGGTGACTGCTATTTTACTCTCCACTTCTACAAAATTAACTTTTCAAGCTTCCATGCATGAGTGAGAATGAGCAGTATTTGTCTTTTTGTGGATTCAGGGCTTAACAGGAAGAAGGGTGCCCATCAGATTCAGAGTCAAGAAGCTGTTCTCTGCATTCGACATTTATGATTCCAGCATGATAACTGAAAACAAAGATGAACTTTACCAAGATATAATTTGGAATGAACTTAGACAATTCAATTGACACAGTTCATTAGTTTTATGGCTGATATTTCAGGTGTGGGGGAAAATTCTCAGCTTGCACTGTCCTTTGTGGGACTTCTTACTCCTTTATTGTGGCTGAGAAGTGACTGAGAAGGGGTGCAGAAAGACCCAGAGGTCTTAGGGTTTAAATTTGGCACAAACTTACAATTGGAGTTGGAAGTTACAGAAAGACAGAGAATCTGAAGTGGCATCAGTCCCACATTTGCATAGGGTATGAGATGTTTATATCCAACAGAAAATCAATAACTGCTTGTTTTAGACTTAAAAATACGTCTGCTGTCTAGCTTTGTCTTCTTCCCTACATAATTGCATGTTTTCTACTTCCCTCTGCCTGGTCTATAAAATGGCCACAAATTGAGGGCTGGGTGAGCAAATAGAATCCTAAATATAATCTTCAATACCATTGATACATAACAAATTGCCAATTACAGGTAGTATTCATCATCAAACAATTCTTAGTTCTCATTTAAAAACAAAACAAATTCCGATTTTACTTTTCAATACTGAGAGAACAATGTGATCTTTCTGAGAAGAGAATATATAGAAAATATTCTCTCCTTAGGTGTAGATGGATGTATTTACGTTGAGGAAATGGAGGGTTATTAATGAGCTATGCGATTATTATGATTTAGTCACTGGAATATTGTGAACACTCAATGGATTAAGGATTAACTCAATAGTAGACACACCATTTTTGTCTATTATTATCTTGTTATCCTCTCCTTAACTTTGAAATGGCATCTACTTAGGAAGTGTGCTGTTTGGGAAATCTGATCCAAAGATCACAATTTGAACTTGATAGTACACCACCTTCCTGGGAGCTCATGTTCAGAGTCTATGTGATAGGAACAGAGAGAGAAGAGGTAGCATCTGTCAGAAAGGAAACAGCTGGGGTCGACTTCTCCATTCTCCAGGATGCTCAGTGCCTAGGGCCCCAGACACTTTCCAGAGCTCATAAAAATGTTGTACTTTCTCTTAAAATCAGAAGGAAAAAAAAGAACATAATCCAGCCTGGATTATATTTGTTCTTATATCAACATGGTCATAAAATATTTTATTTTTAGTGGAGGAAGGAGCTCAGACATGTAGAAATGCCAGGGACACATATATGGACCTGGAAATTGATGTCAAACTCAGTCTAACTGCAGAGAATGAAGCCAGTGGATACTTTACACAGGTGTGGTCTGAGTGAAGGAAGGGGTGGTGAAGAAATAGGGGCTAGCCATCACTAGCTGTAGGGCCCGTGCCCCACGATAAAGGGAGGTACCCCATTGGCCAAACCCAGCTATAAGCCTGGGCGGGTGACTCAGGTTCAGTCCATATAGCTTAGCCTCATTGAGCAAGTAACAGAGCAGGCCAGAGCCAAAAATAGATTGGGACTGGGATTCAGGTTGAATAACAAAGAATAACCAGTACACAGACTCATATTGCACCTACTTCCTGTCTCTAGAATTTTTCAGTGGATTTAACTCCTGCCTTTGTGTAGTACTAATAGAAGCTATGCATGAATTATAAAAGGAGGGACACTTATTTTCTGCTTCAAAACCAAACCAAACCCAGATTTGAGAAGACATTGCCCACCCAGTGGCAAGTGCATCTGTTCAGGATTTATGTTTCTTAATTTCTTCTCGATTAGGGCTTAACCTTCCATTCTAGCCAGTGAGAGGACAAGTTAGTGAAGTGGTCAAGAAAAGATTTTTGCATCAGATTTTTGAGTCAGCCAGCCATGTTATCGCATAGCTGCTTGACCGTCCTGTGCCTCAGTTTCTTTATCTGTAAGTAAAATATAATAGAACATGCTTCATGGGACGGTGGGGAGGATGAAATGAAATGTAGTAACACATATGTATATGGTGTTTGTTTTGCTCTGAATACTCTTTTAAGTCCTTTCTATGTATGCTAACTGTTTAACCACACAGAGAAATACAAGATTAAAATATGAAGAGAGACAGTTTTACTTGGGTATCAGGATATAGCTGTTCTTGAAACCAGCTGCTCCTGGGGTTTTCATGTATGCAAATCAAAACGTAGCCCCCCAGCTGGGCACTAATGGCTCATGCCTGTAATCCCAGCTACTTGGGAAGCTGAGATTGGGAGAATTGTGGCTCAAGGATAGTTCATGAGATCCCATTTCCTAAATAACCAGAGCAAAAAATGGACTGGATGTGTGGCTCAGGTGGTAGAACACCTGCTTTGCAAGCATGTAGCTGAGTTCAAACTCCAGTACCACCAAAAAAACAAAAACAAAACAGCCCTTCACTTTTATGGAGCAGTTTCTAAGCCAATCAAATGGAACTTCCATGAGTTGTAACCAAGATAGTTCCAATAAATATAGAGATGTCTGTACACTTATGATCATCAGCTAAATAGATAATGTAAAAAATAATGGAACTCATAGGTAGCATCTTTCAACTTTAGAAGATGCTCTCATAAAGCATCTCTTTGAAAGAGAATAAAAATGACCTCAGATTTGTTCAATACCTATGGTGCCAGGTGATTGCATATCTTATTTCAAGTAATGATCACAACTGCCCCATGAGAGAAGACTTCATTTTCCTCTAACTGGTACTTAGAAACTGCTTTTTTCTAAAAATAACACTGACTCCTTTCTCTGGCCCACAAATTAACTAAAATCAGGATAAAAGGTTGGCATCCCTGCTTCCGTTTTGTATCTGTTTTCTTTGTTCTGAATCTCTCTCCTACAGTCGCCTTAGATATCAGGAATGACAGGACTGATTGATAACATCTTTATGATGGGGACCAAAACTATCCTCAGAAAGGAAGCAGCAGAGCCTCCCAGGACAGATGACCCCCAAATGAAGAGCCAGTATCTATAATGATGAGGCTGCACCCTGGAGCAGGAGTAATCATCTCATGGGAACCAGACTGCTGCCTTCAAGTGATGACAGTGATAACAACTTCTAGGGAACGCTTTGTGGAACCAGAACTGAGAACATGCTCAACCAGACCACATTTTGCCCTTGATTGTGTAATTGTGCATAATGTCTCACCCCTTACCCTAATTCTTCCTTTATTTAAATTTAAGGTTCAAGTCTTTACCCCAAACATGGCTTGAAATGCTTTCTACCTGCTTCCTGCATGTGGCTGGAGTGTGAATAAACCTCCTTTCTCTGTACTCCACCACCATTCCTCTCATTAATTGACATATTAGGGCAAGTGGCTGGACCTGACATGTTGGAACTCCAGGAGTTGGGTCTCTGGCCTAGGATGCTGATTATATTTTCAGTTGATAGAGGAGGATAGGAAGCCCCAGAGAGTTGAAATAACTTTTCCAATACCAAGTAGCTGATGAGTCAGTTAAGCCTAGATTCAAACACAGATTCCTCATCTAAAGTCCATGGACCTTTATCACAGTAGCTTCCCTGTCCTGTCATGTGCAGAATGCAGGAGGTAGGGGTGGGAGGAGGAGAGAAATGGACTCTGAGTTTGAGCCAGTGTGATTTTTGCCATTTATTTTGCTCCATCAAAGAAGGCTGGGATAACTGCAAGAACCGCCACAAAGGATGATGGGATCAGAATTATGGCGAAGAGCATAGCTCACAATAATAAATGAGCTCTTGCATCCTCTTTGGAAAGGTAACCATCTCTCTGGCAGAATAAGTGAGTAGACAGAGGCTTTTCTCTACCTGTTGCCACCCACTGGTATTAATAGTAAAGCTGTTTACATTTATTTCTGCAGGCACCGAGCAATTGCCTTGCCATATTATGTTTGGCAACAATAAAAGAATCTGAATTGGCAACCAATGGCCCAAATCCAGAAGTTAATTCTTTCTTAATGACTCCTATTTGTTAACAATCTTCCTGCCCCTATTGAAACAGAAGGTAGCCCCTGATGATGGGTGGAGGCCTCAGAGAAGGGCAGAAGGCAATTTGTGGACCTGAGCATACCCCAATCGAATCTCCTGTGTGGGCCTGAAGGAGGGAGTACATCCTTTTCAAAGCCCACAATTCCCATCTCTTGTGGCTAACAATGAATGATATGGCCAAACTTTTTTTGACTGTCCTTCCTCAGGCTCACCTCCCTTTTCTCTTCTGTGTACTTCCATGGCTTTAATAAAACACTTATTATATTTTACTCTAATCCTTTTCCCTTTTAAGAAAAGTGATTTCCCCTTCTTAATAACATAAAGTCATTATACTCTAGACTACTGACAAAAAAGAAAATACTCATAATTCCATCACTTGAAAAGACTCATTATTAACATGTGCACGTCTTTCCTTTTAAGAAATATTTCACGTTTTAGTTAAAAGCTTATGACTCCCCAAAGGCCATGATCTCCGTATTTGAGGTAGCTAGTGCATAGGAGATGTGTGAGAAATATCATCAGGTCTGGGTGGTTAAGCAATGTAGGTCCAATGTTGGTTTTATCATGCTTAAATAATCTGATTAATTCCATCAAAGTTGCTGGAGGCCTTAGTAGTCAACTTAGACTAGTGACAGAAAAATTTGTCTTGGTGTCCTCATTCCCTGCCCCAATTACTCTATTGGTTCCTCTCTTCCCACCCTTCCTTTCCACCACTGCTTATTTAAACAGTTCTTTTGAGATATGATTCACATACAATACAATTCACGCCTCTACAATGTGCAGTTCAGTAGTTTTAGCAGTCATCATTACTAGTTAAGTTTAGAACATTTTCTTCATCACGAAAAGAAACTCTACAGTCATTGATTAGTCACTCTCTATTTCTCCTTGTCCCAGCCCCTGACCACTACTTTTGTCTCTCTCTGTGCAGATTTACCTTTTCTGGACATTTCTTATAAATGCTATCATATAGTATGTAGTCTTTGTGCTTGGCTTATTTCATTTATCAAAAGATGTTCAACGTGTGTCATGGTGTACTGTGCATCAGTTTTTCATTTTTTTTTATTGTTTTCTGCCTGTTTCTTCCTGCCTATTTGTCTTCACATTCTTTGACAATTTCATTCGGTGTATCTTCTAAGATGACCCCTGTTATTTGATATTTATCTTCTTTGCCCAAGCAGTGTCACCTCTAATGTATCCCATTGCTTGGGCCTCCAAGAACCAAGTAACCACCAACTTAGAATTTTCTAGGTTCTAAACACTCTGCATATTTAAGCTTTATGTAATGTACACTTAGACAATTGGATGCTAACTACTAGAAAGTACATCTATTTGAAAGTAACAGTTTACAGAGAGAGAGAGAGGAGACAGAGACACTTAGAGACATACACATGCAGAATAGTTTGAGGACTAGACATGCAATCAGGAAAAGAAAATTTCTATAAGTACCTATTGAATTCTTCATTTTTTAAAGCAGTTCTTACCTGTAAAAGAATTTTAATTAGCTGGAGGAAAGATTGGCGTTGACCAGGTTCTAGGTAATAGGGAAGTTATATGATGTTCTAAATTGTACTAATTTTCTAGGCATTATTAGAATGGAAAGAAATTGGCTCAAGGTTTATGTGGAGCTATAAAGTCCACTTTCAAATCAGTGACAATTACCTCAATGTATGTTGGCAAGAAGATCACTCATTATTAATGGGTAGGAAATGGATCCCTAGGCTGTTAGGATCATCTTTGTCATGACTCTGTCTCTAAGTACAATTGAGTTGTTTGCCTAGCTGTATTTCAGAGGCCTCTCCCATTTCTGTATCTAATCAACTCATCGCATTTTTCCTCTGCATGTTATTAAGGCATTCATTAGCCTTCAATAGCACTGGAGAAGTTGGCCTTAGTTTAAAATTGTGCTTATGGCTGAAGGAATATTTCTACAAACCATTTAAAACATTATTAAGCTGTACTCTCCCCCCACCCCTAGAATTTATTTAATCTCATTAAATCTAAAAAATGTCTTAGCAGTGGGTAGCATTTTCATTTTTTTTGTGAATTGAAACATGAAAACGAATACAAACATTGAGAGGTAATGAAGTTGGATGCATTCTCTATTCTAACTGTTTAGACTTGAAGCAATACCAAAGAGTTAGATGTCATTTTCTAAAATACTTATGATGGGGTTGTTTTTCCTCGATAAGAAATTAATTGGTAATAAATCTTTGTTAGAGTATAACTGGAAGTAAAAACAGACTGTACCAACTTAATTTGTCTCAGGGTTAAGAAAAAGGCAGATCTTGGAATTAGCATCTTTAAATATTAACCCTCCAAGTCAGCATTAGGATACTCAATTGGCTGTGGAGTTTTGAATAGGAAGGTGGTTGATTTGTCCATCCAAGGCATGTAAGTATAACTTTAACTGTGGTTTGGGACCTTTGGAGTTTATGCAAAACTGTACTTATGGATAGGATTCATAGCATGTCTTTTGTAAGCAGGGGAAATGCTAACTTTCCCTGGCTATTTTAACTTTTTAATTTTCGGGGGGCAGTAGTGGAGTTTGAACTCAGGACCTCACGTTTGCTAGACAGGTGCTCTACCACTTGAGCCACACCTTCATCCTGGCTATTTTAAATTTGGCAGTACATATGCTGTCAAAGTGAGCATGAATAGCAAAAAGCCAGGACTCAGGCCAGATGGGTTCTAACCTTGCTAAATAGTTGTGCTGCCATTGGCAAGTCATGTAAGTCCTATGAATTGTCAGTTTTCTCCTCAGTGAAATAGGACAGTTAGCTGATCTCTATATTGATAAAGTAAAAAGCATTGTGGACAGTTAAAAGTACTAGATAAACAAAAGGTATCGGTTAAATCAGCAAAATATGATTTAAGCCACTGAGATCACAAATACATCTAAACTTCAACATACCAGATTTTCTCTGTTAAGGACATTCCTTCAGAATTTATTCTAAGGAAATATCAAAGGAATATATGAAGATATTCATCAGAGCATTACTAATGATGGTGAAGTATTGGAAGTAACTCAAATGTCCAACAATATGGTTTTGGGTAGTTAGATTATGTTACAGAATACTATAATGAAAATTTAGAACATGTTGCTAAGCAAAATAAGCTACAGATTATATAACAGTATTTAACCATATGACCTCAGATTTTGGTTTTGTGGAAACAAAATACAAATATAGGAAAATTAGGAATAAGTAAAATATTAATAGGTCATGGAAATAGTGGAAAGTGGATTGTTTTTTATTTTAGGGGTGATTTTCTGTATTTCTTAAGTATTCTGTATAAAGCACATGTAACATTTTATTATATATTTATATACACATATGTACATACACACACATATGTGTGTGTAATATATCTAGGTCTAATTGGCTCTCAATTGGGGGTGAGTTTGTAGCCCCTTACCTCTGGGGTGTTCTGATAACATCTGGAGTTACTTTCTGGTTGTCACTATTGGGAGTTACTATTGGCATTTAGTGTATGCTGCTAAGTACCCTACAAAGGACAGTGTAAACTCCTATAATAAAGAGTTATCCAGCCCAAACATCAATAGTGCCAAGATTGAGAAGCTGACCATTTTGTCCTAGGACAGACCACTGTTGTCAGTCTCACTAGAAGGGCCAAAGGGTGAAGGGAGACTGTAAACAGTGTCCTCTGTGGGTAACTCCTCCCTCCCCCTTTCCTCACCGCCCCCCCATCTTACTCTCTTCCAACTTGTCCTGCACTTAGCTCATGGCATCTGTATGTTGTCTGCAAACTGGAGGGGAGGCTAGTTTTCCAAGGCTATTGTTCAGGGTATGCTGTGGCTTTTGATATTCAAAAGCCTGGCTTCTGGGGCTTAGAAATCCTTTCAAAACTATTATCTGTGGCCTGAGTTTCAGCAGCCTGTTTTGAAACTCATAAGCCATGGCTTTGTATCTTTGTTCTCAGAATTTTGCTTTGGTATATTTCCCTTTAGGCTGTAAGCATAGTGTCTAGCTGTTGGAATTGTTGAGGGCTGAAAAGGAAAGAAGGGTCATGTAATAAAAGGGAATATAGGGGATATTTAAAAAAATCATCTCACCACATTTATAGTCTTTATCATTTAAGATTTATATCAATGTGTGCTAATTACCTTGCAAAATGAAGTGTTGATGTGATGAATCATATTTTACTCTTCCTATTGTTAAAAATCTGCCGGGGTGTCATGGTATATGCCTGTAATCACAGAACTCAGGAGATGAGGCAGCAGAATCATGAGTTCAAGGCCAGTATGGGCTACATAGTGAGTTCCAGATGAACAGTTTAGGAGAACCAGTCTAAAAAAAAAAATCTTCTTAAAATGTTGGAATGTTCTGAATTCACCATGCAAATTCAACTCAATTTGGAATCTTGTTTGTCAAGACTAGGTGTTGCCACAAGGGTTGCCATTTTCACTGTCACACTCTCCTCAGTTCTCCAGGTCCCACCTCTTCTTTTCAGTTTGTGCTAATTTGTAAGACAAGCTTAGAGGTGCAAATGTAAAAAGGAAATGCTCTTTAATTTTTTGGCTGGGCACACTATGAGGGTCATTAAAAAATGTGAGCACAATAGAAAAATGATCAGATCCTAGAAAGCAAATTATTCAAAGTCCCTTCCAACTCAGGCACCTGGAAAATCAGTCCTTGTTAACTTATTTGTGCAAATTTTACCTCCATCTCCCTTTGCTGATAGAGTACTATATTAGGTTCTCTAATGAAAGATAACTAATAGGAAACACACATACACACACACACACACACACACACATGAATGAATATCATGAGATTTGTTATAAAATAGTAACTCATGTGATCATGAAGGCAGAAAAATCCTACAATTCCACAATCTGCTGGCTGAAAGCTAGAAGTTAGGAAAAGCTAGTGGTGTAGATCAAAGGCCTGAGCCCCAGAGAGCTCATGGTGTAAGTTCCTAGCTGTGCTCCTGCTCTCCACAGCCTCATTCCTTCTGTGCCTTTAGTGAGCATCTCTAGAGTCTAAGTAGGTGATTATCAGATCTATGTCTCCAACTGAGATCTCTGTCCAAATTGAGATTCTGAGGCAACTCAGGATAGAGCACTCATGACTGAGACTTTATAGCTTGAGAAAAAGCACATTAAGGAACATTAAATAAGTTCTTTGGGCTTCTGTTTATTCATCTAGAAAGTGGAAAAAATAAATGCTGTCTAACAGTTACTACAAAGAGGAAGTAAGGCAATGTGGGTAAAATGTTAGTCTTTTTTGACCTTTCTACTCATATCACAAAATTTCCAGTTGCTGAAACTCCCAGTAAACTGAGTTAGCTACTCCATGAATCTCTCTTCTAGAGGTGATATGTCTCCTAATCAGTGTTTCTCTCTGCTCTGGTTGCCACTCTCTGTAGAGTGGCTGCTTCTTATCTGTAATTGCACAATACTTACAAATGTCTGTCTTGTTTTCTATTTTATGGCATTTAACTCAACTGTCCTAATGACACAGCTCAACTCTTAGACTTTCATTTTCAAATTCCAGGAGGAAAAATCTCATTGGCACTTGCATCTTTTCCACCTAGGCCACACAAGTCAAAAGTATTGAATGAATGGACAGTATTTGGCTTAGGCACCCAAACCCAATCTAATTAGCTGTTGCCTTGAAGGTTGGATAATACAGAACATGGCTAGCTGGTCAACCAGGGCAATTGGTGGGTAAGAGCCCTCCAATGGACATCAGTTATTGTCAACACATTTTCCTGGAATTTATAACCATGTAGTTATGGTAGGTCTACCATTTGCCCCATCTACCTGACCTGGGTATGGGATGGGATTGTGAAACAAACTAGATCAGATTTGAAAAATTTGAAGCCAGAGGAGAATTCTTGTTGTATTAAGCTCACATGACTGCAAGGACATGCCTTGGGATTATTGAAGGACATCGCCACCATTTGTAGAAACCTCTTGGTAAGACAGAATGTAGCCAATCCAACAAAAAACAAAGCCAAGAGATGGAGAAGACATACCCTTGAGCACTAGTATCTGAGACATTTCTGGAACATCTCAGATATGTCAACAGATAGCTGTTCCTTTCTGCCTCTGCCCGTTTGTGTTCAGTTTCTGTTACTTGCAATCAAGGGTTTTAGTTAGTGCACTGTCTCACGAGGAGATGTCTGGCAGGCAGGCAAACGTCTAGTACTGCATGTAGCTTGAAATCCATGGATCTGGAGGTCCACTAATAGACTTAGCTTCCCTGGTGGGAAAGTCCCTGATCAGGAGTATTCCAAATGTCAGATGTCCAAGTGAAGTCTCTTAAATCCTACTTTAACATTTGTGACCTTTTACTAAATAATGTTGTTCCAAGGTAGAGGCAAAAAATGAAGTCCAAAAATAAAAGTCAAATAGCATGTGGTTTGTGTTGCATGTATTAAAATAGTATAGATGGAAAAATGGTATAAAATCCAATGTCCAACTTTCTGCTTCCTCCAAAACTTTGCACTAGAAGTCTAGGAGAATAAATAGGACAAATCAGGACTGGAAGCAGGGTTTCTCTTTTCACCTTTCCTTTGCAACTGTATCAACTTGCAAGATACAGGCTTAGCATTCTTAGTATCTAAGTTCCAAAGATATTTAACTCTCAGCCTCTCTGTGCCACCATCTTCATTGCCATTGAGTCATTCCAGGGGAAGCCAAATTGGTGATAGATAAGGAAGAGATTATCAGAACACATTATCATTTGGTGTGACGCAGAGTGGTTGCCTCTTGTATTGAAGAGTTATAAAGAAAGAGACATCAAGGGTTGGGCTCAGGGATGGTGGTATATGAAGGCACTACAAGCCCTGGCTTTCTGAGAATATCACTCTCAGCCTCTTCTGTCAATGGTGTCTCCCTTAGATTTACAAATGTCAGCCTTCTTCCTAATTTTGCTATGTCCTACCTTCCCAGATTTGCCATATGCTTAAATTATCCTACTATTTTCTTTAATCATAGACACCTTTAAATTTTAGCTCATTCTAAGTAGTAGTATCTATGAAATCATGTTTGGTGCTCTCTAACCTTTTCTCCCTAATGTATATTAAAACGAATTGCAACTATTAAAAAAATACTTCTGTGTTGCAGATGAAACCACTCTGTAACCCATCTGTGGGGTAACAGCTACATTTTGGAAACCACTGGGTTATATTATTTCTTGGTTTATGGTTCAAATATGTTACAAATGTGGGAAGAACTCTAGTTAGAAGCTTCGTATCTGGGTATCATTAGCAGATTTACAAGGTCATCCACTAGCATGTAGATGTACAATGGGAAGATACAGAGAACCGGTGTATTTCTATGAAGGAGATGGGCTAAATAACATTCTTGCTTATCCTTTTCCTTTTTTTCCCCATTTTTATTTTTTTACTTACTATTATTATCATGCTGGGGGTACATTGTGGCACTTACAAAATTTCTTACAATAAATCAAATATAGTTTGAATTCACCCCCTCCATCATTCTCCTTTCCCCCATTCCTGGAATGGTTTCAACACGTCTCAGTTTTCCATTTACATACATGTGTACACAGTATTTACACCATAGTCACCCTCCTACACCCTTTCCCTATATCCTCCTCTGTCCCACTAGTACCAACTTCCATATAGGACCCGTTCTGCCCTCCTGTTCTCTGATTTTGTAAAAGAAAAAAAAATGAAATTTTTGTTTCGTTAAGACAACTATACATAAGTTTCTTTGTGAAATGTATATATACACGTATTATAACCCAAATTGGTTCATCTGTTCTATTTTTCTCTTTTCTACCTTAGTCTCCTTACTATGGTGTTTCAATAGATTTAAAAATTCTATATTCATTTTTGTATAGGAAATACATCAACCATATTCACCTCCTTAACTTCCTTCTTTTATCCTCTCTCTCTCATATGCGATCTCCCTTGGTTTTTTCCTTGCTAACTGGCAATCCTATGAGGGCTAGGTCGCATACTTTACTCACCAATATTCTACTAGGCAGCAGAGAGTCTAGCACATAGTAGAAACTCAGTAAGTATCTGTCAAAGGAAGAAAATATGAAATGAATAAGAACTGCATCCAGATCATTACAGTAAGCTTTTGTAAATTTTTTGAGGACAGGGATTTTCTGTAGCTGAAATGCCTACTACAATGTCAAGCACACACAAACAAAATTAGCTTTTTTTAAGTCAAAATATGTTTGCTCTAAGTCTAGTAATTTGTTTTTTTAAATTTCATTAGCAGATAACAGTTGTACAGAGGGATACACATTGTGATATTTACATATGTGCTTACAATATGTCTTAGATAGATTCACCCCCTTCCATTGTTTTCCTTTATCTTCCTCCCCTCTTCTTAAAACAATTTTAACAGGTTTCTTTATTTTGTTTTCATATATGAATTGAAAATGCATCTAATATATTCACACTCATTTGCCCTTTTCTCATGCCCTCCCCCCATCCACTGGTACCCACCCTTGGAAAAGAAAAGTCTGGTAATTTGTGATATAAATTGAATCGTGCCTCATATTTTAAGGTCTAAAACACTTGGCATTTTAGATAGACTCAGAAGAAATATAGACTTATTTTTAGTTGTGGTAGAGTACACATAATGTAAGATTTACAACTGATTATTGTAAGTATGTAGTTGAGGGGTCATTAAGTCAACTTATATTTTGTGCAACCATTACTATGGTACATCCCTGAACACTTTTCACCTTGTGAAGGTGAATCTCTGCACCCATTTAACACTAATGTCCCATTCTCTCCTCACCCAGCCCCTGGCAATCACCATTCTACATCTGTTTCTGTTAATTTGGCTACTTTAAGTACCTTGTATAAGTGAATTTATACTATATTTGTCTTTTTTAAACTAGCTTATTTCATTTAGCATAATGTTTTCAAGGATGTCCATATTGTAGCAGGTGTTGGAATTTTTTTCCTTAGTAAGGCTGAATAATATTCCATTGAATGTTCAAAACCCATTTTGTTTATCCATTTGTCTGTTGAGACAACTTGGCTGTTTGCACCTTTCTGCTAGTGCAGATCATGCTGTTATGAACATGGTGTACAAATATCTCTTTGATATGAAAACTATTTCAATGAATTAGTAAAAGAATCGATGAAAGAAAGAAAGACCGCACCAGTCTTCAGTGTAGCTGACAGCTATATAACCACAGTGAGAGATGTTGGGAAGAGATGTGGAAAAGAGAAGGTACCCTGAAGAGCATTATTTCTTCGATGATTCTACTTGAGGCTGGTCCTGCTTGTTACCTAGCTTGGATCTCTCAGTGTAACAGGTCTCGTGTTATCTCTAAAAATACCCTACCCTGAGGTTTCATAAATCCCTCTTATGCTAATTTGCTCTGAAGTGCTGTTCTTTTCCAGGACATAAATTATTGAAGTAGTTGTGGTCAGCAAAGGGAAGAATAGTGAAACCTACCTGAGCCTTCCAAAGCAAATAGCCAGACACCTTGTCTGCCTTCCAGAAGTCTAAAACAAGCCTGACCAAGTCATCCCAGGCAGGAAGTCATTTAACAGCTAAAACAGCCGCCCACTTCCTGAACAAGGTCGGGGAATCCAGGATCCAGCAAGAGAAACCTCACATCTTTTCACTGTTGCAAGTTCACTGGGCTTTCTCCCTGACCAGGACTGTGGGGAAGCCACGAGAATAGAAAGTGATTCACAAAGACTAGCTGAAATCATTTTTAGATGTTCATTCTCAAGCAGGAGGATCTATTAGTGTCTGTGTAAAGAGGGCCAGAGCTGCCGTGTGGTTGCATTTATTCTGGCAAGGGGTGTGATTTTCCTTCCCTACCATTTGAGTAAGGGGAGGGACCCCCTTTGGGGTGGGGAGCTGTCAGTATATGAGATACGGATGTATACCGAAGTAGGCTGAGCTCTAAGAAGCTTGACCTAAATTTCCTTACAGGAGGCTGAAGAACAGATAGACTGAAAACAACAAAAAAATATGTATCAGTTGTTTCATTTATCAAAGTCCTCATAGTTCCCAGTTTGAAGCAAGGGAAAGCAAAGCAAATATCTGGCTAGAAAAGTGAACTTGAAAGCTAGAGGACTGAGGGTAAATAAAAAAGTTAGAAAACAGTGCTTTGAATATTTCAAAGACAAATGCAAAGGAATGGACAAATGCCTTCTGCATTCTTTCTGTGCTCGCTTCATCTGTTTCTGCTTGCCATCCTGCAGGGCACAGTCTTCTTAGTCAAAGAGACTGTCCCAGGGCATAAGTTGGCCATTTAATAGTGCTTTTTGATCTGGGCATATGACTTAACCTCTCTTGATCCCCAGTTTTCTCCTCTGTGGAATAGAAGTTATACTAAGAGAATGTACCTTCCAGGGTTGTGAGCCTGGTAATTCACGTGATGCATTAGCACAGTGAGCCACACACGAGCCTCCAATTGACATTAGATATTATTATTAGTCTCCTAAGGAAAAATTATGCTCAAAGTACACGAGCACTGCAAAATTATAAAACTGAAGCTTTGTCTGGTAATAAGAGGATTTTATAAATAGGCATAGGCGAGTCAGAATGTTCCATCACAGGCTCGTTATCAGTGTATTGATTAGACACTAGCATGAGCCCAACAGAATTCTGGATGATATACAAATGAGAAAAAACAAAAACGGTGTCCAAATAGTGCGTTGCTCCTAGCTACAAGTGCAGAGGCATATCAAGGGGTGTTTGTGAATGTGTGTGAATGTGTGTGTGTGTGCAAAACTTTGGTGGTGTGACCTTCATACAGGGTCTTCTGTAAACAAGTAAAAAATGTCACCCCCTTTTAATGATATGGACATTGGTTTTCGACAACCTCAAAAGATGCAAAATGGTGGCAGGAAGGAAAAGGAAGGGTGTTATGAAATGCATGGCAGGGGTATTTTCTTACAACAGAAATTGCTCTCTCTGTCTGGAAGAGTTTTTGTCCAGATATTCACTTGGATGGCTTTTTTGTTATTTAGGTCTTGGCTCAAATGTCACCACCTCCTAGTGACTTCCCTGGGCAGCCAATCTAAACGAAACCCACTCCCTACTCTTCTAATGTGTGTTTTATATTCTTTTAAGCACATATGATTCTCTGAATTACCTTGTTCATGTATTAGTTGAGTTGTTTAGTGTCCAACTTATAACCATGCCCAGAAATCGTATCTGGTTTGTTTCTCACCACATCCAAATCTGGCACATAGTAAGCTTTTGATAGATAATTGAATGAAGAAATAATGGAATAATTAGAATTGGCTTTTTTTTCTTCATAATTTCCTTTTCTTTTTTTTTTGGCAGTACTAAGTTTTGAACTCAGGGCCTTATGAGCACTACCATTTGAGTCATGCCCTCATCCCTTGAAAACCATGATCCTCCTTTGCCTTTCTAGTAGCTGGCAGTATAGTATAAGTCACTATACTGCGTCATACTTTGCCTTTTTTGGGTAGCGATTTTCTCAGTAAATCTCAGTTAATCAGATCATCTGCTTCTTGCTATTGCATGAAAGACATCAGTTCACAGGAAATGTACAGGTGAGTCCTTTAACTGTATATGTTACCTTAGAAGCACACATGTACAAGTTTGCAAGGGCTGTTGTAACAAAGTATTGCAAACTGTGTGGCTTAAACAATACCCTGATTTTGATAATAAAAGAGGCAAGGATTGAAAAGTTTATCATCTCACAGTTCTGGAGACTAGAAGTCCAAGATCAAGGTTTTAGTAGATTTGATTTCTCCTAAGGGTGAGAGAGAATCTGTTCCATGTTTCTCCTTTTGGTGGCTTACCATCTCTGACATTCCTTGGCTTGAATACACCCCATTCTCCGCCTAATGTGCACGTAGTGTTTTCCCTGTGTACAAGTCTGTCTCTAAATGTCTCCTTTTCATTAGGACACAGGCATCTTAGGTTAGGGGCCACCCTAAGGACTTTAACTTGATTATCTCTGTCTCCAAATAAGGTCACATTCTGTGTTACTGGGGGCTAAGCTTTCAACATAGGAACTTCAGGGAGACACAGTTGAACTGCTGTCAAGGATGGAAGAATACCGTATTAGGTTGAGCCATATGCAATTGCTTACTTTTTGCTTTTCCTTGGCAAGGTAAGAAAACTTCAGCCCAGGGAAAATAAAAAAACCAGGGCTTCAGTTAATACGTGGACCCATGCCGGTTCAATCAATAACTATTTGGTAAATGGATGAGTGAATGAATGAATGGATGTGGACTTATTCTTCTGAATGACTTGTCCCTTACCTCTTCCATGTGTTGAAATGTTCTCTTCTCAGTGGAACTAACTTGCGTAAAGTCACAGTCTCTCCAGTGACTTTTTCATCTTTTTTTCCACTATTTTCCTCTTCTCTGTAACACCTACCACATTTGCCACACTCTGTGATTTCCTTATCTATTATGCCAGTGGCCTGTCTTCCCACTAGTAGGAGTTATTAGTATTATATTTAGTTTTGTATATACTACCACTTGCTACCATGCCAGACACAGAGTAGGCCTTTAATTTTGTTGCAACTGAATGAACAGTGTGGAATCTTCTAGCATTTGTTTCAGGTTTTGCTTGGATGTCCCTTTGTGAGGTTTCAGCACCCATTCTTTGAGGAACATCTCAAAGGCTGAGTCCCTGTGTCTTACACTTGAATTCCCTTTTAGACTGGTGACAACTTGATTATCAGGACTATTTTTTGACTGCAAAACCCTGATTTTGATAATAAAAGAGGCAAGGATTGAAACGTCAACCAAGGCATGTGGAGCACAGGCAAGAGGCCTGCCAAAGGTTAGTTCAAGCAGTATGCACAAGGAAAGGCAAATAATATACTTTGGAATGCATGCGGGGCAGAGTGACCCATAATTTTATGTCAATGCAGAGTAAAAGGATCAGAAGTTTATAGGTGAAACCAATGACATTGAACAGCATAGTAATATAGAGCAATGCTTTTCAAACTTTATGCATATACTAAGCACTTGGGGATCTGGTTTAAATGAAGATTCTTGTTCTGGGTTAAGATTTGAGAGTGCAATTCTAACTTGGTCTCAAGGGATGACTCTGCTGGTCCATGATTTGAATACTGAAGGAATAGCATGGATTCTGCAACCAGACATTCCAGGGTCAAAGACAAGGTGCAGAGCTAATCATCTTCATAATCTTCAGTGTAATTTAGCCTCTCCATGCCTCAGTTTTCTCAGCTGTATAATGGAGATCTGATTAGATAATCTCTGTCAAAGAGATACTATCTATCTTCATGTCACCAGTTATTGTTACTTTCCTTGTTGACAAGGAGAGGAGAAGGCCACATAGCATGGCTTGCGTTTGGAGTGGGATTTATATTTTTATAATTTTCTTTTAAAGACAGGTTCTTACTGTAGTCCAGGCTGGCTTTGAACTAACACTCCTCCTGCCAGTCTCCCGAGTGCTGGGGCTATAGGTATGTACCACCACACCCTATATCTATCTATCTATCTATCTATCTATCTATCTATCTATCTATCTATCTACATATATATGTATATATATGTTTAAGAAAATAAATGTATTCAGTTATTGATATGTGTGCCAAGTTCTTTTCTCTCCTATGCAAGCAAATTACACATGAAGCCGGATTAGTTATACATATGCTATGCACAGGGTGGCAAGGAATCCAGCTTGCAAACAAGCTTTGCGTCCTCCGTGGGGGAAGGTTTCAAATGACAGCCGAACCCTAAATTCCTCTCTCTTGTGTTGGACTCCACGCGGCCCTCAGGTACACAGAAAGAATAGAGTACCCTTTCCCCAGCACCCGCGGAGTGGTGGCCACAGCGAGGCGCTCGGGAGAGTCGCACCAACAGGAGGTGGCGACGATCCCGGGGAGCAGGGTTGCGGGGCGGGGAGCGGGGAGCGGGGAGGCCCACGTGGACTGCGGCGCTGGCCGGGGCACGGACAGCCGGCCGGCCGGCCAATCAGCGTGGCCAGTGGCCCGCCCGGCCCCTCCCGGCCCCTCCCGGCCGGCGGCTCTGCACAGCTAGGCTCAGCCTCTCTAGCTGCGTGCCACCCTGGACGGGGCGCACCTGCTGGGCGCGCGGCTGCTTGCAGTCCCCAGGAGCGTCGCTTGGCAGTCGCCCCTCCTCAGACACTGCTCCTGCAGCTACAGCTTGGGCTTGTCTTTGGGGGAGACGCGGGAACTTTGTCCTCTTGGCCAGGCTACGAAGGTGATGGGCCATTTTCAGGGCGCCTGCGGACGCGCGACAAGCTGAGTGTTCTCCGGCTCCGGTGCAGCTACGATCGGTGCCTCGTCCGGGACGCGCCAGCTCTAGTCGCGTAAGAAGGGTTGGAGGGGAAAGGACGGGTGGCAAGATGGGGCTGGAGTGGCCTTGGACCTTGGGCATTGTCGTTTGGGTAGCAGCTGCCTCCCGGTTGGTACCAGTTTAACTAGGATCGGAGAAGCCCTGCTCATTTCGGCGTTCCGGGGAGCCGGCTTGCACCTTGAAGTTGGAATTGGCGCCTTAAAGTAAGCGTGGGTGACTGGGAGGGGCAGCAGCCGCTTCCAATTTCGGGGTTCATGTCTGACCGACACCCCGGTGGCGCTGCAGTGGCCACTTGATGAATTAGTATGTGGAGGGCCACGCGAACTCACCGTGAGCTGGCCTTGGGGCGTCATCCCATGAATTTGAACCCAGATTCTTACAGGAGCCAGCGGGAGAAAGCAGTAAGCACCCCCACCTGAGCCCCTGGTTGTGGGGCTCGGCTGCAAGGGCTCAGCGAGCGCTCCCGAAGCCTCTTCAGCTGGGAGCGCAAAGCTTCCCGCGCAAGAGAAGAATTGGAGCTGATCCGAAGTTCCTTCTCTTCCCGCGGGAGGCCTCTCTACGTTTCTTTCTTCTCCCTCTATCAAAAACCTCATCTGCTTTGTCAGTCCTCTCTGAAGGGAGGGCATCTTGAACCCCAAACAAGAGCTTGTCCGTGGGGAAGATTGGAAGTGGAAGGCTTGATATCCTGGCCCTAGTCAGATGCGGTGTGCTGTGCGGTTTCCTTTTGAATTTGTCATTTAACGTTTGAGGGCTTCGCAGACTGTTGAGAGTCTTAGCCAAGCTGTAAATCTGCGCAGATCCATGTACTCCTAGAGACCTAGCCACGTGCCCATCCCCCACCCCCGGGATTTAAAGACCCCCCCCCCACTTTTGGCCAAGCATCCTTTTCCCCGAACTCTTCTCCCTTTTAACTTTTCAATGGTCTTCCCTATGACATGAGCAACGTTGATGTGATGTGACAGGTGATCCCGGTAGTCGCGGTTCCAAGCCTTAGTCTGGTTCTTTCTATAATACCTTTGACACAGGGATATTATTAAGCCTCATCTGCCGACTCAGACCACAAACTTGCAGACATTGATGGCTAAGCTTTCTAGTGGGGCCTGAATTTAAAATACAAAAAAAGGCTAACATAATTTAAGAACAGACATTTGGCAATGTAGTTAGTGTTTTCCACTCAGTCATTTGAGAAGAAATGTCTGACTTAAAGAATTCTTCAACAGCTCACTGTGGTTTTATGGTGAGAAGCAGGTCTGCTAAGTGTATGGTCACAAATCAGTGTGCAAACCCAGCGCTTCCTTTGGATTGAAAATAGAGTCCTTAATAAGAACCATGAGAGCATTTTTTCAGAATCACCACGACAAATGATGACTTATGTCTTCCTGAAATGACCAAATGAGTTGGGATCACTCACTTGTGCAAAAAACTTTCTTTGTATGTGTGGGCATTTCTTGATCAATATTTTCATAGCTGGAAGATTTGTTTCAGGCTTTCCTTCTAAATTCTTCTCTTTCATTGTGCTTCGTGTGGCTTTGCTCTTGTCCTATAGTGCCATCTAAACCACCCTGGACACCTTAAAATTTATTGTAAGATTTTAAGCCACCATTTGAGTTGATCAGTTTTCCATTTTAGAGATAAGAAGTGCCCTTCCCAGAAAAGCAGTGGCTGCCAGTTGCCTGTTTTGGAATGGCTTTATTAATTAGTTCTCCCCACTCAGAAGAAAAAAAAAAAAACACCTACATATATCTCTTTGATTACTGAGTATTCTTCATTGGAGGCAACCTTTCTCATATTTTCAGTCCTAGACTATTCTAGGTCACTTGAATTTCAATATCCATTTTGTGATCTTTTTAGAGGTGTGTATTGTTTGATGACCTAGTTCCATTTGGTAAAAAAGAAAGAAAGAAAAAAGGGTCCTTTGCTTTGTTGCCCCACCTCCTTTTCAGTGGCACGTAGCCTTTCTCTCATAGCTGCTTTTATCTGGGCCACTCATTTATTGTTACACTTAATACAATACTTTGTTATGTAAATGGTGTGTTGATGCATATGATATTGAAACAGTATTCACTGTAGATTAACCCATGGGTATGACATCATCACCAGCCAATCCTCTCATGCATTGACAAAAAGTCACATTATCATATTGAACAAGGGATTCTATATTGCCTGTGATGTACGAGGGAAGGAGAGAGGTCTTTCTGATACTTCCTAACTCTCAATTAGCTGCCCAGTTGTGGAGTTTTTGGGATTTCTATTCTAAGAAACTTAGCCTAGTAATGAAATTCTCAGATTGAGTTTTATGGATCTCTTTGGAATTTGCATAACTATATTTCTCCCCTTACCCTTTCTTGCTCTTTGAGAGATTTTTACCTTGCATCTGATTCTATATCTTTACAAATATGTGGACATCATAATAAGCATAGTTCATAGCCTTATGTTTTTTTTTTTGTCCTCCAGATAGATGGAACATCTAGATGACAGACTAGTTTGCATATGTACATGTGTTTGTGTCCTCAGATGTTAGCTATAAATCAGTCAGGATTAGCAAGACAACTTTGTGTCCTGAAGCCAGTCATAAATGATTGGGAGATCATACAGTGTAATTTATCTTAATTTAGGAAGATTTGGGATTGTGGGTAGGGGGCAGGCAGTGATGTCTACAAAGGGCTTCATGAAGAGACGTTGGCCACATTTATCACTTCGTGAATATTTGTTTTGAAAATGTTATTTTGAAAAGCCAAGGTTAGAACCTTAGGCAACTGTGACTTGTAGACAGAGGCTTATGCTGTCCTGTGGAGGTGCATTTTCGGATAGCCCACTCGGTGACCACCTCTTCCAAGATGAAACTTACTTAGTCATCCTATCTATTTGGTATTTATGGAAAAAAATAAAACCTCTTAGTTTTGCATTTTCTATTCAAGTTCAATCCTTTTTCTTAAACCATAAAAATCAGGCAAAAGAGCTCTTTTTTTTTTCTTAAACATAAACTTAATTACATATTCTGGTTTAAGGATTAACTCAAAGGCTCAAAGAATTTTAACTCTAGAAAGTCCTGAGTTTTGCTTTCTAGATCAGGTCTTGGAGGCATTGTGACTTGAATCCACTGTGGTATTAAAAGAACTGGGATTAGAATCCAGGAGTCCTAATTCCTAACCCAGTACCCTTTCCAAGAAAGGCATGGAGGGAATCACTTTTATGATGTGGTGGGACCCTTCTTGGTGGTTTCTGCAGAGGACTGTGTGAACTTCTTTCTCTGTCAAGACTCAGGTTGTTAGAACATGACGCTGGTTGAACTCAGCTGGAGAATTTGACAGCTGTGTGTACCTGCTAGCTACTTCTTAGTGGCTGCCATAGTACTTGTAGCTAAGGAGAGGGTTAAAAGTGAGAGGAAGAGGACACATGGAACTACATCGATGTTAAAATGATAGTAAAAACAATTTTAGATAATGATTCAAGGGTTATTTATGAATGAGAACTCAGAATGTTAATTCATTGTGTGACAGTCTCCTCTGCACCTTTTAGTTGCTAAAAAAAAAACAATGCTAATAATTTAAAACGAACCACTGTTTTCTGGCACAGTTGCAACTAGTGATTATTATTCAACATTTGTTGAACAGTTAGTGTGTGCCAGGTGTTGGGTGTTGATGCTAATGGTACATTCTGGTTAATAGATGGTTTTCACTATATGGATGAACTACTGATTTTCAAAGAACCATGAATCTAAACACATTGAATCCTTTTTTAGTCACTCTTTTTCCTTCAAAAGATGTCAGGATCTTACAGTAGCATTTCATTAGCAAGAGCTTAAATTATCTTAGTTCAGAAGTATGGATGCATCAGATATTAGGGAGTTCTTGTTAATAAAATGCCAAATATGGAGAAGATGTCCTTTTAAAAAAGAAAATGGAGACGTGGTAATTTGTTTCTTTTTATGATGTTGTACTTTTTGTGTGGAAGAATAAAATATTTAGAAAAATATAAAGATATCGTGTTTCTCATGAAGAAAGAACACTAGGCTTTTTTGTTAAATAAAAATACATTAGAAACAATGATTTTGTTAGTGCTATCAGCTTATTTTCAACTAGAAAGCAATCAGATATTTCTGTAGCATTCAGTTATCTTAAGTAAGGGGGAACTGTCAAAATCTACAGTGATTATTATTTTTAAACGACCACAGTGTCTACTTGGACTCTCATAGCTTCACAGCTGTGCCATATGTCCTAAGGTTTTCTGTGAAAGTTGTGGATCTTATTTCTTCATTTTCATGTCATCCTTTGCCTAATGAATCATGAAAATATTGATGAGTCCTTTGTAGACCACAGCTCCTCTCCTGTGAATCACTGGGCCTCACACCTGAGACTTTAGATACAGCTTCTAAAAGCAATCAAAGAAGGTTTCCATCAAGGAGGACATATGAAGACCATCTTGAGCAGTGGTTCTCAACTGGGGGTAATTTTGCCCCCCACACCCCCAGAGGACATTTGCCAATGTTGGGAGACATTTTGGTTGTTACAGCCATGATTGAGGTGACAGAGCAGTCACTAGTGGGGAGAGGCCAGAGATGTTGGTCAACATCCTGTGGTGCACAGGAAAGCCCACCTCAAAGAATTATTCAGGTCAAAATGTCATGCATGCTGTGGTTGAAAAACACTGATGTAGGGCCACTTTTTAGACCCAGCCCTTGGCAATGCTTATCCAATGTTTCCAGCTTTTTATTTTTAGCAGGGTACCCAGGCCTCTTGCTGCATAGGCCCAAATCTGTTTTTTCTCATTGTAGGCTTTTGCTTTGAGAGTCCTCTTATTTTTCTTTTAATTTATAAAGATGACACATGTTTGGGGCAGAAAATTCAAATACTATAGAAGAATATAAAAAGGAAAGTAAAAAGCCTACTTCACTCTGTCACCCACAGACAGTTCCTTTTCAGATTTTAATGAATTTTCCCCTCACCCTCCTGTTGCTTTTATTCATATGTGGATGTCTAGACCTGATCATTTTAGATTAAAGGGGCCATCCATTCTATAATCAGTTCTGTTGTCTTTACTCAGCACAGGCCTCTTGGAGGGGACTTTGGTCAAGTCCAAGGGAATGAGGCCAGAGTCTGCTGTGTATGGGGACCGCTTATAGATGTCCATATGAGACTCAGATATGCTGGGGCGCTCACTGAGGAAGGGTGACAAATCAGTGAAGAAAGCTCTGTATAATTTCCTTTTCCTGGCTGTATGTTATTCTAATTAAGAATTCATCACGAAACACCCCAAAATTAAAGGAATTTTGAGAGTTTCTTTGTAAAGCATTCTTTTTACAATGACATGAAGTTTGGTGCATCTGTGTTGGAGTAAGTCTTTCAGGTCTATTTTTTAAAAAATTTATTGGTGTCTAGTTGAAGATTTTAAGTTGCTGGGAAGCCATGTTTTATTGAGTGGGCTGTTGAAGGGAATCCAGATAGAAATTTTTGGGGTGAATTCCTTTCTGCATGTATCAATAGGGTTGTCAAATCAGTGGGCTGCAGTCTTCAGCACTATTTAAATCATCTGGCAGCTAGTGCAGCAGCAGCCAGATTGTAGTGTAAACATCTGTTATTCTTTCTCTGCTTTCAGATCTGATTATGCAACCCAACATCACAGCCCAGACCCTGCTTTCTTATCTGTAGTTTGGATTAATTCCTTAGCATATCCCTCTCTCTCTCTCTCTGACACACACACACACATACAAATATCCATGGACACACAAATCAAAAGAACCATAAAATTGGTTACCATGGGCCCAGCACTCCCAGGATAAAAACTCACATCTTCGTATTTAGTCCAGCTCTTTACAGACCTTGGGGTCTGTCAGGAGCACGGAGCTGCATTAAGGAAGCTGGAGGATTGGCTGTGCGTCTGTCCCTGGGTACCAATCTCATCTTTCTTCTATGCTGACATTCCCCCACCTCAGAATTTAGGAGCTGATGTGCAGCTGAAGAGGTTTAGTGTGTCAGTGGTTATCATTTAACATTTTCCAGTAAGGCTAGAAGTAACTGCTGATCCAGGGAGGTGGGAAGGCCAAGGTTGGGAGGGGAGAAGCCAGGGGACACCTAAGTTATATTGGACCTTTCATAGCAAATGTTTCATTCCTCAGAGTTTTCTGTGAGTGCTTGCTATTTTTAGGTTAGGGAGTGTTTGTTAAATATTTGCCTTATCAAGCTTTCCAAAAATGGTAGTAGCAACAATAACTATTATTTGTTGAGTTAGGATGTTGCCTGGTAATGCACTAAGTATTTTTTGATGAAATACAAATTAACATAAAAATTACCATTTTAACCATTCCTAAATAGCATTAAGTACACTCACATTGTTGGGCAATCCTTTTCTACATCCATTCCCAGAACTATTTTCATGCTACAAAACTGAAATGCACTAGCCAGGCTCTCCCTCCCATTCTGCCTTTCTCTCACCCACTGATAATCATCTTTCTACTTTTGGTCTCTGAATTTCACTACTCTAGGTACCTCATGTAAGCAGAGTCACACAATATTTGTCCTTTTGTTGCTGGCTTATTTCTCTAGCATGTCTTTAAGGTTCATCCACGTTGTAGCAGGTGTCAGAATTTCTTTCATTTTTTTAAAGACTGAATAATACTTCATTGTATGTTTATACCACAATTTGGTTGTCAGTGGACATTTGGGACGTTTGAGTCTTCACTTTCACTTCTTTTTTTTTTGTGGTACTGGGGCTTGAACTCAAGGCCTTCACCTTGAGCCACTCCACCAGCCTTTTTTTGTGATGGGTATTTTCGAGATAGGGTCTCTCGAACTGTTTGCCCAGGCTGGCTTCCGACTGCTATCCTCCTGATCTCTGCCTTCTGAGTAGCTAGGATTACAGGCGTGAGCCATGGCACCCTGCTCACTTTCACTTCTTTTGGGTGCATACTAAGAAGTGGAGTTTAAAATGTTACATGATTCTGCATTTAATTTCTGGGGAAACACCACGTAGTTTTCCATTGTGGCTGCACTAATCATATTTGTGCTCTGACATATTTAACCCTTGCCAGAGTCCCTGCAAGGTAGGCACAGTCATGCTCTCCTTCTGTACATGAGGAAAGAGAGGCACACAGAGAGGGAGCTAACAATGACAGTCCGTGATGGACGTGTGATTTGACCCAGGTGGTGTGGTCCACAGGCAAAGCTCTGAGGAACTCATTCATTCTTTCACTTTAAGAAAGACTGACCAAACTCTGCTCACGCATGGCCCAAGCACGGTAGGGAGAAGAGATAAATAGCGAATGTGTTTAATCCCTGAGACAAGCTCTATGGGTCCTCCTGATACATGGAGGCATTTGATCAGGAATTTTGGAGTTCCTGTCCATCAAATACTTACAGCAAAATTGGTATTTTATCCAAATAACAAGGCCAATAGATAGATACCCTGGCAATTTAGGCTATTAATATTAGTGCTTCATCAACCCACTGGCAATTAATCACCATGCAGTCCCTGGTTTTGTAAATGCCATGACAAGTTTTGCTTCTGGTTGGGGGTAGGAGGGAGTGGTGGATTGACAGGAAATAATCAAGATGTAAATAAGCTGTAGGTAGGATCTGAGTGATGACTGCATATTTTGCTTTGTAGAGACGTTGGGCAGAGGACATGGGCATCCTTCCCACCAAAATCATAGCTTGATGGAGTCACTACAAAGGAAGGCATGTTTTGTCACTTGACAGAATTAACAATTGATCAGTTTGGTGGTGCCTGAGCCCTTTGTAAGCACTCCATGTTTATTCATTATCGTGATTACACAGTAGAAACAGCTCTGCTTGATGTGATGAGGCAAAGCAAGAGGCGAAGACATTTAAATACACTTGAAATTAACGTTTGCACAAATAGGTGTCTGACAGTGTCCTAATTTGATTCAAAAGACCCAGAAATAAGCCTGTATCTGAGGAGGAGGGAGTCCTCTGGAATCCTGAGTCAGAGGCTGATAGTTTACTTGCAAGGTTTCTGTGTTTTTGAAAAGGAAAATGGCAGTGGGTAGATCACATGAGCCCCACATTTTTATGGGGGTGTCCAATGAGCAGAGAATACTCACAGACTCTGTCACTGATACTGGACTTTCTGTGCTTGAGGAGCAAGTTCTGGTGACTGTGATAGCAGGGGTCACCAGTCAGCTTGGCCTGATGTCCACATGAGTAAAGCACATATTCACCCAGCCAAGTATTAATCAGGAAAGGAAAATATTCCTCAAGTCTGAAAGGTCATCCTGAGAGAAAGGACTGGCAAGAGTCCTAGAAAACTCTTGTTTCTTTAAGACATTTTGATTCTGAATTTACTCTCTACATTTACAAAAGACTCAGGATCCCACGTGTAAACTCAAGTTCTGTTTTGATGTGCAAATATTTCTGAACCACCGCATAAATAGACATGAACTTACAAGCAATTGACTACATCCATATGTGAGTTTTTCAGCCTTCATTTATTTAGAAGCAGGGAAGGAGGGGAGATGAATATAGGGTTTAGCCTGGTTACAATTTTTTTTTTTTTATCCTCTGCAAATTCTGGATTTTGTTGAATTTTTAAAATTGATTTCATATTATCAGTCTTATTTTGCTATACTTGTTCCCAATTCCAGTGTTACTGCGTTCTCTGTGAGGTTCTTTTTGTTTTGTGTTTTGAGACAGAGTCTTGCTATGTTAGCTCAAGTTGGCCTTGAACTCAGATCCTCCTGCCTCTGCCTCCCACCTGCCATTCTTAAAATGATCACTTAGAGCGATGCATGAGAATCACTTGAAGATCTTGCTGAGCCAGATTCCCCAGCCTCCCCCACAGAGTTTGGGATTCAGTACATCTGAGATGGAGCCTGATGGGTTTGCAGGCTCCCACAGTGACTGGTGCTGTGTAGACTTGGCCCTCACTTTGCATAAACCCTTTGAAGACAGTTCATTTTTCAGAGGTGAAAAATTTTAATAGAGAGATTTAAAAAAAAAAAAACAAGGTTATTTTGATTAGACTAGGAGTTTCTCGTTTTGGAATACACTGATAAGCTTGTCTAAATAGTATGATTCTGAAGATTGATTCAAATTACTGAACCCCAAGTACAAATTAGGTGTTAGTTGGATCTGTGTGAATGAATGAGAAACTGATTTTGATAATATCCTTCTGTTTCTTTTAGAGCACAAGGTGCATTTTCTATAGTTGGAGACTTTTTTTGTGTGTGTTTTGGTGGTACTGGGTTTTTGACTCAGGGCCTAGAGCTTGCTAGGTAGGTACTCTACCACTTGAGCCTTGTCTCCAGCCCTAGTTGAAGACTTTTAAAATAAGAATCTTATAGTTGTTTAAATGAATGTGGAAGTAGATTTGCTGTATATTCCAGTAACCCACCTATTGCTGACTTCTGACATCTCGTTGATGACTATATTGACCAGGGAAAAACGTGGCTTCTATTCCTGTATACTTTTGAGTGTGATTTAAATTATAATCCTCTTGGCAGGTGATGTACAGGAATTTTGCTTTGTTCCTGTGTAGTTAAGACTCAGCAGATGTTAAAAGCTGATGTGGATTTGAGATTTCATCCGTTCTGGGAATAACTGAAGATGTAGGCAGGACCGGAAGATGAGCAGTAGATAGTTATAGGACTTGAGGGAGAATAGAAACTTTTTGCACAGATGCCTGGCTTGTTGCTTTCTCCTGCCACTTGGAGGAATAAATTATCTTTGGTGTTTGCTTAAATGAAAAGCCGTCAGTGGATTTTACTTTGCCTGGCACTATTTAAAAATGTTAGAAGTTTGCAAACCCGAGACTCTCTTGAAAAGGAAAACAGATGTAAAGAACTTGAATTATTTTCAAAAAATTTTTATTAGTATATATTAGTTGTAGAGGGTATTTCATTGTGACATTTCTATATATGTGTACAATGTACCCTGGTTTGATTTATCCCCTCCAGTATTCTCCCTCTTCCCCCTCTGCCTTCTTAAAATAATTTTGACAGTTTTCATTGTTCTATATTTTTACATGTGTAGAAAATACATCAACCATGTTCACCCTCCTTTACCATCTTCATCTACCCTCCCCCTCCCGCTAGTTACCTCCCCTTAACGTGACCTGTTTTACATCCCTGTCCTTTACTGTTTCAGTGTCTGTTCACTGTGCAGTGTGCTTTTGCCTTGGTATTTTACCTGTGAGTATATTGTACTGTAATCGGTCTAACCCCCTCTACTACTCTTCCTTAGTCTTTTCCCCTACTCTGTATTGTTCAACAGTTTTCAGTGCATTTCATTGTGTCTTGTTCCTACAGAGATGT